>NW_020229258.1:0-444735 GCF_003227725.1 Camponotus floridanus
TTTTTTTATTTAGTATTTCAAGCATATTTTCATAGAAGTTTAATTTAATTATTAATTATTAAAAAATATTGAACAAAATAAAGAATTAAAGCTGGCTTTCTCTGTAGTCTCATGGCAGATTATATCAGTAATCATACTTTAATTATTGCAATATATCATGAAACAAATCAATCTCAAAATAATGGAAATATTTGCAGAAATATCAACAATTTGCAGATGAAAAAATGATAGCATTTAGTCAAAGTTAAATCAGAAAATGGGAATTATCCAGTAGTACTTGTGTTTCATCAGCGCAAATCAGAAAACCAGAAGTACCGTCAATGAGTCTCTCGATTTTATGCAGTATGTAATGGATAAAAGAATGGTGTTGAAAAAGAAGAAATTACTGCCATTCTTTACTAAACTTCCGTCTTACAAAAGAAAATTGGAATGTTGGATTTGAACGAACGAGAAACTCCGATGAAACGAAAATACAATTGTTAGCGAAATATGGAAAACTGCATTTTCTGACAGAAAAATATCCAGAGGCACAAATATTTTATAAACAAAAACCACGCGAAGATGAAACAATAGAATAAAGAAGCCGTATAATCATTGTATTTTTATGTATAAACGTTTCACAAAATAAAATCTTTATAAATGAAGCGTTACATTAGAAATATTAGTATAAAATTAAATATCCATGTGAGATTTAAAATTTTTTGTCCTTTTTTTTCTTTGGAATTTTTTGTACTTTTTTTTTCTAAAGATTCTTTAAGCGAGAACTGCTTCTTTCGCAAGACTATTGAACAATTTGAATATTTGATGTTTTTAGTAGTCTAAATTTCGTGAAAAAATTCCAGAGAAAATTAGATTTTATCGTATTACTGCACATCGATTAAATGCTATATCAAATATGTAGTGTAAATATTTTAATTTTTTTATATACGATCTACTTTTTATTCTATCGATGTTTTCATAGTGATGCACCTTGAGCACTTTGCTTCATATGTTTGCAATAAAAATATATTAAAGCAAATTATTTTGCAAATTTATTATTCTAATTTTTATTTAGAAAGAATAAGATTTAAAAAGACATATGAATTTTTTCAGATTTGTTTACATATTTCTATTGCAAAAAACGCATCAGATAAAACTGACTTTTCTTTACATTTTAAATGTGCCAAAAGATTTGCTCTTTATTCTACTTACTGCAATAATGTACACTAAAAATGACAGATCTATATTAAAAATGATAGATTAGTAGTATATTTAGTAGTTGGAAAGAAAGAGAGCAGAAATGAAAATTGCATCTAGAGAATTTAAAAGAATAAAAAACAAATCTAAAAATAATACATAAAGATTAATATTATGTATTTTTTTCATGAGGAATGTGGAGCGCACATTTATGCATTTATTTATTTAGATGAGATTTATTTTAGAGCACATTCAGTATTCAACTTTAATTTTATTTTCTCTTTCTTACGATATATAAGTATAACATAATTATCTGCAAATGCTATCATTTTTGTATGCTTACAGTGATACAGAAACAACATTACGAGTACTATATTTACAGATAACATCTGTATAATAAAAAAAGCACCAAAAGTCTAATGGTGAAAAAAGGGTAAATATTGTAGACCAGCATAAGTATCAACCAATTATTCCACCGCTCGGTTTTATTAGAGTTGCAATTTTCTTTTATAATATCACGAGATTTCAGTACGTTTCAAATAAATTTATATATTTTATGTATGTAATACTGCGCACACATATTAAAAGGTGATAATATCGCAGTTATAATAAGATACAATCCTGACAATGTAGCGATGTTTGGATTCTGAAAATAATTTAATTTGATTTATTTTTCAGAAATGCACACAATACTTGAGCAAATTATTTTTGTGCCATGTATTACCTGTGTAAAATTCCACACACAGTATCATATTGTCTGCGATATATGAAAAGCTTCATCGATTAAATAAATGGTTGAATATGATTTAGATATAAGAAAAGTACTTGTAATGTAGTAATATAGTACTTGTAATGAATAACGTTAATGTGGAATACATAAATATTTTATATTTTAATTTTATGTAATCGAGATGAGATAAGACACTCATGATTACTTTAAAAATGTGTCCACAAATATCATGTAACTTCAATAGCTGCACATTCGTCAAATTAATCCTATTACTTTAAATGAATCACAGCAGCTTGTTTTAATTTAATCTAACCTAACCAATTATATTATATGCTCCTCATTAAAATGTGTAAAACTGTACGTCGCACATTTAATACGATTAATATACTACGTAATAAAATGTAATACACTAATGAAATAATTAAATATTATTTTTGAAAGCATGATAAAATCCAGGGAGCATACGCTTGTATTTACATTCGATATCCAAAGACACTGAGAGGTTAAGTTAGGTTAGGTTAGGTTAGATCAAACAAATTTATCGTTTAACAGTTGGCAGCCCTACGAGATAGGCTGTGCAGCACTGCGCGCGCGTACAAAATAAATTTGAAATCACTTCTAGCATAACCGTTTTCACGCGATCGACTTTATTTGAATTGCACCGAATCGAATTATGATGCCGATTTGTCCGAATGTAATTCGGGACATCGCGATGCTGTATAAGCGTCGAATGAGCACAAATTATCACGCAAATATGATAAATCAAATCTACTCACCGGCTGTTCTACAGGCCGCTCCTCCTCGGGACAGTTCGCTCGCCTCGGGACGTCCTATTCCGATCTTGATGCACACAAATTCACACGATATCATCAATGCGAACGCCCGACACTTTATTCGGCACTTCCGATATTCGCTCGCATCCGATAATCATCATCAAGGGCGCGAATAACGCGACGCAACTTCGCTCCATCTTCGCAATGACGCCATCACTGAATATCGTCAAAAATCGCTGTCGCGCGTTTCCATCGACACACTATAAAAGTCGCGCGATCATCCTTCGACACTCTCGACGCTCGTTTACTCGCGATATTCGTTTAAAAACGGTTAAAAGATGCGAAAAATGCGGACGTACGACGATCCGTGTAACTGCGTATGACTCCGATTCACGCACCAACATGGCGGCCGTATGACGCGTTTGACGTAGCAGTGACGTAGCAGTGACGAAACAGCACGCGCCAACATGGCGGCCGAACCAGTGCGCATTCGTTTCTGCTCATGGCCATTCCTGCGCGCAACTTTGATTTCTGAATATTGTCTACGGCTTTAATTAATAGCACATAATGATAAATATATAAAGATGGAATCAATTAATCATATTGGTCATATATGTAGACTTGCCCGAAGAAATAGAGAAAAAATTGAGAGATATTTTTAATTTCTTTTTTTTTTAGTAAAAGATGGAAATGTCTATTCATAGGCTTGTTCTTTTTTTCCTCTTTCGCGCAATTTCGATTCAATATATAACGTAGAAAATTCATAGTATATTATGCTAATGATATGAATTACGAATGATTCGATTGTTTTATCGCGCTTTTCCAAAGTCAAATCTTATAATATTTAGTTTTGCATTTTAAAAGACTGAGAGCGATTCATATACAGAGTTTGAAGAGATATCCAATGCACGACAAATTATACTTGCGTTGATTAGTATTCATCAATACCGAACTGTTAATCGCGAATACGTACAACACTTTCACACATTTTTTTCGCAAAGAACGATATACGAAATGCAATATTTCGCGCCTCGCGTTTCACTCATGCGGCCATCTTTCTTTGCTATTTAGTATCGTCATCTGCATTCGCGTTAAACGCCAGAATTACGTAGTTAAGATACTTCGACTGCCGGTAAAGTCATCATTTTGTGCATGTCGGTAAATTGTTAGAATCGCGTCGCGCAAGCATGATTTTTTTATTTGTAACATAACAAAATATGTAATTAAAAATTCATGTAAAACACGTGTTTTTAATCAAATTACATATACTTATTCCGTCACTCTAATACTTGTACGTTAACAGATTTAAGTTACACACATTGCATAAAGCTTCCAGAGAAAAATATCCAGATGCACAAATATTTTATTATTTAAACGAAAACCATACGAAGATGAAACAATAGATTAAAGAAGCCGTATAATCATTGTACTTTTATGTATAAACGTTTCACAAAATAAAATCTTTATAAATGAAGCGTTACATTAGAAATATTAGTATAAAATTAAATATCCATGTGAGATTTAAAATTTTTTGTCCTTTTTTTTCTTTGGAATTTTTTGTACTTTTTTTTTCTAAAGATTCTTTAAGCGAGAACTGCTTCTTTCGCAAGACTATTGAACAATTTGAATATTTGATGTTTTTAGTAGTCTAAATTTCGTGAAAAAATTCCAGAGAAAATTAGATTTTATCGTATTACTGCACATCGATTAAATGCTATATCAAATATGTAGTGTAAATATTTTAATTTTTTTATATACGATCTACTTTTTATTCTATCGATGTTTTCATAGTGATGCACCTTGAGCACTTTGCTTCATATGTTTGCAATAAAAATATATTAAAGCAAATTATTTTGCAAATTTATTATTCTAATTTTTATTTAGAAAGACTAAGATTAAAAAAGACGTATGAATTTTTTCAGATATTTCTATTGAAAAAAACGCCTCAGATAAAACTGACTTTCCTGTATATTTTAAATGTGCCAAAAGATTTGCTCTTTATTCCACTTACTGCAATAATGTACACTAAAAATGACAGATCTATATTAAAAATGATAGATCTATATTTAGTTGTTGGAAAGAAAGAGAGAAGAAAAGTGCATCTAGAGAATTTAAAAGAATAAAAAACAAATCTAAAAATAATAATACATAAAGATTCATATTATGTATTTTTTTCATGAGGAATGTGAGGCGCACATTTATGCATTTATTTATTTAAATGAGATTTACTTTGGAGCACATTCAGTATTCAACTTTAATTTTATTTTCTCTTTCTTATGATATATAATTATAACATAATTACTTGCAAATGCTATCATTTTTGTGTGCTTACAGTGATACAGAAACAACATTACGAGTACTATATTTACAGATAACATCTGTATAATAAAAAAAGCACCAGTCTAATGGTGAAAAAAGGGTAAATATTGTAGACCAGCATAAGTATCAACCAATTATTTCACTGCTCTGTTTCATTAGAGTTGCAATTTTCTTTTATAATATCATAAATATTATAAATAAGATAGAGATTTCCATACGTTTCAAATAAATTTATATATTTTATGTATGTAATACTGCGCACACATATTAAAAGGTGATAATATCGCAGTTATAATAAGATACAATCCTGGCAATGTAGCGATTTTTGGATTCTGAAAATAATTTAATTTGATTTATTTTTGAGAAATGCGCACAATACTTTAGAACAAATTATTTTTGTGCCATGTATTACCTGTGTAAAATTCCACACGCAGTATCATATTGTCTGCGATATATGAAAAGCTTCATCGATGAAATAAATGGTTGAATATGATTGAGATATAAGAAAAGTACTTGTAATGTAATAACGTTAATATAGTACTTGTATATACAAATAATATAGTACTTGTAATGAATAACGTTAACGTGGAATACATAAATATTTTATATTTTAATTTCATATAATCGAGATGAGATAAGACACTCATGATTACTTTAAAAATGTGTCCACAAATATCATGTAACTTCAATAGCTGCACATTCGTCAAATTAATCCTATTACTTTAAATGAATCACAGCAGCTTGTTTTAATTTAATCTAACCTAACCAATTATATTATATGCTTCTCATTAAAATGTGTAAAACTGTACGTCGCACATTTAATACGATTAATATACTACGTAATAAAATGTAATACACTAATGAAATAATTAAATATTATTTTTAAAAGCATGATACAATCCAGGCAGCATACGCTTGTATTTACATTCGACATCCAAAGACAGTGGTTAGGTTAGGTTAGGTTAGATCAAACAAATTTATCGTTTAACAGTTGGCAGCCCTACAAGATAGGCTGTGCAGCACTGCGCGTATATAAAATAAATTTGAAATCGCTTCTAGCATAACCATCTTCACGCGATCGACTTTATTTGAATTGCACGGCATCGCATCGAATTATGATGCGGCGCCGATTTGTTTGAACGTAATTCGGGACATCGCGATGCTGTATAAGCGTTGAATTGTCACGCAAATATGATAATAAATCACATCTACTCACCGTTCACCGGCTGTTCCACAGACCGCTCCTCCTCGGGACAGTTCGCTCACCTCGGGACGTCCCATTCCGATCTTGATGCACACGATATCATCAACGCGAACGCGCGACACTTTATTCGGCACTCCCGATATTCGCTCGCATCCGATAATCATCATCAAGGGCGCGAATAACGCGACGCAACTTCGCTCCATCTTCGCGATGACGCCATCACTGAATATTGTCAAAAATCGCTGTCGCGCGTTTCCATCGACACACTATGAAAGTCGCGCGATCATCCTTGGACACTCTCGACGCTCTTTCAGTCGCGATATTCGTTTAAAAACGGTTAAAAGACGCGAAAAATGCGGACGTTCGACGATCCGTGTAACTGCGTATGACTCGATTCATGCGCCAACATGGCGGCCGTATGACGCGTTTGACGTAGCAGTGACGTAGCAGTGACGAAACAGTCACGCGCCAACATGGCGGCCGAACCACCTGTTCCTGCGCTTTCGTTTCTGCGCACGGCCATTCCTGCGCGCAACTTTGATTTCTGAATATTGTCTACAGCTTTAAATAATAGCACATAATGATAAATATATAAAGATGGAATCAATTAATCATATTGGTCATATATGTAGACTTGCCTGAAGAAAGAGAGTTGTTCTCGATGTTCACTTTTAAAGGAATAAAGAGAATTATATATAAATGTAAATAAATTATCCGAAGAGAGAAAAAATTGAGAGAATTTTTAATTTTTTAATAAAAAATGGAAATGTCTATTCATAGGCTTGTTCTTCTTTTCCTCTTTTGTGCAATTTCGATTCAATATATAACGTAAAATTCATAGTATATTGCATTTATTTTTATATATTCACAACTATAATATTAGCGCGATCATTTTTTGACATTTACAATACTCGTGTGCCTTGTTCTCGATGTTCACTTTTAAAGGAATAAAGAGAATTATATATAAATGTAAATAAATTGTCCAAAGAGAGAAAAAATTGAAGGATATTTTTAGTTTTTTTAGTAAAGGTTGGAAATGTCTATTCATGATAGAAATGCAAAGAAAGAAAATTATTATGTTTAAAATAATAATTTCATATGAAATACAACATTAAAAGTTACATTATAGAACTTGACTTTCTAAAAGCGTAATAAAACAATCAAATAGCAGACAGAGAAAAGATTAATTGTAAAAGAAAAAAAGTTGTTAACTTAACTAAACCATTTAACTAAATTATTACCTTTTTAACTGGAATATTTAACTATTATAAATCTAACCCTAACAGCACACATGTCCGAAAGATATCCAAAGGATATCCATAGGATATCCATAGGAGATCGGGATATTCTATGGATGTCCTTTGGACATCTTTTGGACATGTGTGCTGTTAGGGAACATGATATTTATTTAACTTAAATATTTCAATATTTCAATTTAAAAAATAATAATTTAGTTAAACGGTTTAGTTGAGTTAACAAAAACTTTTTTTTCTCAATGTACGTGTGTGTGCGAGACTTTAAAAATATACTTGGATATAAATACATTTATATTATTAAACGATTAATATATCTCGTGAGGTTTAATAAATAATTAATCTGTGTACACTGAGAAAAAAAGTTGTTAACTTAACTAAACCATTTAACTAAATTATTGTCTTTTTAATTGGAATATTTAACTATTATAAATCTAACATGACATTTATTTAACTTAAATATTTCAATATTTCAATTTAAAAAATAATAATTTAGTTAAACGGTTTAGTTGAGTTAACAAAAACTTTTTTTTCTCAATATATGTGTGTGTGTGTGACTTTAAAAATATACTTGGATATAAATACATTTATATTATTAAACGATTAATATATCTCGTGAGGTGTAATAAATAATTAATCTGTGTACACTGAGAAAAAAAGTTGTTAACTTAACTAAACCATTTAACTAAATTATTGTCTTTTTAATTGGAATATTTAACTATTATAAATCTAACATGACATTTATTTAACTTAAATATTTCAATATTTCAATTTAAAAAATAATAATTTAGTTAAACGGTTTAGTCGAGTTAACAACTTTTTTCTCAGGTACGTGTGTGTGTGTGTGTGTGTGTGTGTGTGTGTGTGTGTGTGTGTGTGTGTGTGTGTGTGTGTGTGTGTGTGTGTGTGTGTGTGTGTGTGTGTGTGTGTGTGTGTGTGTGTGTGTGTGTGTGTGTGTGTGTGTGTGTGTGTGTGTGTGTGTGTGTGTGTGTGTGTGTGTGTGTGCGCATGTGTGACTTTAAAAATATACTTGTATATAAATACAATTTTCACATACGTCACAGTACGCGTTAAATATTTCGGCAGCGAACTAACACGTCATTCGACCTTGTGACGTAGCGCGCTATTGTTTACATACGCGACGACCTCCCCTCATTCGCACGGCGACATTCCAACGGGAGAAAGTAGCGAGCTAATACGTCATTCGACCTTGTGACGTCACGCGCTATTGTTACATACGCGACGACCCCCTCATTCGCACGGCGACATTCCAGCGGTAAAATAGTGATATGGAACGCTCCGTATTATCGAATTCTTTTCCTAAAAGTACGATCGCGATTAGATCGAAATATAATAATTCGACTATTACAATTGACAAATAATTAATTAATAAATGACATGAAATTGTGGCGACGATAAATTCATCGAAACGCGATCTTTCATTATTGCAAATAAAAATTGAAGCGAAAGGGACAAAAATTACAAATTTTCTCACAATATTCTCCGATTATCGAACTTTACGAATAATAATTATTTCTTTAACATTGCATAGAATGAAATTCGATTTCGCCCGATGTTTTAAACTTTCCTAAACTGCATGCATATATATCATATTAATTAAACGCGCGCGCGCGCGATTGCTGTATCATCAATTTACATTACTTTAATATTTTAATCTTATGATTTGCGTTATTATGCATATATTATACATCAACAAATAGAAATAGTTAATTAATGTAAGAATCGAGTGGTGCATGATTTTGGCTTCGTTTAAAAATCGAGCGAATTATTGTAATTTTTGTATTCCTCTCTTGCAATAATAATAAAATAATAATAATATAATAAAAATACGTATCTCGTATGATTATTTTGCGATCGGGAGTGCCGTGCAAAGTGTCTCGCGATCGTTTCTGTATATGACTGAAATATAATTAACTGAAATGTAATTGTTTGTTCGCGAGTGAATACGTGAGTGCTACGAAAAAACAACAAAGGATGAAACAAAAAAAGAGAAGGACATCTGGAAAAGTATCGGACAGTCAGAAAGCAGGGAGAGAGCCTGAAGCAGAGACATGCGGTGAGTAATTTATAAAAATTATTTATTATTTATTATTTATATACACTATTTTTAAAATAGATATATTGCTTATTATTTTATTATCGTTTTATTTTTCGATCATTTAAATATATAATTCGGATTGAAATGCAGTAAAACAATCGAATCGTAGATCTAAATAATTAACTTAACGAAAAGACCCATAAAAGATATATTAGTTCTTTTAATAAATAGTATCGTATACTTAATCTATCTATATAAAAATGGATTATCTATTTATTTCTAAATATTAAATACTATAAATTTAATAGTTATATATTTTGTAAAATTTAATTATAAAAGAATCTTTAAGATATTCCAAAAGAAACGAAGAACTTTTCTCAACGTAGAAAAAGTTAATTATAAACAAACTTATATTTAATTATTATAATTAATTTGTATTTAATTTTATTGGAATTGTATTATTAATTTTATTGCATTGTCAAACTCTACGCGATCTCTGTAATGATAGCTATTCAGGAATTAGGTAATGAAATAATCAATTATTATCGCTGAAAAGAGGCAATAATATACTTTTAAATCTAATTTAAACTTTTGTTAAACGATATAAAATTTTTTTATTATGATGAGAAATCTTTATTAAAGATCATAATTGCAAATAAAAATGGAAATAACTTCACGAAGTTTATTAATCGTTAAATAAATAATTAATCCGTGTGTACGTGTACGTGTACGTGTGTGTGTGTGTGTGTGTGTGTGTGTGTGTGTGTGTGTGGGTGTGACTTTAAAGATATACTTGTATATAAATACAATTGTATATAACTTTAAAAATATATATTTCCGTTATGTTAATTATCCGATTTTTATTCGATCGTTTTATTGCGCGTTCTGAATCAAATTATATTTAGATCAAATAATATCAGAGAGAATATTTATTTATAATATTAAAATTCTAAATGTGTGTGTGTATGTACACATATATATTAGAATAGAAACGAAATAGAAATAGAAGAATAATCATTGCTCGTAAAGATTGCAACAAAGTAATCATTTATAATGTTGATTCCTGTATCGAAATAAGTATTAATTATGCGTTATTTATAAAAGTTATGCATTAGCATTTTGCGTTATTACAACACTCGTGTTACCGACAATTCATGTACGTGTAGCACGGAACACAACCCGAAATTGTGTCTATTATGTGTTACCCACTGAAAACATTCGTAGATATCGGCAGAAGTGCGCTTTCTGGTTGCACTTTCTTCCAGCAGAGGGATACAAGATTTCCTGTTCCTTCCTTCTTGTTTTTCTTTTAATTCATGACGTAAGTTGGTGTATCTTGCAGTGGCGAGATCTTACAATTAATAATAAATATTGATTAATGTAATTAATCTTTTTCACAAATAAGAGTGGCATTTTGTAAAACATTATGTCAGATTAACGTACAATTACTCGTTTCTCTAAATTGTTGGTCAATTTTTAATGATTCCGGCGGATTACTATGACATGTTTCATGTGGCATTTAGCGTTTATAGCGTGACAGTAGAAATGTGTGCATAATTTAATAAATTATATGAACTCAATATTGTTAATAATCTTAAAAAATATCAAGTTTTACGCAAACTTTGCGTCAATTTCGTGTAATTTCTGACAAAATGTTTTCTCACTATCAACTGTTGTACATAACCTCAAAGTGTTCTATTAATTTCATTTCTGTAAACATGCGACTTGTAGAGTTCTAGTTTTTATTTAATATTCGAAGAATATTTGTGTAATTCTTGTTGTATCGTTGCATTATCTCCTTTTTTCTTTTTATAGAAAATGACAAGTAAAGCAAAACCGCCTAAGACGAAGGAAGGTGCTGCGGAAGATGCGCCGGTGACCCTGAGGAAGAGGCCCTTCAAGAGGCACGGACGTCTGTACGCAAAGGCTATCTTCACCGGTTACAAACGTGGATTGCGCAATCAACATGAACATACCGCATTGCTCAAAATTGAAGGAGCCATAACCAAATCAGATTCTGATTTCTACGTAGGAAAACGATGTGTCTATGTATATAAGGTATAAACTACCTTCACATATATTGTTCGTCACATTTAAGTAAGACCGAATTAACTGCAATGACATAAAATATTTCTACAAAATTCTGATTATCAAAATCTTAATCCCGTTATCAATATCTTTATTTATTTACTTATATTTTTTTCCTTAATTTTATGAAATTTAATATTGAACTGTATCTTGATTTATTACTAATTTAGGGATTCCTATTCATAAAAATTATTGTAATAAGTAGCATGTGTATAAACATTGCCACAGGCTAAAAACAAGACTCCAGTACCTGGAAAGACCACGAAGAAAACTAAGATTAGGGCTATCTGGGGCAAGGTCACTCGTCCCCATGGAGCAAGTGGATCGGTACGTGCAAAATTTAAGAGAAATCTACCAGCCAAGGCTATGGGTCATCGTATCAGAATTGTAAGTTAAAATTTATATTTTATAATTTTGTTACAGACATCATATATATACATATTTTACAAATCTCTTATTGAAATATAAAAGCAGAATTTTATACTATTTGCATATATATTCCATTTTAATAAATAATTGTTATAATCAACTGTATTGCATATAACATTATCCCTCAGAGATAATACTAATAATCTTCATTACTAAACCTAATTAAAATTATTTTGTGTTCCAGATGCTGTATCCCAGTCGGATATAAACTCATACTCTTGTATAATATAAGGAAATAAATACCATTTTGGTAACTAAAAGAAATTTGTATTTATCTTTAGTACGCAAATTGAAAGTCTACGCATCGTTTTATTCAGCCTTGATTTATGACACGAAACCTAACCTGACCTAACCTCAAACTTTACGTCATTCACAAAGAGCTTTGGATCTGTCGAAGAGATTTATACTCGTCGTTAAGATACGAGGAAGAATCGTAAAGTATAATATGTGCTTCGTGATAAAAGCTCGTCGAGATAATTTATATTGATCAAAGTTTCTCTCGGACGGGAAGCCATTTTTATGCGGCTTGCTTATGCGTAGGTTTGAACAGTGTCTCGCAACGTCAAGTTTGCGCCAGTCCGTGACTTCCATAAATTTCGGTGAAAATTGAGCGAAAAAGATCGAGAGAGACATCCTAAACGAGAGGAGAGAAAAAAAGAGCGGGCTTTTACATCCCATTCGTTATGATGTCGCGTTCGCTGTACTTTTGAACGAATAGGAAATCCCAAGCGGTGTCGCGGACGATGTTTTGTTGTCTGAGAAACTGCTTCGACGGCCTCGGCTTCGCCGCGACTCAGCCCCCGAAGCGGGAGCGAAATCCCATCGCTCTAGACACGACTCATATGGGTAACTGTCAACGCTCGAACTGTCACGCTAAGTATCAGATGATCTGATTGCTCGAATTAATGACGTGACGCGACGTAACCACGCTAGGGAACCATGCCATATGTAATTTACATGCTACTTTTGCGTATTTATTTTTTTTGACAGAATATCGATATACAATCAATTGCTCAAGATTTCTTATATTTTCGCGCAAAGTAATCGATGCAGAAGCATTCTTGATTCTAATAGGCAATAATCAATTTTTTCAGAGCATTCAGATACTGATTTATATCCTTTCTAGCCTATGTAAATATAAAACTTTGCTTCTCTGAAATGCATTTGATAAGCTAATATTTTTCAAATAATTGTATCATCTATAAATCTACTTCTTAAATATCTTTTATATACTTGATGTATACATTTAGAGTAACAAAGACAGTTTAACTGATAATGAAATATATATTCCAATATTTTTTTATCTTGTATATTTGATATATATTTATTTATATCATACAAAGATAGCTAACTGATATCGTAATGTACTATACTTACTCCAATACTTTTTTTAGGAAATGAAGTAGTAATAGTGAAAAATGGTCTAAGGATATGCGGAAGTGGTGGTGCCTTAACAAATGCTCCTCTTGTCCAGAGCAAAAGTTATTTTGAAGTAAAAATACAGCAAGGTGGTATATGGGGTATTGGACTGGCCAGGAGGGACACGGATCTCAATGTTGCCATTGGAGGAAAAGACTTGGAAAGTTGGGCGCTTAATTCAGATGGTATTATAAGACATAACGAGCAAGAACTCCACAAGATTCAAAATCCTGTACAGGAAGGGGATGTCATTGTACGTATCGTTATTATTTTTTTAAATTTTAACAAGCTTTCAAACAAGTTAATACATTGAGGCTTTAAACAAATCAAAGGAATATGTTTGTAATTTTTAAGCTTCTACTTTGAGGCTTTAAAAAATCAAAGGAATAATATGCTTATAGTTTTTAAGATTTGTATCACAAGCAGAGTCTTGTTAGAATAATTAAAAACTTTTCTTAGGGAGTATCGTATGACCATATAGAGTTGAATTTCTATTTAAATGGGGAAACCATGAATGCTCCAGTTATAAATATAAAAGGACGAGTTTATCCAATATTATATGGTGGGTATATTTACCGCTTTAATGATAAGTAACACGACAATTAATTTTTAATCAGTATTTCACTTTTAGTGGATGATGGAGCCATATTAGATTTAATTCTGGAAAATTTTACCTATTCTCCACCAATGGGCTTTGAGAAAATAATGTTGGAACAATCGTTGCTTTAGCAGAATGACAGAAAATGAAATGTGAAGAAAATGAAATAATTATTGTATTGTCAAAATTTATATTATTCGTCCATTTCACAATTTTAATCATTGGAACTAAGAATAATTAAGCATAACAAATTTCAAATAGAGGAAGACGCTACAATGGCATAGTGTTAAGAAACAATGTCACAAAGTATAAATGTCATAATAATTGCATAATGCGTGGATGTATTTAAACGAAATGCGTGGAATAAGTAATTTGCCTAATATTATATGAGAATATATTTTTTGAGTCATACAGAAGGAAGAGACTTATAATAAAGATAGATTTTACATAACTGAAAGAATTCTTCGGATTTATTAAAATTAAAAGGTTTACAACATTAATCAAATGGATTAGATTCAGTTCTATTTCGATCTGCGCGACGTCTATCTTACAATACAATATCTGTATACCTTTATTTGTATAATTGTATAATAATAGATGTAATTACACATAAATATGTGCTTTGTATACATGATTTATTGATCCTTAGATAACTAATGGTATGATATATACAATGACTTAAATAAGGTACCGACGGCTTTAGGCCTATTGTTCGCTTCGTTAGGCTAGTGTCATGGCGTTTCATTAACTATCTCTTTTTCTTTTCATATCTTTTCTCTTGCTACGAGTATTGTATAGTGAACATTAAAGCTAAAGTTTTATCTTTTCTAACATATTGAAAACTTGCACCTCTCTTTTTATATTATTGATCACGTGAATATTTGAACGATTCAATTATTGTGCTATGTGTATATTATGTAAAATGAATACATTTTTAATGAGATCATCAAACTTACAAAATTCTAATGCATCCAAAATAAATCATAGACTATTATTTAATATATTTGAATAGATAAGCATTTTTTCTGATATAAGAATCGATCACAGTCAGATAAGCGCCATTAATAACATGAAAATGATAGCTAAACAAAAACCGTTAAAGTAATTATTTGCGCTTATCGTCAATATGAGTTTTTTCTAATAATTTTTATCTAATAATGTGTATAAAAAGTGTCTTATAATTGTTTGTGCTGCAAGCTTTCTGAGTACTTGCTGAAACATCTTAAATCTTTGGTCCTTAATAGTAAAGAATAGCTTTAAACAATTATTGATAATTTTACACACTTAATATTATGTATTTTATAATATTATATCTATAATATAAATAGGTCATTCGATTGAAATAATGTAATTTTTATATATTATCTCTAGTCTCATTGTCTGCCATAATTAAATTCCTATATACTAAACATAACATAATTGCGCATTTTTGTAAGAATTAATTTTTTTAATTACATAATTTTTATGGCACTCGATTTCCTATATGTATTATTAGATATATTAGATACGTATTGTATTCATTCGAAAGACCATTATTATTTAAGAAAGCCTTTACCTATGCTTTAATTATTAACTAATATAATTAATCACTATATTTTATATTTATATTATGACTTGATGATATGAGATATTTATAATGGTAACATCGCAAGTCTATTGCACTTCCAACTTTAGTTGTTGAATTAGTATTAATTGTGTTAAAATAATATTAACTTAGATTAACTTTAATCTAGGAAATGAGACTATCATCCAATATATTATAATATTGTTTGTGATTAAATTATATAGGCCTGTGATAAAGTAATTTAAATAATTTTCTGATATATTTGGAGGACTTTTAATATAATTTAATTATATCTGCATGTTGAGAGAATACATCTTTTAGGATAAAATAATATTGTAATTAATGAACATCATAGTATTTTCTTATTAATCGAGTGTAGGACCGTTAATCTCTCAAGTAGTGTGTAAATCAATGATTAAAAATGGATATTCTTTTCCCATTTTACAGATCATGATTTACATATAGCTTATAATTAATATTTTATTATTTAAACTATACAAAATGCTAACGTTAGCTTCATATAGCTAACGGAACTCGTTTCAATCATGCCGCAAGTAATTTGATTAAAAAATATATATACTTTTAGAGATATGTATTTACAAAAGTAATTCGAAACCTATGTGTGCATTGGTTTTTAATTACAATATGTGCTACCAATATAAAAAATTGTATAATGCATAAAATTTTACCAAATATCGAAACTATCATTACTATCTCTATTCTTAGCTTCCTGTTATAAATGATAGTGTGCAAAATAATTGGAAATTTTGCATCCTCTTTTTATATTTTTAATCAAAACATAATTTCTTTTTTAAAATGGCTAGAGCTATTTGTGCAATAATTAGTAGCATTTATTACATATATATCTGAATAACAGATATTATAAATTCAATATAATGTATCTTCAATGTAAATATAATTAACCAATACTATTAATTATATTCAACATTCTTGTATTTCAGATTGTAGTTTTGTTGATTTGTATTTTTCTTATGTCTGCAATATCTGTGCTTCTTTCAAATCTTTACATTTTACATAACATTTTATATCAGATATGTACTTAAATAACTTTTTATAACTTATCATTTCAATAATATAAATTAATTCATGTATTAATTCATATGGATATGCTGAATAAATTAAGTTTTTTTTTGAAACGAGAGAATATAAATTTTATGTGTGAAAATATTCATGGAAACACAAAAATAAACTTTTACAAATGATATAAATTAACAAAAAATAATGGTATTTCCATTTTACTTCTAATTATATTATTTTTTTACTTATTTAAATAAAATTATCACTTTTAATATAATATATATTATTATAATATAATAATATATATTATATATATTAAATAATATATATTATATATAATAATACATATATATATATATATATATATATATAAATAATATATATTATATATATTATATATATTAATAATACATATAATATATATTATTTACACAAATTAATACATATGTAAGTTTACTTGCTTCAATATTTCTTATAAAATTATTTATGTAAATTCATAAATGAAAATAGAAACATTATATATATTATATATGAATCCAAAAGATATAAATTAATTCAAAATGGCATAAATATGCGTCCTCAAATTTGAGAAAAATTATTTGGCGCATATGGCAATAATTAAGTTTGCATGTAAATCTTATAAAAAATTTACAGTTTTATTAAAATTATAATTAAAGATATGAACTTATGTGGAAGAACCCTCATAGAGTGTACGATTATTTTATGGATCATAAAAAATTTTTGCAAATATTACATTGCGAATATTAACTTTTGCACTTTTAGCTGCTGATAAAATAGCCTGGTTCATCACAAAGTTCTCGGATTTTTCTTTGGTCTCGTCCAAGTACATTTTCATGTGCTTTTGGTAAATTTTACGCAGATAGCTACGATTTATACAGAAACAATTCTGTTTCAAGAGCATTTCTCTAAGATACTCAAATCCAGAGTAATGGTTAACGTCGAAAAAGATTGCTTATTAATGTACTTACATACTTATCACTCTGTAGTATCTTCAATGACGGAATCCCAATTAAATTCTGTGACACTTTGCCTTGATGATAATTCACCAAGATGTTGGAATCGTTGTACGAAATGTGGATCACGATCTCTAAGCCGTTTAAATCTTTGAAAGGCGAGATTCTTTGCAAATTCGTAGAGTTCCAAATCCAGGCTGTTGAGTTTACGTACAGTCTCCAATTGTTCTAAGCTAAGGGTTGCCATAGTAGCTGCACTAAGTGTAGCATTATGCTGTTCAAAGGCAACCGCAAATCGCATCTTAAACGTTTCTTCAAAGGTATACTGTCCCACCTGATGTAATACAATTTTGTTATTATTATAAAATAATGTATATATATAATCATTAATATTAATATCATATGCATATATTGTATTATTTTTTTCTAATAATAAATATAAATTCTAATAAATATAAATTAAAACAATATATTATATTAATAATATATTTTAATAATGATTTGAATATTCTAACATGAATATGAATTATTATATTAATAATGCAATTGAATATCTGTTGATGCTTAGCTTGTAAGTAGAGATCAAGGCTAACAACTTTAATTGATCTAACTTGAATAATAACAAATCAGAACAAAAAGTTGTTTATGATAGCTAGATAATTGATCAAAAAAAACCATGTATGACGCAGATTATTACATGAAAAAAATACTATATTACATAAAAAAAAGCTTTTAAAATTTATTATAATTATATAGCATCAAATTGAAAAAAATGTAACTTTTTGAAACATAGTATAATAATACATAAAATGTAATAAAAATTATATATAGGGAAGTAACAAATTTTTTAATTTAAGTAACAAATTGTATATAAATGTTTTCATATAAGGACTATTCTTATAATATGAATATTATAAGAATATTATATAACAGAAGTATTACAAATTTATAATAATAATAATAATAATAATAGTAATAAAATGACACAATATAAATTATATATTATTATTTATAAATATATTATTACATACCTTCTGATACTCAGTCAACATGAAGAAAGGCATGTATTGCAGATTGTGCTTAGCACTGGCCAACATTAAACGATCTCTGTCAGTGTTGCTAAGAGTAGAATTATAACAGCCAACTATTGATAGATCTGCCAGCATTCTAGTTTGACGATTACTCGCCAAATTGTAAGGACACGCCATAAACTGCACAGATATAATAATCTTATTGTAAATCAAACTTTCTAATCTATATTAATATTTTTATTCCGATCTTGTTATTTAAATAAAATTTCGTTTTCATTGTTGATGTGAATAATAACAAGTCACAAGCACAATGTACTTATTATGAAAGAGGGCATAAAGTTATCTCACAGGAAATAACTGCATACGAAGTAAAAAAAAAGAGGATTTTATTAAGATAAGAAACTCTTATCTTAATGTATTTCTAGGCATAGAACAACATTGCAGAGCAGCTATTAATCCAAGACATAAGTCTATGTTACAAATGAAAAGTGCAGCAAAGATATTGGCTAAACGTAAAAAATCCTTTTATACTATATAATTGTGCAAAAAATTACCTGTTCTAAAGTGACATTTTTCCAACTGGAGCCGTTATAACATTGGGGTATATTTGCTTGAGTACCTCCACACCAATGACGAGCACCTCTCCATGTAGCACCCCTTTGCACGTGTTTGAATTCGGAGAGATATCTCGCGACGGGATCTCTTATGATAGTTAGGTAAAAGTAACGGCGTTTGATGCCTTCCCCTTCAACTTTATTGAGCTCTGTGTCTACACAATTCGTCAATTCGGTCCAATCCGCGTGTAGACCGCATTTCCAGCCAGTTGAATATCGTGAAAATAACCAGTTTTCGTTTGGACGATTTGGACGGTAACAGGAGCAACGCTTTCGTCGTCGTTGACACAAACACGGTTTTTGTAATTCTAGGTCTCGCACCAGATGTTTTCCAAATAATGTCCCACCTTTCAACAGAATAACAATATTAGATATCTTGCATAAATAACAAACATTTACATTATTAAATTAATCATAAAAGAATTTCTTATGCAACAATTTATTGGTAAATTTTACCAATTTTTATTAATATTTATTATATATAAATATGTATATTTTAATTTCTTTTAATTAAATTTTTTTAAATTAAAACTTATAGTATTATAATGAGACTGCATATATGTTATGCACTTTCACAGAAGAAAATTACGAATACAAAGAGAAGGAAAAAAATAGAGAGGATGTAAGCATATAGCATACTAAGTAACTTCATATCCCTGTATTATTATTCTTTCTTTCTTTCATTCTAAGATAGGGCCTGAGAATTTGAGTATATCTGATGAATAATGCAATAATTCAAGTATGTAATGGCCAGAGAGAAAATGTGCAATATTACTTTACTTTTACTTAAATATATATTGAAAAGATCTTGATAAGAAATACAAGAAATGAAATATATGATTGTAAACAAACATTTTAATTTATGCAGATTTTTATATTCATCTTCTAACGTAAACTCTTGCTATTTACTTTTGTCATTCAGATTTTATTTTTCAGATTTTATTATTTGACACTTTTGTAAAACTTTACTTTAAAATATTAAAAATTAAAATATTATTAAATATTTTATATTTATAGCATAATTATTATATTTCTCAATCATATATATTAATTTTAAAAATACCTTCTTATTTATATTAATTCAATTTAATGCTATTTATATAAAAGATAATTAACACAAGTAACTTTTTTAATAAAATGTACTTGTGTAACATTTACAAAGTAAAAAATATATAAAAATTTCTTCAGTCTATATTATGTATTAAAACTTTACGCAAGTCAATTTATACATTTAGCACCTCTAACAAAGACTCTTAAGACTCCAAGACTCCAGGATGTAATAAAGAAGATTATTGCTCTTGACAATAAACAGTAGACTTCCTTCCAGTAGACGTAAACTCACCAGTTTTCTGTATATGCAAAAAAACCATGACATCGTGAGCATTGATATCAAACTGGAAAGTGTCATTGGCGAAAACATCATCGTAGCCTAGACTGCCCTGGATGCTCTGCAGCTTGAAGGCGGGATGTGCCGAGAGTATGCCATTCCTGTCAACCTCGATGGACACGGAAGACAGAGCGGCGGAGCCTACGGGGATGGACAGGCTCTCGGACACCCTGACGGATTCCTTGATCTCGCGATTGGTCAGGGCGCAAACGTGATCCGGGCAGAAGTAGCCCAGGTAGACGATCCCGGTTAGCGTCAGAAACAGACATACCCCGACGACGCGACGCAAGCGGGCCCTACGCGGATGCCGCGACTCCATCATCACCGTCGTCGTCGCGGACCCGCCGTCGCATAAGTTTACCTCCTTCGCCTCCGCCGCCTTCTCCTCCTCCTCCTCCTCCTCTTCCAACGCGACGAGCACCTCGAGCTCGCTAGTAGTAGCGTCTATCCTCGCATCGGCGCCCGCTCGTCTGCCCATTATTACCCATTATCGTGCCTCCCTGTTCTCGCTCCGGCCTCTCTCGGTCGCTCTCTTGGGAGGATGACAACGTACTGCCGTACACCACCGCTCGCTGATGCGATCCGACCTGACCGTAGCTACGCTCGCCAACCGAGCGTCGGCCATGACAGATGCTCTCGCTCTCTCCGCTCCTTGCTCCTATCGTCCGTCATCGTCTCCCGCGATCCCTGCCGCGCGTCTCGGTTAGAATCTGAACTTTATACCTAGCGTACCTTCTCGACGCGCGCTCATCCTGTCGTGGACATTTACGATGCGAATGAACTATAAGAGTAGGAAAAAAGATGAAAGGCAAAATTAAACTTACTCTCCCTGAAGACTTATTAATGTCAAACCACACGTGTGTGTTTTTTACAAGTATTTTCATGGATCATTTCTCTCATCCGGATTATATAGCGTTATTTATATTATGTTTTGAAAGAGAGAGAGGACGCATAATTACAAGTGAATTATGCTCACTTTAGACGGTCCATAATTCGCGAATTTAAAATGAGATTCAATCTATAATTTTGTGTATATCGTGTAATGCATTTTTAAAATAAAAGAATATATATATATATACATTAAAAGAAATTTATAATGTAAGGTAATAAATGCACAAAACATACGTGTCAAAATGATATAAATAACACGTATAAAATTATATAAATAAATTTATATATTATAAATATAAATCTTAAATTTTGTCGCGAATTATAGATCGTAAAGATGTGACAAGTGATATAAACATATCGGAAAGAAATATTATGACTAAGAAATGATTATGACTAATTAATCTGTAATTTTTTATCATGATGGATGCAAAAAATTTTATTGCACTAACCTCCTCTCTCTAACATGAAGACTTTCCTTCTATTTCTTTTACAAACGTAACGACGTTGCATAAGACCTTTTTTTTCTAAAATAGATGAATTATTAAAAATATTATGTTAGAAATTTAATTTGTGAAAAATTCCTATCAATAAATTAGTCTTCGAAAAAATACAAACCAGACGCTAAATCGGCATATATTTATTTGTTATTAGATCGTCCGTTTATTTGCAATTTCTGCTTCTGCACTCTTAAAATAGAACATTGGAGAGAAAGGAACAAGTGCAGAAAGAGCAAGCAAAACGAATCAAATCTATCGACAATTTATAGATACATTCAAATGGTAAAAAATTGGCGCGGCGCGTCTGGTGTCAAGGCGCCAAAGCGTCTGGTTCGAGACTCGACGGAGGGAGCTACTCAAGTGAAATCACGGACACAATCGCGCGTCCTTCTCGTTAAAAAATGTATTTTTTAAATTGTTTCGAGGGATTGAGTTACGCGTGAAAACATCGAGTGTAAAGTGGAAATGTGCAAAATGACATAAGAGTGCGGGAATACTTGAAGAGACTCGAAATAAAAGCGATCAAGATGAAATTTTCTCGACCGAGCCTGGACAGAGTTTCGGCGGGAAGGAAATGGAAAATTTACACGCCGAGAAAAGAAGGTAAGTAACAAAATTCATTTGCGTGACGAGATCACGATTAAATTAAATAGATTGTGTGAACAATCCTTAAAATTCAGTTCCGTCACAAATAAAATATGTGTTGTAATTTAAAATTTAAAAATTTGAAAACATTTTGTAATCTATTATCTGTAGTAGAATAGCAGTGTTTTGCTTTTAAGTGAAATTTTCAGAGACTTAAATACAATATCGAATAATTTTATCGAGTATTGCCATGTATATTTTGTAATTTACATGCAAATTAATATTCGTACTCGAGTGTATCTGTTATTTCTCAATCTAATATGCGCGGAGTATGAAATATATAATCTTTACAAGAATGATTTTCTATATTAATATTTTATATATTATAGATTTCTATATTATGTTGAAAAATTAATAAAGTTTATTGCCGCATACTGAAATTTTCGAATGAAAAGTTGCTGCTTCTCGAATTAATAATCGAATTAAAATTTTTGTATAGTCACGTGATCACGTGGCTATTGCGCGCGCATGTCGAACGAGTGACAAATGACATAACCTCCAAATCTGTCAAACTTACCAGTCTCATCGAATTGATATTTATAACAACGAGGTAAGTAGTCTCTCGATTTTATCTATTATTGTGTAATTTATGTATTTATTTATGAGAATTGCAACATCTTGAGCGACAAAAATGCAAAATGTTTTGTTCGCACGAAATCTTTAGTTTCATGCGAATTAAACATTTTCCATCTTTGTTCGATGAATATTTATTGAAAGTAGCTCTTTGTAAATTAATATATATATAATTTTAAACCAATTCATATTCTAATTGAGTTAATTTATAAAATACAATTAATGTATCTTTATGTACGTATTTTTGTATTTCAGCTTTTAAAATGTCATCCGTCAAGTTGTTAGAAGACAGAATTGCTAATTTAGAGAAACAAGTATATGGGCTTGGTAAAACAATTAGTATTGATGATCCTGTACCACCAAACGCTATCATCGAACGTCTCCTTGATGTCAACTCGCTACTCTCTTCAGCATTGTCGGGCAGAGAAAAGCCAAATGCACTTATTAAGCGTCTGCCAGAATTAAATGGCTATTTAGAACCTGTTCCTGAAGGTTTTGATATACCTATAAGTGCTAAAGCACAATTGCTGCTAACAATGGAGCCAGAAATTATAGAGAATGATAAACTGTTAACGAAAGTGCAGGAGCTAGCACCTATATTAGAGTCAGAACGTATAAAAAATGTTCCTGAATTAAATAGTACATTTAATAAGATTTCATTGTCGTATCTCAAAGCTTACGAGGATTCTAAAGAATTAAGCACGCATATACATGATCTTTTATCTAAATATAATGCAGTCATAAGTAGTATATCAGAATCACTAATTACTTTAGATGCTGCGGTTACAGCTGCTGAAATAGCAGCTAAACCAAAGAAACAGATAGATGATTGAAAAGAAATAATTGTTTTGTCTAATTAATGTTAATTTATTGTGCAAATCATATTTAATTTCAGTGTTATAGTGCAAATTCAGTTTTATCTTTAATTATTTTAAATTATTTAGTAACATTTTATAGAAACAATTTAAAACAGAAAGAAAATATTGGATATATAATTTGTTTAAAATATGTTTTACTTATCTCATTATTACTTAAAATATAAAGATACACATTTCGTATTAGCTATGCATACATAAACATACTGTTTAATTTCTATAACAATGTATTTTATTAAAATAGTTATAAATTATATATAGTTATTCTATCACTGCTTAATTCTATCCATTGTTCACTTCAGGAATCCTTATTTAGGATCTCTAATACAAACTATTGATTCGTATATAATCAAATATGTATCATATATGTATGAGTGTCTCTTGTGTTAAATAATTGTTTTAAATCGATATATAAAAGTACATTTTGGAAAGATTCGAGATATCACAAAAATTTTTAAATTTTTAGCTTAATTAGGTAATAGTTAATTTCATGTATATATAGTAATAGATAGGAATTTTACTCATAAAAAGTGTGAATTTTAAGAGATTATTTCATTCTCTAATAGACTTTTATATCATGTTATCCATAATAAACAGTTACTTTATACAATATTTACATAATATTTTCTTAATTATAAATCTGTTTATAATTTTGTTATCCTTTATTTTTTTTACATATATTTTGTTATTATTTTTATCCTACAGAATTTAAGTACTTATTTTTCGTAAAATAATACACTATTTAAATTTATATGGGAAAGAAATTTGAAAACTTAAAAAAATAGGAACGTGGACATTGAAAGAAAAAAGAATGCGAATTTAATTAATATGTATGTAAAAATTAAATATGTATAACTTTTGAGCATAAAGAAAGTCGAAATTTTTGTTCTGTTGTGCATTCTTTTTGTAATGACAAATTTTTCTTGCTTATTAAAATTGCAGTTTTCATTTAGTGTATAATTATCGTTGAATATCAGTTTCTCATATATCTCGAGAAATTGATATAATAATTATTTAGCTTCGCATTTGCAAAGCTGGCACTGATTCGCATAACTACGAAAGCGCTGACTCTAAGCTCGAGTAAATTGTTGGATGATCTCTCGAACATCTGCTATGATAACTTAATAAGCCCTGTATCTCCCATCTTCCCGATATACCCTGTGATTCACTGGTACACATTAGTAGCGCTCCTTCATCATTTTGAAGTCACATATTGAATTACATTAATGTCAACTAATTGGCAATATCACTAAAATTCATTATAAATATATACACGCGTTAATTAGTGTATTATATATATATATATATATATATATATATATATGTATATATATACACGATTCCTTTACATATTTCATGTACATGTGGCGAATATTCAGTTTATGAACCGCTTTACAAAATTCTCATCGAAAATGACAGATTTTGTTATATGCCTCAAAGTATGATTATTACTAGCATTTATATAAATTATATATATATTTTGTTATCTTTCATTCATATAATGTAAAATACATCATTTTTTTTTATTTTAGGAGTTCGTATATGTATCGATATGTGATCCAAAATGGATTAATCATGTAGATATAGGACAATATTTTTCTAGATTCGAAGGCACCTATTACATACCAAATGAAAGCCTAGCAGAATATTATCCAAACGATATTGCTGCAATTCCCAAAATACTTTCCAGTCGATAGTTTATATTATTATTATCAGTTATATGTATTATTATTATCAATTATTATTATCAGTTATATGTACATAAAATGTACAATTAGTAATGTAAATATAATCCTGCATAAATAATATTTTAACTTTTTTATTAAGATATTATGTGTTTTAGTGATGAAATTATAAATACAAATTCATAATAATTCATAATATAGGAAATAATATAAGAAATATATTAAAAATATTATATTATCTAAGCATATAATAAACAAGAATAAAGACAGAATTTCCAAGATAAAAATACAACGAACATAGTTTTATTTTCTCGAAGTTATTTTTGAATTTTAATATAAAAATAATTTTAAATGTATTATAATATTTTATAATATATATTATAACGTTGAAATAATCTTATAATTGCACAAATTTAAAATCAAAAGAAATACTATTAGAGCTCAAAATTATTATTATATTTTACTAATTTCTTCTTCGCACTTTATAATAGATACATACATTATTAACGTAATTTTTAAATAGAAATCAAAATCGAATACTAATTTTTGTTTTGAAAAATGTATATATATGTGTATATACAATAGTTTTGTTTATTAAATATCTTTTTGATGATTTAAGGATATTTGTTCTAGAACGCTTCGTAAAAAATGAGAGTTTGTTAGTAAAACATTGTACTTATTATCATGTCATGTACTAAAGCTTAGTTTTAGTACATGACAAACCAGCAAGATGTACGAGAAGTGCCGGTGTTGCTTATTTACAATAAATAAGTTAAATAATAATTTATAATCTCTTTAATTGTATAAAACATTAAAATTAATTATATTTCGCAAGAAAAATAACAAAAAATAAAAACGAAATAAAGAGATACGCGACATTATGTCATACAAACAATAACATGATTTAAAAATAAATTAATGATATAAGTGAAAATTTTATAAAACAATGACAAAAATAATTAGATTTTGTATCTCTATATCATTAATTTATTTTTAATTAAATAATTAATTTAATTAATATAATAATTAATGTAATAATTAATATAATAATTAATTTAGGCAGAAAAAAGGGTCGATTAATATCCCCATGCAACTGCAAAGGGAGTATCAAGCATATTCATGTAAAATGTTGGATAGAATTTGTAGAACATTTATATTCTATTTATGTTCTTTAAAATAGAGGCAGAATGCAGAAAGATTGGATTTCGATTCTATCCGGAATCGATCCCGGCCCATCGAGCCTTTGACTTATTTGTAGATTACGACTACGTTATCTACCACATTCCCTCAATTCTTTCCCATTGAGAATAAATTTATCCAACAATCTCCATATTATCTGATATTAATCGCACTGCTATACTTAATAAGTGACGCATTACTGTACTTGATCAGATTAATTAAAGGATACGTTCCTGAGAAATTTAATTTAAGAAATTGTATTATTTTTTTAAATTAAAATAAGTTGTTTATTTCTTTTTTATTGTTATTAAATTTGCAGTATACTAGATAATATATCTCCTAATAATGAAGAATTCGAGAAATTCGCGATTTCGGAATTTTTACAATCAGTTTCAAACATAAAAGTATATATTATTGCCAAAATATATAATATATTAACAATTTTTATTATTTTATAATCATTTATCTTAGCTTATTATTTATTAATGATGAATGTATCTAATCTGTTTTAGAAAATAAAAACATAAGGAAAGAAAAAAAAAAAGAAAAGAAAAAAAGAAGGTAGAAGAAAGAGGTGTAATTTTTAAAAGAGACAAATTAATTAATTTTCATTAATTTTAATCTTCTTAATATTTAATAAAAATGTATATTATATGTTATTAATATATATATATACATATATATATATACATACATATATATATATATATGTATATATATGCATAATATAAAATATGTATTACATAAATATAATATATTATATAAAAATGGAAATTTAAATTATAATTCAATTAGATAACTTTTGTAAACACTTGCTGCTGAAATGGACGAAAGGTATTTAATACTACATTTAAATAGTACATTTAATAATATTTCAAAGCTTACGAGGATTCTAAAGAATTGTAAGCGTTTACATATATGATTTTTTTTTAAATATAATGCAGTCATAAGTAATATATCAGAATCATTAATTACTTTAGATGCTACGGTTACAGCAATTAAACCGAAGAAACAGATAGATGATTAAAGGAATCATTGTTTCGTCTAATTAATTGTATTATTGTTAATTTATATTGTGCAAGTCATGTTTAATTTCTATGTATAGTGCAAATTCAGTTTTATCATTGATGTTTCAAATTATGTTTCAAATATTTAGTAATATTTTACTATTATTACGTTTCAAATTATGTTTCAAATATTTAGTAATATTTTATAGAACCAATTTAAAACAGAAAGAAAATATTGGATACATAATCTGTTTAAAATATGTTTTATTTATCATTTTTATTTGAAATATAAAAATACGCATTCCGCAATGACTATGCATATATAAACATACTGTTTAATTTCTATAACAATGTATTTTATTAAAATAGTTATATATTATATACAGTTATTCTATTTACTGCTTAATTCTATCCATTTCTTAATTCTGTTTATTTCAGGAATCCTTATTTAGGATCTCTGAGACAAACTATTGATTCGTATATAATCGAATATGTATCATATAAGTATCGGTGTCTCTTGTGTTAAATACTATTTATAATTATTTTAAAACGATATAAAAAAGCACATTTTGAAAATATCACAAAAATATTTAAATTTTTAACTAGATTAGGTAATAGTTAATTTCATGTACATATAGTAATAGATAGGAATTTTACTTATAAAAGTGTGAATTTTAAGAGATCCATTTCATTAATAAACTCTTACACCACATTATCCATAATAAACAGTTACTTTATACAATATTTATATAATATTTTCTTAATTATAAATCAGTTTATAATTTTATTATCCTTAACTTATTATCCTTATTAACATTTTCTTTAATTATGTTTTGTTATCATTTGTGTCCTACAGAATTTAAGTGCTTATTTTCCGTAAAATAATACACTATTTATATAGGATAAATTTATATGGGAAAGAAATTTGAAAACTATTAAAAAAATAGGAACATGAAAATTGAAAGAAAAAATAATACAAATTTAATTAATATGTATGTAAAAATTAAATATGTATAACTTTTGAGCATAAAGAAAGTCTAGCCCAAATTTTTGTTCTATAATACATTTCCTTCTTTTTTTTTAATGACAACTTTTTCTTGCTTATTAAAATTGCAGTTCTCATTTAATGTACAATTATCGTTGACTATCAGTATATATTCTCATATGTCTCGAGAAATTGACATAATAATCATTTAGCTCTGCGTTTGCAAAGCTGGCACTGATTCGCGTAACCACGAGAGCGCTGGCTCTAAGCTCGAGTAAATGGTTGGATGATCCCTCGAACATTTGCTATGATAACTTAATAAGTCCTGTATCTCTCATCTTTCCGATATATCCTGTGATTCACTGGCACACATTAGTGGTGCTCCTTCATCATTCTGAAAGGATATATTGAATTACATTGATATCAACTAATTGGCAATTTCACTAAAATTCATTATAATAAATATATACACGCGTTAATTATTGTATTATATATGTATATGTACATATATTACTAATAATTAGCTAATGTTAAGTGTAATTTTTTAACAACTTTTTTGTCTAAAATATTACTGGTATAAGAAATATATACGTATTTATATAATGTAAAATATTTTCTAATTATCGAATATATTATTCGTTTGGATTATAATTATCGAATATATTATTCGTCGAATATATTATTTGAATGCAATCATTTAATTATTGAGAAAAACAAATTTCGTAATTTGCAGGAGTTTGATTTTTGTTTTTGTTGTATTTTTTCATTCTTTTTTTTCTCTCTCAAATATTTTCTAAATGATTTTTATTTATTGTTTATTTGCGAATTAAAATTTAGATAGTATATTACAAAATATATTATATATTATATTATATATAAAATATTATATATAATATAACCCTCCCACGGGGTACACCTTGTCGCGGTGGGAGGGCTTAGTACTTGGATGGTGCCTTGAAGTTTATTTTAAATTTTTTAATTTAGAATAAATCTCAAGGGGCCTGAAGAGGAAGCTAAGTACCCTTTCGCGTCGTCGGTGCCGTCAACGTGTCGCGGACGGCGGCGTTTTCGCGTTCAGCTTTTTCGCGTTTAGCTTTTCGCTTTTCGCTCGTACCGAAACCGGGAGTGCCGTTTAAAGTATATATATATTAAATATATACATCGCGCGATAAAACAAAAAATGTTTAATCGTATCGAATAGTGCGGGAGTGCCGTTCAGTATCGCGCGTAAAAGTGCGAAAATAGCGATATAAAAATATCGCACGTGAGTGCGGGAGTGCTGCTAAAAGTATCGCGCGTTTAAGACTGAGAGGAGGAGGAGGCCTAGGAGAGGCATCGGGCTTCGACAGAGCAACCTTCTGGTAAATAATTTATTTATTTGCAATTATATATTAAATGTTAAATATATTTATTATAATGTAAATTAAACAATTAATCGCGTAATTTGATTTTTTATTTATATGATTTAAAGAAGAGAGAATTGAAGAAAAAGGTTTTTAAATAAAAACTATAAGCTTGTAAAAATATAAGCTTTTATAAAATTATTGAAGAATAATTAATAATGCTTTTTCTTCTAAAATTTATAGAATTATTTTATTAATCTGCTCTTATTATATGGATCGAATATAAAATTCGATACATACAATAATATTTTTTTGAAATATTAATTATTTTAGACGTTGTTACAATTTAGATTTTCTTTTTGTATGTTATAGATCGCAGCCTTGATGATCTGAGTGGAGGAGCAGGCCTAGGAGAGGCATCTTGCACCGGCGGAACAACCTGATGGTGAGTATTATTATTTATTCTGTTATCTATAAATCGCGTACATATATTAATTTGATTCATTTATTTGAATGATTCAAACAAGAACAAAGTAGGAAATTTTTTATAAAAATTCTTTCTATAAAAGTTTCTACTTAAAAATTAACTATTTCTAAAATTATTTCATATTTATATATTTATTTATAATTACGTATAAAATTTATTCCATATATAATAATAATTTCTTAAAATATTAATTATTTTAAGCGCTATTATAATTTGGATTTTGTATGTTACAGACAACATAGCTTCAATATTAACAACTCCGCTGTTGCGCATCATTACCGGTGAGTACTCGACGAAATTTTTATTTTGAAGCAGTGGATTTATATAAATGCATGTAAATAAATCCGTTGTTTCCTCTTGGGCAGCTATTTTATTTTATATATATTTCATTTAAGTAAATAAAATTTTTAAAATATTATTTGTATATCAATACAAATTTCTTTTTCAAATTTACGAAATTTCACTCTATTTATGTATTAATACATTTTGAAATTAATGAATTAACTTTATTTTATTGTTAGCTGTAAAAATGTTGCCTTATGTTGTGCCTTACTGTTTCTGAACTTAACATATAGAGGAAGCAGCTGTACGGTTTGTGTATTAAAATTATTATGCTGAATAAAGTGTGCTCGAAAAGTATTTTCTTATATTTTAACATATTATAATAACAGAATTAATATAATAATATGAAATATATATAATATGAAATAGTACTTACAGCAATTTTTGAAAGTTCTATCAAAAATATTAACAGAGAAAAAATATAAAAAAGATTAGTATTAAGAAACCATAATACTTAAAGAATAAAAAATGTTAAGTAAAAGTATTAATGATTTTTGATGTTTATATTTTAACGTCATTTATAAATATAATCATGTATTAGTGTATATATATATATACATACAATATATTATTAAAAAAATATATATACATATTACGTCGTCGACTTTTCGTCGTCGGTGCCGTCAACGTGTCGCGGACGGCGGCGTTTCGTTACCGCGTTTCGCGTTTAGCTTTTTCGCGTTATCGCGTCATCGCGTTTTCGCGTTGGACTTTCTCGCAATCCCAATTTCATTTATTTGTCATCTAGTTGTCATCTTCCGACGTCAATTAACTGGGATGTTCATTAAGTCGTTGCTGCAACGATCTTTGTCTCACGCCTGGTGCAACGCGGCACTTAGGTGATGCCGGCGCGCATGCGGATGCCAGTACTGTGTATGTGGGCGCGCGATTTTGAGCTTTTGCTCAAAAGTCCGGCTGATTGAGGTCACGCTCTGCTTCTGGCTCCAGTTCGGTACGGATCGGTTAGGATTCGATCGATTGCTTGGAATCGTCGTTAATGGATCCCTTCTCTTGTTCCGTCTGAGATAGGATATTAGGCGCGGACTAGAGTCGAGTGAACTCCATTCGCGTTGATTCCATCAATCGATAGTTTTCTTCCGTTTCAGACTTAACTCTTGTTCGGAGGTAAGATGCGTTGAATTCCCGACCTGTTGACTCGAAGATGACTCTTGTAAAAGTGAAACGGGATTTTCGCTCGTACCGAAACCGGGAGTGCCGTTTAAAGTATATATATATTAAATATATACATCGCGCGACAAAACAGAAAATTTTTAATCGTATCGAATAGTGCGGGAGTGCCGTTCAGTATCGCGCGTAAAAGTGCGGAAGTAGCGATATAAAAATATCGCACGTGAGTGCGAGAGTGCCGCTAAAAGTATCGCGCGATTAAGACTGAGAGGAGGAGGAGGCCTAGGAGAGGCATCGAGCTTCGGCAGAGCAACCGTCTGGTAAATAGTTTATTTGCAATTATATATATATATATATATATATATATATATATAAATTAAATATTGAATATAAAATATTAATCATTTTAAACACTGCTAATTTGAATTTTATATTTGTGTGTTATAGACAACGTAGCTTCGAAATCGACTCCGCTGTTGCGCATCAGTATCGGTGAGTCAAAAACTTTTATTTAATTTTAAGGTAACGGATTTGTGGAGTTTGTAGATGTGGATTGTAAATATAGATTGTAGATTATAGGTCCGTTACCTTAAAATAAATGGGCTACAAATTAAACAAATTACATTTAATATATATATATATATATATATATATATATATATGTATATATATGCATAATATAATATATGTATTACGTAAATATAATATATTATATAAAAATGTAAATTTAAATTATAATTTAATTAGATAGCTTTTGTAAACACTTGCTGCTGAAATGGAGGAAAGGTTTTAAATACTAATTTAAATAGTACATTTAATAATATTTCAAAGCTTAGGAGGATTTTGAAGAATTAAGCGTTTACATATATGATTTTTTTTTAAATATAATGCAGTCATAAGTAATATATCAGAATCATTAATTACTTTAGATGCTACGGTTATAGCAATTAAACCGAAGAAACAGATAGATAATTAAAGGAATAATTGTTTCGTCTAATTAATTGTATTAGTGTTAATTTATATTGTGCAAGACATGTTTAATTTCTATGTATAGTGCAAATTCAGTTTTATCATTAATGTTTCAAATTATGTTTCAAATATTTAGTAATATTTTACTATTATTACGTTTCAAATTATGTTTCAAATATTTAGTAATATTTTATAGAACCAATTTAAAACAGAAAGAAAATATTGGATACATAATCTGTTTAAAATATGTTTTATTTATCATTTTTATTTGAAATATAAAAATACGCATTCCGCAATGACTATGCATATATAAACATACTGTTTAATTTCTATAACAATGTATTTTATTAAAATAGTTATATATTATATACAGTTATCCTATTTACTGCTTAATTCTATCCATTTTTTAATTCTGTTCATTTCAGGAATCCTTATTTAGGATCTCTGAGACAAACTATTGATTCGTATATAATCGAATATGTATCATATAAGTATTGGTGTCTCTTGTGTTAAATACTATTTATAATTATTTTAAAACGATATAAAAAAGCACATTTTGAAAATATCACAAAAATTTTTAAATTTTTAGCTTGATTAGGTAATAGTTAATTTCATGTACATATAGTAATAGATAGGAATTTTACTCATAAAAGTGTGAATTTTAAGAGACCCATTTCATTAATAAACTCTTATACCACATTATCCATAATAAACAGTTACTTTATACAATATTTACATAATATTTTCTTAATTATAAATCAGTTTATAATTTTGTTATCCTACATTTTCTTTAATTATGTTTTGTTATCATTTGTGTCCTACAGAATTTAAGTGCTTATTTTCCGTAAAATAATACACTATTTATATAGGATAAATTTATATGGGAAAGAAATTTGAAAACTATTAAAAAAATAGGAACATGAAAATTGAAAGAAAAAAGAATACGAATTTAATTAATATGTATGTAAAAATTAAATATGTATAACTTTTGAGCATAAAGTAAGTCTAGCCCAAATTTTTGTTCTATAATACATTCCCTTCTTTTTTTTTTGTAATGACAACTATTTCTTGCTTATTAAAATTGCAGTTCTCATTTAGTGTACAATTATCGTTGAATATCAGTTTCTCATATGTCTTGAGAAATTGACATAATAATCATTTAACTCTGCGTTTGCAAAGCTGGCACTGATTCGCGTAACCACGAGAGCGCTGGCTCTAAGCTCGAGTAAATGGCTGGATGATCCCTCGAACATTTGCTATGATAACTTAATAAGCCCTGTATCTCCCATCTTTCCGATATACCCTGTGATTCACTGGCACACATTAGTGGCGCTCCTTCATCATTCTGAAAGGACATATTGAATTACATTGATATCAATCAATTGGCAATTTCAAAATTCATTATAATAAATATATACACGCGTTAATTAATGTATTATATATGTATATGCATATATATTACTAATAATTAGCTAATGTTAATTGTAATTTTTTAACAACTTTTTGTCTAAAATATAACTAGGTATAAGAAATACATACGTATTTATATAATGTAAAATATTTTCTAATTATCGAATATATTATTCGTCGAATATATTATTTGAATGCAATCATTTAATTATTGAGAAAAATAAATTTCGTAATTTGCAGAAATTTGATTTTTGTTTTTGTTGTATTTTTTGCATTCTTTTTTTTTCTCTCTCAAATATTTTCTAAATGATAATTATGAAAATGTGATGGCATTATTTTCCGGATTATTTTTTTCAAGTATTAAACTTACGTCGCAAGGGCCTTTATCCTTATCAGTCAGTCCTGTGCATATATTGTGTTTCGTGATAAATCCTGGATAATGAATCGTGGCATTACATTTATCAGAGTCATATGTTGGCAAGAATTTGAGATATTGTTGTAAATTTACTTCCCCGTTCATAGAAAATCCCCATCCTGCTGTTACGCAAATCTGTCCCGGCTAAATTATGAAAAATTATCAATATTATATGTATAAATATGTTTAATTAAATAAGAATTATATAAATAGAATATATCAAAAAGAATTTAATCAAGTATGTACCTGAATAGATTGTCTGGGAAGACATACGGCGCTAATGTTTCTGGAAAACGTTAACGGTTCCTCTAATTCGATCAGGGCAATATCATTATCATACAGGAACTGATTATATTTTACTTGAGGATAGGGCACGATATTTTTAACGGATTGCCCCTTCATATCTCCGCCAGCGAAAAATTGCCATTCATTGCTATCCTTGTGCCTATATCAAATCGAAAAAATCATATCATATGATAATATTAAAATATTATATAATATATCAATATATAATATTAATATATTATATGTATAATAACATTCAATATATTATGTATTATATTTATTCTAATTTATGTATATATATAAATTGGAGTAAAAGATTATTTTTTTAATTATATTATATATTATACATCTTTTATATTGAAATTATATAAGATTATATATGTAAATATTAAGTATATTTTGTCAATTATTATTAATTAAGTACGATTTATGTCATCATCAATAAGCACATCACATGTTCATTATACATTTAATTACCTGTAAATACAAGAATAACTGGCCAGGGCATGCATGGGACCGAGTATGCTGGCTGTACAAGTGGTTCCATGTTTCAACTCCTTTAATAAAGCTACGCTGGACCATTGTCCATCGCTGGTTGGCGTTCCACCAGCTAATCTCGCGGTCGGTTCTTCAGCATGATGTAAACCGCACGAAAACTCTTGGCACGATACTTGCAGCACTTTACCCGACACACAAAATTCTACTTGCTCTAGATTCGTGACTAGTGGTAGACGGTGATTTGGATTCGATTTCAGTCTTAGAATTGTCTCGCTCCGATCTTTTTCTGCAGACAGTGGAACGATCTTAGTCGTCTCGGCTGCGGCGAATCCCAAAGTCTGACAATAGGAATCGCTAAATTTTTCGCTCCATCCATCCGAGCAGACTAGTCGATAATCGTTGTCATATTGTCTGCAGAAATATATGTGATAACGTTAACATAATTTATCATAAAACGATTAAATAAAAAATCCGAGATTAGTAATCAGTCCTGCAGTTTGTAGAATCTTCGATTTTTCAAAATCTAATTAATAAGTATTCATTAATTAATTCCGATAATCCGATAAATCATCTTTGTATTTATTTGAGAAAATTCATAATCATGCATGCTTAGATATAATTCATGAATTTTTCTAAGTATCCTGTTAATTTGCGGTTTTGAAAAGATAAGAAAAAAATTAAAAAAAGAACAAACGATTTATATTCATGCATTTGATGTAAATATACCTTATCTTCAATAATGACACGCCATCGCTCGTTTCATTCGCCATATTTTCGATATTAATATTCGTTTCCGTAGTGATATTAATTAGACAACCCCATTCGTCCGAATAATCTGGACAATTTTTAACTCCGTCGCATATTTCGCTCGAGGAAACGCATCCACCAGTTTGACATTTGAATTGATCTGGATCGCAATCGCACAGCTTCTCGTCTTCCCCGCCTTTACAGTCGTCAATTCCGTTGCAACGCCACGTTTGTGGAATGCACAATTTCTCCGTTGGACATAAATATTGATTATCTTGGCAGTTTTCGGTGCAATTGTATTCATCGCGATGATCTTCGCAGTGGGATCGACCGTCACATACCCATGATGCCGGAATGCATTTCCCTATAAAATTAAATTTTATAATTACATTTAAAATACACGATTTTTTAAAATCGTACATTTAATATTTTAATTACTCATGTCACTCAAGACTTATTATTTAATGCATATTCTTTTATGCATATAGAGTGTTTCAAAATATATAATACGCGAATACGCTTTTAATAGCAAATTTTCTGTTGGAAAAATTTGCAGCTAATTTTTCCCTAATGAAGAGAAATAATTTTTGACAAGTTTCAATATTTTTCACTACATATCCTTTGTAATTATAAAACTCAAACTAAAATTTAAAATACGTTCTATTTGAAATTAACTGAAAAGTATAGTTTTATTAATCTCTAATAATGTTTTTCTAAAAAGTTTAATTTATGAAAAGTGTCTTTTTTAAATTACTTATAATTCTAAAAATTTAATTAAATTAATTATAAAAATTATGAATTAATCATTTTAATTAATCAGTGAATTTGCTAATAAAAAACATTAACTGATTTTGAAACATTCTACATAATTCGATCGTCTCACTTACCGTTTGAACACCTGAATTCATCAGATTGGCATTTCGAATTTTCACAATCGCGCTCATCGCTACCATCGTCGCAGTCCACGATGTTGTTGCATACAAAGTGTTTCTTCAGGCATTCTCCGCTGCCGCAGCGGAAGTTACCCGAGCAATCTTCGCAATTTAATTCGTCCGAGCCATCGGAACAGTCATTCTTGGAGTCGCATTTGGCGGATAATGGAATACAGTATGCACCATTTCTAGACGTGCCATTGGCGCATTGAAATTGGCTCGTGATGCATTTCGAAAGAATCGTAGTAGGCATGGATCCCGAGAAGCTGGTGCTAGCTATGATAGTCGTGTTCTCAACATCCATGTCGAATGGCGTGGTTGGACCAACGATCAACCGGATCGTGGACGGCTCTTTCGTAACGCGATCTATTTCCTCGGCGTCGCCGAATAATTGATCCGAGAAAAAAGTGACAGGTTCTCCAGTCGTTTCATCAGGTCTCAAGTGGGTGCGAGAGAGATCCGTTTCTGGGTCGTTTGTACGACCTTCGATTGCCGTCTCGTTCATCGCTGTGCTCTCTTCTGTTTCGAAACTGCTCGGCACGATCGTAGGACGAGTATAATTTCGCATTACTATGTATGGCTCTGTGACCGGTATCGACTCTATTATCTCTTCCGACACTGGTATGAAGCTGGGATAATTCTTAGGTTTCGTGATTACTCCCTTATCTTCGATGTCGCTACCTTCGTCAACGTTTCCCGAATCCTTCAATAATATCGGCGAAACCTTCTTGCTCTCGTTATCTTCTTTCTCAAATACGCCAAATCGGAGTACGCTTGGATCCAAGTCGGAGCTCGCTATACTATCATTCGATTGACCGTAATTTTTGGTAATTATTTTCGACGAATCCGTTTGAGAAAGAATCGTCGAACTCGATTTTTCCGTCAAAGCATTATTCTCACTTTGTTCCTCCAAGCTCAGATCTTTTTCTTTTTTATACTTGTACTTGTCGAATCCCTTTTTGTCGATTACTTTTTTCTTGCTTTCTTGACTCTTTTCCAACGGTATCACTTTAAGTGACTCTTCAGAGAGTTCTGGATCGATAGATATCGATTTCGGGGTCGTGATGAATAACATTCTGTAATTAAACTCTGTTTCAGGCTGCGTGTCATCTAACATTTCCGTAACCGGCCTGACGTCTTCCGTGGTGGTGACATCGGATGAAGTTCTGTCTGTGCTACTTATAACACTCTTTTCAGTCGTAAATATAAGAGTAGTCTCAATCTTCACGTTTTCCGTCGAATTCTCCATCGTTCTGTTCGGATCATTAATATTTTCATCATCAATTTCCCGGTCGGATCCTACAGTTATATTATTCTCGTACATCGTAGTCGCTGTCATGCTTTTTTCCGACGATGTATTGTTTATGTCTATGTCCGTTTCGACACTGGTAACATTCTCTTTCTCATCAGTTATATTTTTTTTCGTTTCATCCTTGACATTCTCTGTGGAAATTTGCGACTTCGTTTTATCAATAACTTCTTGATTCATTTCCTTCTCTTCGCTTATCGATGTTGTCGTTAATATGTCATTCTCTGTCGTTTGTAGTTCCTCGGGCAAGATCGGGATTTGAGCTGTGGTCTTTGTCTCCAGCGTGGATTGAGTGGTCGTAATTTGCGTTATTTTATCAACTTCTTTTTCATCAGGTCGATCAGTGTTCGGTTGTTCCGTATTATTTTCCTCTCGTTTATCATTATCGAGCACAGTAGTAATCTCAGTTTTATCGGTCGCTATTGTTGTCGACATTTCCTGTTGGATTTCTATAGGTAACACAGGTTCTTGAGTGGTCAATCTGGCATCTTCGATCTGTCTTTCCGAGGCGCCTTTAATTGTTGTATTTAATAAACTTTGTGTTATCGTCTCATTTCTTTCTTTTACGTTGCCAGGTGTAATTAATAAAGGGACGCGATTGTAAGAAGTTTTTATAGAATCATCAACGTTATTCAAAATCGCTTCCTTGGATTCCTCCATAACTTTAATTGGAATGTCCTTATCGATATTATCGTGTCGATATCCCTTTGACAAACTTTCATCCGTAATGTCGTTGTATTGGTCTTCTACAGCATTCTCTTCCGGTTTTTCTAAGCTGGTAGTACCACTTTCTATCAAGGAAAGATCTTTTACTTTCTTCTCGGTAATGGTATTAACTTTAGCAGATTCTGACGTTTTGTTATCTGCGGATTGCATTGCAGTTTGAAGAATTGAATCTACTACTTTATCTTCTATCCTCAATGGTATCACTTTCAATGTTTTATTGTCATTCTCTTCCATAATGGAAAAATTGCTTTGTTTCTGATTTGTAGCATTTTTTGTTACATCATCGATATCAGGACTAGAAATGTCCTGTTCATTTTTATCTGATTTTGAAAAATTATTATCTTGATGTAGTATATTTGTATTATTTATAATCTCGCTCATATTTAAATCATTCTTAATAATATTTTTAACGTCATCTGTTGTATTAATGGTTTTTACAGTTTCTTCTGTAATATCTAATTTTTCTTCATTGTTCACCGAATGCAAATTAACATCATTTAATAAATCTTTAGTTTCAGTTTCATTCAATTTACGCTTTATGTCATCCGCATTAATATGTATTAATGGCCGATGTGTTATAACGTCATCGATATGAGTTTCGAAAGGATTAGGAACGTCCTGTTCATCTTTATCCAATCGCGGTGCTTTTCTTGCATTTTCTTTCTCCTTATGGATATCCGGTAAAAAGGGTGACATATCTTCAACGTGTCGATCATCATTTACGTCAGATTTTCCTGCGAAATTTACAGAGTTTTCTGGTAGTATCTCCGGATGAAGAGGGTGATTCGTTGAATGTTGAACCTCATCAGAATGAATGTATTCATTATTATTTGTATAAACGATATTTTTATCGTTACGTACTGTAGATGAGTCGATGGAAAATATATCTTCTTCAGGTTTTTTCGCGTTCAATTCTTCGTTAATCACGACTCCATTATTTATTTCTGTCGAGTTTTCCGTTTTCAAAGATTCGTTCGGTGTGAATTGTACACTTTGTTCCGGGGTGAGTTGTGGAATTATCGCGTGTATTTCTACAGGTTGCTCGGATTTCGATATCAGCATGATGTACTCGTCCTTTGGTGGCTTCGCGATGGGTTCTTTCAGTGGCTCGACATTGTGGACAAAATTTTTCGGTACTTTAGGAAAGATTGTTGTCGGCATATGTTCAATGACATTTTTCTCATTCGAATCCTGCGTATTAGATTGTAATGTAATTTCGGGTACGTGTCCTTTTGAATAATTAGATATCGATTGAGTGGACATGTCAGTAGAGGTAGTTTCTGGTATCATCGTCGTCTCGTGTACCTTAGAATTATTATACATTTCTTGATTTCTATTACCTACATCATTTATTTCTATTGTATGAAAATATTTATCATTGAGCGTGGTCCTCATTATTGATTCTGTTCTGTTCTCTATTGATATAATTGACATAGTAGTTGAATCGAATTCTTTAATAATAGTAGAGCCATCGCTCAAATTTACATTAAGATTTATTTCTGTAGTAGACTCATTTTCTTTTTCTTCCTGAAGACCAGGATTTTGCGTAAATTGTTCTGTATTTGAATTTTCATTTCGAGACTGGTTTGATATAATATCACTATCCTGTTTTAAATCTTCATAACTTAAAGTAGTAAAACTTGCTTCAATGGTCGTACTTTCATTAATTTTATCGTCTTTGTTGGTATAAGACTGCATTGTCGTTAATTCCGTTTTAATTTCCACATTATCGTTTGTATCTATAGATTTATTGTTGTTAAGTTTTGTTAATGTTAAAGGTATTACTTTATATATATCATCATCTATCGGATTTTCACTAGTCTTTATAGTTGTAATCGAAGATTCATCAATTTTGGAATTATTATTTTCACGTAATAAATCTGTAAAAGATTTAGATATGTCAGTTGTATTCGCATCATCTAAAACTGATTTAATAATAGATCCCGATTGATTAGATATTTCGGTATTTGATTCCAAATGTGATTCTGTCGACATTAGATAATGTAATTCTGTTTTCGATGTTACATCATCTGCTTCATCGATAGTAGTTGCTGTTGATTCTATGATAGATACTGGTTCCGTAGTAGTTTCTTTTTCAGTGATAGATTCTGTAACAGATTCGATTTTAGGAACAATTTCTGGTTTTGTAGAAAATTCTGATATCGATTCTGATACAGGCTCTGTAGGCTTAAATTCTGGCGGAACAATTAATTTAACAGTAGGTTCTGCTTCAGTAGCAGGCTCTGGCTCGGCAGTGAGTTCAACTGTAGGCTTTGGTTCAGCTGTAGGTTCTGGTTGAGCTGTCGGCTCTGCTTCAGCTGAAGGCTCTGGTTCAGCTGAAGGCTCTGGTTCAGCTGAAGGCTCTGGTTGAGCTGTCGGCTCTGCTTCAGCTGAAGGCTCTGGTTCAGCTGCAGGCTTTGATTCAGCTGTAGGCTCTGGTTCAGCTGCAGGCTCTGATTCAGCTGTAGGCTCTGGTTCAGCTGCAGGCTCTGGTTCAGCTGCAGACTCTGGTTCAGCTATAGGTTCTGGTTCAGCTGTAGATTTTGGCTCAACAGCAGGCTCTTCAAAGATGGTATCCATCGAATGATGCGAATGTTCGTGACTCCAATTGAAATAATCATTTTCGAAAATGCGTTTTGTTGTCGGTGTAGATTCGGATTGATATATTATCGATTTTTGATCAAGTTGATGATCGTGTTCTATTCTAGATTCCAACGTGGATGTTTCCGTACCTGCTAATCCCGTTTTGAGATCCGGATTTTCCCACGTATTGGAATGTCTGATTTCGAATTCTGCCGTATTTGGATCTCTGCTTCTACCTTGAACAAAATCATGAATTGACTCTGTGCTGGATTGCGGTATTATATCGTCCATTTCGACATTACTCAAGTCGTTATCGACACAAGATTTACCATCCTGATCCAGCATCTTTTCTGGACTGCAGGTACACATGAATATACCTTTGGAATAGTCATATTTACAACTTTCGACGCACTGGAGATTGCCGTGTTCACACTGATCAATAAGCCTTACTACTTGAAGTCTGCTCAAATGATACTGTCCAATCATATTACTGTTTTTTCGTAGTGCCTTTTCGATATATTCTTGATTCTCCGCAGGAGTATCCATAGGTGGATGACTTATTCTGAATTTTATTTCACCTTCATTACTGATATTATACACTTTGATTATGGACTTGCTGTTCTCCCGGTGAAGAATGTTTCCTAGATGCTCTTCTATCTCAGCAGTTGTTTCACGATACACTCGTGATTTGGGATCGCTCAAATCATCACTCCAATTGAAATCGTCCAATCGCAGGATTCCATTTAAAGCATCCGGTATAATTTGATACAGCGTTTCGTCAGTCGTAGGCCATGGTGGAAAAGTCGAGGTTAAAGGTGGTGGACTTAATGGCGGATCTTTTACATATTCTTTATTTTCAGCTATATTTATGTCAAATTGACGAGTGCTTTCTTCTACATTTTCCGTAGGATCTTGTGTAAAGATTACACCAGCTAAAATAAAGAATTTCCAACAATTTTATTTAATATTTAATATTTTAAAAAGAATATATATGTATATAATTAAATTTATTATAAATTAGATCTCTAATAAATATAGATAATAGATCTTAATATATAATAGATTTTTAAATTTTAAGAGAAACAAAATTTATACAAATAAAAGAATGATAGGACATCTTACTTGCAGCCAAAACAATGATAATCATGGCGATCACCACTCCCAATATTGTGAATCCGCAGAGTAATTGTTTCCAGTACGAATTTTTGGACCTTTTGTCTTTCGTGACGTAAAGCTTTTCACCTCTGTAACACAATTTCGATGCCACGTAGAAATATAGCGAATATTCATCGCGTGCATTTAAATGTTTTCCTTGTCTAAACCCAGAAAGCATATTTTGTACAGCGCGATTCTTAGCAACCTTCATCAGTAACCAGCCAATAAGATTAGAAGCTTCCTTGATACATCATACCTCAGTTTAATTTTCTTCACGAGTGCCTAGTTCTTGATCATATTTTGTAACGTGTAATTTATCGCGCATTTTCTCATTTCAATATCTGATTATGGAAAATGATAATAAAACGATGCGAGATTTAATCGTTGTAGTAGCTGGTGTTATTTTTGGGATTAACAACCTCATCGGTTAATCTTACATTCAGTCGAAAATGTCTCATCTCTTTATTTCATGTGAAGTTTTCATTTCCTATGAATTCTTGGATGTACAATCTTTACGGGAAACCATACATATCCAATTCAACAGGGAAGAACGGTAGCGTAAGCGTGTTAATTGCGCGACCGCGTGCCCATAAGAAACACCTAAGTATATTCCGCTAAGAGTTTTTTCCCAGCTTTCTTTCATCCTCGAAAGTAACCGTCAAGTACCTGAGGGCTGTCAGCCAGTGGGAATAGTCGACCAGTCCGGCGGCAGGGTCTCTCAGGCTGAGTCCCTCGCGGCCGACACCCGGGCCCAAATCAAAACGCACTCCAGCCACGGTCGTTTCAACCTCGGCCTCGGGACCCCTGCTAAGTACCGTGACAACAGAAAACACCGTCTAACTCTCTATCGATATGAGACTTTTCAATCACTAGCGGCCAAGCTATACTAGCACTACTGTGCTATCTGCTGGAGCTAAAAACGGCGCTAAGGCATCTCTATCGTGTGACTTTCTCACACCACAGAACAGAAGATACACGCGGTGATACGCCTCTCTAGGAAATATGTCTCTATTTTACATCCCAAACGTTTGTTATATGATAAATGCCTCGCAGTATGGTTTGTGCTGAAGTAGATAATTAAGACGAATTTGTTATTACCTTTTCATAAGATGTAGCTTTAATATTTTTAATTTATGCACAGCGCGTAAGTAATTTTCGCGTAGTGTAGTTTATATATTTTTACATACGATATTTTTCATTTGAATTAATATTTATTAATTTAGATCAAAACTATTTTCAATTAGAAGTATATTTTATGATAAAAGTTTTGTAACGATGATTAAAAATTTTTTTATTATATTTAGAAAGAGAAATAATCCTGGTAATAATTATTAACTTGATATAAGTATGTACTTTGAGGACGAAGATTGTAAACTGTACATTCATCTCTTTTTCTTTTTGTCGTTCTTACCGTGTTTTCTGTTTCTAACATTCGGAAGAATTTACGCACGCCGGGCTGGTAAACGGTAGTCACGAAAAACGGTTAATAAGAGTTAAGAGATAGAGAGAAAAGGAAAAACGAAAATGCGTAAGCGCAGAGACTCGTTTTCTTCGACAAATAACTCGTTACCTTATGTACTTTCGATGCTCGTTAACCGGCACGAAGTATTCCTCATAAGGATCAGCTGGCACCTCGCAAGCTTCCTGACCTTTCGTTTGAATATTGTTACCCGTGTATGGCCTCATCGAGACCAGTTCCAGGTTTACGGCTTCGATCTGTTCCTTCTTTCCAGATTCTGCAGAAAACGGGAAACCGTTTACTCTATTGAGATATATCCGTACGTAGAATGCAACCGGTTTGCATTTTCCGATTGCATAGCGAAACAGCAGAGAAACTGCATTCCTCAAAATACTAATGAGGCTAAACAGGATAAAATATTTTCAAATGGAATAACGAGAGGAAGGCAAACTTGTATGAAGTATGGAAACCACGTTAATCAGGAAAATAGAAAAAAATAATTAATAATTAATGTAAAAAAAAAGTGATTAATAATTCGATGAAATTTAAATAAGACGATATACCCGTAGTTATGTGAAAAGTTGCTATTATTGCCGATTATCAAATACACACGTATGGAAAATTAAATATCATGAGGTGGAAAGAAGATATTATATTAGATAGATTAGTGCGTGTCAAGAAATTCAATGAAAAATATCCATGTGCGATATTTTCTGAGGTTTCTCCTTGATTTTTTCTCGATAAACCGATATCAATAACGGTAATCAAAATGAAAGTCTTACTTGTTGAAATCATTCTGAAGGATAAAATAATAATTTAAAGAAAGTCGATCAATTCTTGCGAGGCAATTTCCAGGCCGTTTCTTTTCTGACCATATTACATATCTTTTTTAAAAATGTGCAAACTTAATTTTTTCTTATGCCGTTATTTATTTTTTAATTTATATTTTCGAGAAAACCTTCGGAGGCAATCTTATTATCGTTGTTTATTACTTTATTATTAGATTATTCAATTCATTAAATGAATTTATGATCAAATAAATTCATAAATTGCTTCATATTTCAAGCTCGTAAATACTCGCTTGTATAACAAGCGTATGCTTATGCTCGGGCGTCAATATGGCAGAGGCTTATCAAGGTACATTTGAACTTACCGTTGACTTGCACGCTCGTAGTGCTATTGTTGAGGAAACTGGCGTCGTTGTTATTTCCGTTTCCGTGGACGCCATTGAGCTTGGGCTCCGACACGTTCTTGTCCGTATTCTCGGCCGGCAACTCGATCCTCGTTTCCGTTTTAAAACAGGGCTCCGAGTTCGCTTTGATAGGCTCAACGTAATGCTGAGAGATGAAGGATCGCTGGCCATTTTCTAGCGGCGCGCAATCCGCCGGGGAGGACTTGCGATCCTGATCCAAGGTCACTTCTCGCTGTTGACCGCCGTTCTCCGCCTTGGAACCGCATTCGTCCTCGCTGGCGAACGCCGGATTGTCCGTGCCAGCGGCATCCGACATCTCTCGATCGTGTCGCCAAAAGCTACTGAACTCTCACCTAATAACGTTCACCTGATATCGTCTGTCATGCGTCTCGTTTCTGTAATCAAATCACGTTATTATTTATCGCGGCAATTATTTATTTTTTAATTTATATTTTCGAGAAAACCTTCGAAGTCAATCTTATTATCGTTGTTTATTACATTATTATTAGATTATTCAATTCATTAAATAAATTTATGATAAAATAAATTCATACATTTTTTAAGAGACTGATTTCCATTCGTTCAGTATATAAAATTAATTGGATTTTAATTTAACTGGTCTCGTTTGTCGAAGTTTTTTCTAAATGTTCTGCAAGTTCTTTCAAAATGTTGATTAAACTACAAATTATTAAATAAACTTAATTTTCATTAAAATTACTATAGAATTTTGGTTATCGAATTAATGTGCGAATCATGCTAATGATGTCAGCGGTAGGGAAACGGACCTGTATTTTTTCGCACGAAACGAAAGAGAGAAATGTGAGAATTATGTATGTATATATGTGCACATAAGTGTGTGTGTATGTGTGTGAGAGAGAGATATATTTTGTCGGCTTATTCTATCGATATCCTCACAATTTATCGAACCCGTTCGCCGAATGCAAAAATCAATTACGTCTTAACGCTGACTCAATCGCGGCGCGAGACTGTTGAAAAAGAAGGAAGATGTTTGCGGTTTGATCGCATCTCGCTGAATTGTTTCGGCTGGGTTCGGGATGTCAGGAGTGAATCAGCACTGAGTGAATCGCGATGAGAAATTTCGTGAGAAACATCCTCCGCCACGTTTGCAAAGACGAATTCGCTATACGCTATACGCTCGTCTCTGTCTCTATTTCTTTCTATCTATCTCTCTCTCTCTCTCTCTCCCTCTCTCTCTCTTTCTTTCTTCCCCTTGTTCTTCGTGCGTTTCCTGCGAACCTCCCACCATTCTCAATCTCTCAATCTTTCGCGCGGTAAAGTCTATTTGGATTATTTTTTCGGCTTTGAACAGCGTCGAGCCAATAAACTGACGGGATCTGCCGTCAGAGAAAAGAAACAATGAGACTTAGTCCCTTTTAACCGCTATAGGAACTCGACTATGGAAAGCATCGTCATTCCTCTCGAAGCAACCACTTGGAATGAATCTCTTCAAACCTTTAAGAAATAAATAAATCGCGCTAGCTCTAATGAGCTTTTAACGCGGTAATTCCCATCTTGTTTTTTTCTCGTTGCTTAATGCGCACGCGATCTTTTTTTCTTATTGCATTATTATGTATAGTTATGTACAGAATTCAAGCGATTCAGAACGCATGCATCGTATCGTTACATAATACAATATATAAGTCTAATTTGTTTACAAAAAGTATACGTAGACTAATGATGAGAATAAAATATCGAAGAATAACAAGGACACGCATCGATAATTTGATTCTTTTTCAATATAATAAATTTTTCTAGATTTTCTTTTTTTTTCTACATTTCTTGTGTCTTTATCTGCTTCATGTTTATAATTAATTAATTTCTTAATTAGAAATCGCTTAGCTATTACATGATTCTTTAAATCATATAATAATGTAATTTAGAAAAAATCATATAATTTAGAAATAATTATATAATTTAGAGAAAAATGTTACTTCGATGTATTTTCCTCGCATAGGAACACAGTTTCCAAGATTCTTCATAGATTCGTTTTATGCATCCACTTGTTTGAGTAACACGAATTTCTGGCCGCACAAGTTTGATTCTTATCCTTCTAAAGGATGCGACCCTCGAAGAAGCTAGCGCGATGAGTCAACTAGCCGATATCTAGCTAGCTAGAAGTACTTGACTGTTAGCTATATATGCGGTGATTTTCAAGACACCCTGTAGGCACGCTCGGAACGGACGAGCGTGTGTTTGCGAGTATCTGTGTACATATAAACCGTGCGAGGTATATACTGCACCGAAAGTGGTTGACCCTGAGAGAGCTCGGCATAAAGGACTGATTCACCCCGGAGCTAACGCGGAAAGTCCTCTCGAGGAAGGAGCTCGACGTTTACTTGGCTCGATTTTGTGCACGATCTCTCCTCCGTGACATAATCTACGCAAGCAGTATATTAATGATTTTCAACCTTCAAACAAATCACAAGAATTGTGATCGAATATTCCATAGCTCCTTTTAATACATAGATCAGGAAGCTTTCCGTCATCTCTTTATCGAACGAGCAATAAATATATTATTATGGCAGGGTTTTTATTTTCGTTTATTTTGTACTTTATTTCTATATATTTATTAGCAACAAAATTGTGGTAATAACAATTGCGGAAATTTAGTTTATAATATTGTATTATTTGTATATTAATAACTCCTGATACTGATTTAGAATAAATAACGCTATATTAATTTTTAATGCAATAATAATCTTCATACAAGGTAACACTCTTCACACAATTGTTGCCTTTTACCTCAAACATACAATTACTCAAAAGTGATCAATTAATGAATCAAATCCTTTCTTTCCACCTGTCATACATCAAGTCAGTATATAATCTAATTAAATGTGTATTTCGTTATATTATCTTTTTCTCGCATCATATTTACTACACTTATGTTCTGTTACAAAAGAATTCGATGTATCTTACATATTTCAGTGAAAGCGTCTTACGTTCGTAAAAAAAATGCAATCGTAACATCGTTAAAATTCCATATCTTTAGTTTCTCAGAGAATTTATAATTAGATAAAAAAGCTTTAACAAAGTAATCTAACATATGTGTGACTTAACATATTAAAAATTTATTACATACAGAGTTTTGTAAAATATTTTAGCATATAAAATATTCATTCTTTTTTAACTAAATTATTTCCTGATACAAATATATTTATATCATTAAATATTCTTGGAAAAAATATATTTCGTTAATAAATTCAAAATAGTATAAACATATACTATTATAATCTAGATACAGAATGAAATTATTCGTAATTCGTGAGATATCTATAGATATAGAATATTAATTTTCGCGTAAAAATGATTTGTAGAAATGTAGGACAATTAAAAAATTTCTACAGTCTTGCTAAAGTTGTATTATAAATTATATTTTATCCTGAATATTAATATTAATATTAAAAACGCTTAATAATTTTACAACATTAATAAAATCTTATTGAATACCTAGAATCCTAGAAAGAATTTAAAATAAAAGACATTTTAAAATATGTAGTTCGTTAGGCAGTCATTTAGTTTGTATAAAAGATAATATTTCTCATATACAATTCTCCGTTAGATTGCTGGGATAAAAATTTTAGCTCCTATGATTCAACGTGACTAGAATTAATCCGCTTGAAAGGCGTGCATTTGACTCGCGATTGCGCTCGCTGGATATAAAGCGAGATAATTGTATATTAAATTGTATTAAAAAGTCTCGGGGATTTGCGAGATAAATATTTATGCACATTGTGGCGAGCAGATCGCCAGGAACGATCCATATCGCTGCTGGTCCTTTCCTTTGAAGAAGGACGAGAAGCGTATCATCAGTCTACCATGAAGCACGCGATTATCCTCGAGCTAAGAAAGATTCCTCGTCGTTAAAGGACATTCTTCAACGCGACATTGCCTGTGATTTACGAGACTCGCTCTACCGGGCTCGAAGACTTTCACCTTGATCGCAATCGCGACCGAATCTTGCGTAACTTTCTCTCTTTTTAGCATTATCTATGCATACTTGCCATTCGTTTAAATTCAAATTACAAGTCAATATCATGTGACTTGATGTATAAATAATTTGTTCCAATATTATATATAATGATACAAGGTATCGATTAATTTGTTGGTAAAATAAAATTTGAAATTACATGTAATTTTTACCATGGGAATTGTAGTGTATAATTCAAATATAATTCAAGACAATGTCTAAATTACTTGAATTATTGCATTACTAAAAGGCAACTTCTGTATTAGCATTAATGATTAAAGGGACAGTGGAAAATGACCGTAAGAATCACGACAACAGGACAGCACGACAGGAAGACCATCCACCTTTTCCTGCCTCTGTTTTCTAAATGTTTCAACAATCCACTATTACATTTCTTAATTCGTGATTTAAGTTTATATAAGAGAGAAACACACTCTCTCAGTGATTTCAATATATATATTCTCATTGGGGTAAGAGCGATTGTTCGCAAGCTCTAATGACATTTGGTTCTTAGAAATTTGCATTGGTGATCTCAAGGACAATTTTTTATTCGATAAATAAAACCAATTGCAACGGTTGGGATAGAATTATTATTGCGATTTGCGATCAAACTGATGGCGTATTTTAATATCGCGTGTGCGCCAAAGACCAGTTCTGCTTGTTTTCCCTATACACTTCATTGCCTGGACCTTCGGAACGGTTGAATGTTACCGATGTCCTTAGGCTTGCAAGTAGAGACAGTCTTAGACATTCGAAACGGAATTTCTTGTACTTTATCTCCTAAAGGTCCAGCGTGTCAGCCAGATGTAACCGGATGTATCAGTCATTCGATACCTCTATATCAGTCAGAAAACTGATCTTTTAATAATTATATCATATTGTGAAATAATATAATCTTCTTTTTATAGAAGTATTGTTACACCCGCGGATCATAATCGAAGCATGTGACACTCGCAACACTCTCGCGAAATAAAAAAACACTTTATTAAAAAATAACAAAAACTTTGATAAAGCACAACGCAGAATAGTACAATAACACAAAATACGAAACACATAATTAAAATACGCAAATAGTCGGAGCCATCCGGAAACGCATACGAACCGTCTGACAGCTCGCTCGAAACTCTCTTGTCTCTTCCTCTTGACTCTTCCTTTAACAAAACGTGTTAGGTAATGATTTTTAACACCGAACTCAGGGACGTAATAGTATGCTTTAATTCTTGCGAAATTTTATTATTTTTAATATACAAGGAAGATGCAGAAAATTGAAAAATTTTTTAAATATTATTTATGATTTTAAAAAATTGAATATTACCTAAAAATTAATTATTATGTCTTTATATTTGATTGAAATGATATTAAAACGATTTTCAAAAACAAAACATTGAAAAATATACACATCTTAGAAATTATTTCGAAAAAACTCGTTAATACTATATAATAATACTAGATATTAATTAATATCTTCCTTATACGGGCAACGGATTAATATTTTGTTAGAGAAAGGTATAATTAACAATATTAATAGGAATTTAACCACAGGTCTACCAAGCTTATATAAAATCTCCATTCGCGGTGTGGGGTGAAAGTGACGTGTCTTTTATCGAGAGGGCACGAAACGTCTTCGCGCGCGAGCGCGAGCCGATTATTCGCGCATGTCAGCGAATGCAAGATTCCCGAATGTGTTATTACGCTTATCTGTCGAACCAAGATGAATCGACCGTCGTCCGATGCAGACGAACGGATAGCGTTATAAGCCATTGTATGCTTAATTATAAGTGTAACCGGTCAATTTCACGGTGCGCGCGAACGACGGACCGATGGTCCAATTCCATTGTACCGAAGTCTTTAACAAGACCGTTCCTCTTCTTGTTCCGAAAGCGAATATCCGAAGCGGGCCGAATCGGAAAAGTATGCCAACAGACGCATCGATTACATTCTCTTTAGAAGATGAAGCGACATTGTATGTGTGTGTATGCGCGGATGCGCGCGTTATGCAACCGCGGTATCTGGAATCCTCAAAATGTCAAAGGTTTACTGTAGTAAATGCGCATCGTTCTCTCTTGTCGCTGAAATGCTTTTCTTACATTGAAGATCAGCTACGATTATTCAAATTAAGATAGAATTAAATCGATGTAATTCAATAAAGTGTAAATCACACTTCTTACGACACACAAATTTAAAGCTTGTGGTTGTATATTTAAATTAATAAATTAAAAATATAATATAAAATTAAAAATATAATATAATTTAAATGTAACACATATTTTTGCCAATTAGTGCAAGTAAAAATTGTAAAAAAATCTCCGAAACTTAATTGCTAGAATTCGAAATTTGCCTTAATAAATGTCGTGTTGTCTCGAATTGTGCAGACTGTTGCAGCGCATTAACATCCGCAATGACCTTTCTATAACACGAAAGCATCCGGCAGTAGAACGCTGATGACGACGACGACGACGACGACGACGACGATGATGATGATGATAGGGCTGAGACTCTCTGCGGCACATCCTCACCGACAAGCAACCTATACTCTTGCTTCCATCTAGAGTTGTGTGTTACTCAAGATACTTTACTTTCTACATTCCACGCAAGACAATACGTACACCCACACAAATCCGTTCCTTCATGTACCTGTCTGTACAAGCGAGACGTAGTTATTCAGGCCAGTCTGGCAAGCAGATGACAATTATCAAACATCTCCCTAGTTCTTATTTTAATTTATTAAATATTATTTAAAAAATATTGAAAAAATTTTTTAAACATTACACACACACACACACACACACACACACACACATATATATATTTGAATACAATTCTATTGATTCCTTCATTTTATAAAAAAATAAAATTTTAAATTATATAATATAAGGGATTTTATATTTCTGGTACGTAAACGAAAGTGAGAGTATCACTAGCGAAACTAGGAAGTATCATAAAGCGAATGGTTCGTTAGCGTTAATCGACATTATAATAATATCGATACGAGACACGAACGTTTAATAAATTTTGCTTATATTTAAATCTATCACTAGTTAGACATGTGTCAAATTCCGATTAAATTAGATGAATTAGCATATAAAGAGCAGCAAGTAAAGCCTGATCGATTTAGCACGATATTTATCTCCTCGCCTATTTCGCAGAATTTGCGCATATTTTTACTCATGAGAAAAGTTTCGCTTTCGCTGACAATTACCTGTAACTTCGACATTGCAAGGTTATATCTGAGTGTACTGGATAGGATAATTATAATTAACATCCGACGAGAGACTTGCCTTTTTTGTCCGCGGTCGTTATCCGAAGAATTCGTTGCGTCTCGTAATGCAATCTCTCGGATCGTAATACCGCTGTTACGGAAGAATACCGGTAATTGCCGCGGAAGATCGCAGATTAATCCAGAAAACCTGGCAAAGAAGTATCATATGTCAGGTAGCGCAAAAACTATTAACAAGAGAGTAATGAGAGTAGATGAAGAGCAACAAATCGTCGTTCTTTCTGCAATGGTTTTCAACTAATATTGTTCAAAAAATGAATACTCCTTCATTTTTGAAAAAAAAGAAAAATTTTATTAATTTAAAAACATATATATATATATATATATATATATATATCACTTTTAATGAATATTTAATCATGAAAACCGATAGCACTTTGGTGAAGTTAGATTTTAATGTCTTAGATATAAGAAAATGACTTCTGATGCTTATTAGTAATGATTAAGAGAAATTGCAAATGATTGTAATGATGTTGATTTCAGCGTTTCATTTCTAACAAATCATTTTCTACAGGCGTACAATTACAGTACGCATAACTGAAATTATCAAGTGTGTATGTTAAGATTGGCAGCTATTTATAATCCATTAGAAAATGATTGTACTGTACTTATATCAAAATAGTGGAATTATTTCTTACTGATTTGCCAATAAAAGTTGAAGCGGAGAATTAGTGTTTAAAGTATAAAATGATACGTGCAAAACATAAAATGTTGTAAAAAATAGAAACGCACTGTAAAAGTATGCGCATTCGTGTTGTAATAGGCATATCTATTGCTCTAGTTAAGGAAACTCTTCATCATAAAATATAAACAAAGCATAAAGGATAATTTGTGAGATATAAAATAAAGTAAATTCTTAACATTTAATGCGGATATATTCCAACACCATACGAATGTTTAAAATCGCATGCTTGAGTTCGTTCGAGAAACGCGATCATAAAAAAGACTTTAATGCTTGACTGATAGATAAGAGGTGACTTTAATGCTTGACTGACAGATAAGAAGTGACTTATGATTCCAGCATTGAAGTCACCAAGCGCGGTGACTTTAATGCTGGAATCATGGTGCGCTTACTCGTCGCTTAAAGTTTTTTTTCGGAAAACATTTATTTTTGCAATCAATATTTACATTATTCACGATCAAATATTTCCAGATTTTACTATTAAATATTATTATAGCTTTTGTTTTTAATATTTATATTTAAAAAAAAAGAAATCCTTAATAATCGCGATTTTAACTGATTAATGTGCTAATTTTCTTGCACGATCTTATCTCACTGTGCAAATGCAAGCAAGTTATTTTAAACTTTCGCGATGATAAAATCAACTGCGAATCCTCTTTCATAAAACGGAAGTTTTGAGCCACGCGATACCATGGATTTTAATCTACAATCTGATACGGGCTTAATTGTCGTTCTTTAGTTTTGTACAACATACCACTTTAAATCATTGAATCGTGTTACAAATTTTAAAATAATCACTTACGTTACGCGCAAACAATGCGTTATAATCTATGATAATATAGTATCGTTGAAGCATAAATAAGTATTCGCTTGTCACCTCGTTTTGCGCGACAAAAATGTGAATGCTGCTTGGTTAGATGTTGTATGTGGGAAAAATAATATCATTAAACGGAAAAATTGCAGCAGCAGTTTGTAACGACCTTGCGCTCAACAAGACGCTCACCCTTTCTCGTCCGGTGATCACGACGACATTGTGAAAAGGAATACGCATGTAATCCCGTAGTCCAGTTGTGAACATTTATTTAATCGTGTTTGTACATTTTGTACAAAATATCGCAATTTAATTTTTCCCAGTGTATATTAATATAAGAAAAAATTGAATGTAAATTTTTGCATTGAAGTTTTTTTTTGGATAAAGACACAATGAAATAATATAAATAATAATACGAATCATTACAGTTCTGCTATGTATAGATAAAGACATGACACAAGTGCAGCCAAAAAATATGTCTAAGAAGCAGTGATTGCAACATTGTTAACAGTTAAAGTCGGATATGTTACATAATTTAACCTTGGACAAAATCCTCAACGAGAGATTATCAGAAAAATTAGATTCAACGCGTTAACGGACGGGAAATAAGTGTCATATTTTTTTTGCATATTAACACTCTCGAGAAGTCATCCTATTTTGCTGAGACACATTTCTAACTGAAGAAAATATTCTGTCTGACATTCCTTTGGAATTTAATAGCGCAGAAAAGTTTTTTGATGGATGGCGTAACAAGAAAGTACCATTATGATTAAATTTATGTAATAGAAAAATTATTAGATAGCGGAGCTTGTTAGAACCGTATGATGATATAATCTAGAAAGATATGTTCTGGTAATTTCTCTCGATAACAGATGTCTAGTAAGGAGTCGATACATAAAGTGAAGTGACGGAAATAGACTTGGAAACGATTCGCTTTCGTAATCACCGAGATTCACGCACATCGGGCACAGAATGAATATTTAAAAATCTTTATGCTGAACACGTGCTTCTCTCGCGGACGAGAAGTTGCTAGGCTCTTTGTAAATTCTACTGTGCAATTCTCGGTAGATTTTTCTTCGCTTTTTCCAGCTTCAGTCTTGTCTCTTGATTTAAAAGACGTAAAAGACGTGATTAGTCTTTTAATATTTCTCGCATTTCTGTTTCATTTTATTTTTAGATGTACAGTTTCGTTCAAAAATAAAAAGCTAAGGCAATAAATCAATTAATGATTAAATACATCGCTCAGATTCTATATTAGACAAAAGATATTTTTTCGAAAATTTGATTGTATCATAAAGTACATAATTCGCGAAGAGATATTTAATTCTGATTTTATTTAATTATGCATACATTTTTGTATAGATGAATAAACCTTAATGCTTAGATGCAAGCCGAACGTGTCTGCAACAAGCTGATAACTTTCCGCATGTTTCTTAACGTTCATTAAACAACCAATTGAGATTCTAATTAAAAGCAGTATAACTGCATTTGGAAAGTGCCTTTCGTATGAATTTCTTTCGCTAACGCGAATCAAATGTGTGAGAGGAATATCAAAGTGCCAAAGCGGCGGCATATCGAAAAATGTTTTTACAATGATAAAAATACTTACACGAGCAAAGAGAGAAAATACGAATGAAAACCTGTTTCCGAGCAAATTGATAAACTGCAATAAATTTTTCATTAGAAATATAATGCTGTGCGGCAAGAAATAAAATACAGTTCTATTAATATTTTACGTTTTTATTTTAAATCGCAAAGAGACAGATATTTTATCGAATCGTTGCATATTAAATATTTTTTTTATTTCAATGAATGAAAAATATTTTTGTAAAATATAGTCATATTACTTTAACATATTAAAATAATTAATATTTCATTATCCGAAGAGATCCACTATCAGTAAAATTTATAAAATTTATAAAATTTATTAAGCTTTCATAAAATTAAGATTATAGAAAAAAGATATTTTATATGCACGATTAAATAAAATTAGAATCAAGTATCTTTTTACGATAACTTTATTCTATAATTAAATTTTTTCGGGAGAGCTTCCTTTTTCCGATGCGAAAGTAAGAGATCAGAAAACGAGGATCGGTTCAGGCTGGATCGGTTTGATTAGAAAGTGGGACAGGCTTGCAGTAGCGCGATACGGTTCCCCGGGGGCCTTGTCGACCCACACTTGCATAAGGCCCCCGTGTCGCATACCTCGGTGCAGCTTCATGTTCGCGCACATATTCACGTTTTCGATGTCACGTGTATATGTGTGTGGGCGCGGACATGAGTGCTCGCGCGCGAGAATTCACCCGAGGATATAAACTGCACTCACGAGCGAAGCTTATCGCCTTGAGGCGGAGTAGGCAGCTTGCAATGGACGAGAGGATCGGTCGAGGAAGGCATATTGCCACAACGACATTCCACGATAAACGTGATTTCGTTACAGGCCGTTTCATGCGTTATCCGAGGCGTTCCGCTTTTTCCAAGCGAAGGTGCATATCTCGCGTTGCACCAGGAAGAAGTCGTGACCGGGGCTGATATAACTATCGAGGTAATCGTCGAGACAACGAATTAAGCTTCTCGCCAGAGTATTGCAATCTCTATGATCGCTGTTGAATTTTGCATTATATTGGTCGGTTGGCGAGGAATGCCAAATACTAATACTCCTGCGACAATCTAGGGTATTACATTTAGCCATTCACGTAATCTTTTTGTAAGCCTCACTTCTCTGATTCTTAATTATATGTGATTCTGATTAAATTGATATGAATTTATTTCTTAATCTAAATTAAATATGTATATGCAAACCGTATGGATATAAAAAATATACTACTTTATAGTACAAATTTGAAAATTTATCGACTTGAATAATATTTGATCGAGAGAAGCGAACCTCTTCAGACAAGCGATTTTGATAAGACATAAATAATAATTGGCCACATTCTGTAGTCCTATAATATACATTTTGTCGTATGCAATTTGCCTGGAATTTAATTATATGACCATAAACGGTTGCGCGACAACGAGTCGACGACGAAATGAAAGTAGCAACCGATCGCGAGATAGATATACACGCAGTGGGCGAAAGAGAGAGGAGGTGCACGATGACGAGGATGGAAGGAACGACCTTGCTATAGACAAGTCTAATGTAACTAGGCGTGGTCTGGCTACGTCTCGCTGGTGATGATTTCGATTTCATTAAAATGGAGTAAATTAAAACGTTCGTGAAATCATTATCTTGTATTTTGCCGGTAACGAGCGTACAACAACTATCCGTACGATTATTTCGATCTGTCAAGTGTAGAGGCGGATACGAAAGAATCTCTAGAATGATCATTAGAAGAATGATTTCCCGTTAACTCCGGTCATTACATTTTATTTTTATACAATTTTAATTTCGGGCGCAGAAAGTAATTACATCAGGAGAATATCGACTGAGGCACGTAAATATTCGTTCTCAGGATGGAAATTGAAATGATGAAAGAAAGGCTTTTCAAAGACACGAGAGACATACAAAGACTCAAGTACCGCCTTCTTACAAATACCACACTAAAATAGAATCTCCGTGAATCATTCAAATCATTAATATATTTATCATTAATATATTCATTAATATATTTATTATCATTAGTATATTTGATTTTACTATAATAAAATTGAAGTACTTTGATTTTATTATAATCATTGTATATTTTCAAAATTATTCAACTTTAAAAAAACTTTTACAGCCGTTTTATGATTATTGTATATTTTTAAAATTATTGTCAACTGTAGACTTTTAAGTCTAAAGTCTTAATTTTTAAGTTTAAAACCTAACGTTAAAATAAAAGATAAAATCAAAATCCTTCAATTTTAAAATTTAAAAAATTTATAGTAAAAATTTAAATTAAACTACTTTCCAAATGATAAACATCATTAAAAATTGATAATGTGTAGCTTTGAAATATTGCAAGAATTATAATTTTATTGGTCGATTATTTTAATTCTTTGTACTGGATATCGTGAAAGTGTTTATTTATGAGTCTTTTATTGTTCGCTATCACCCCTATTAGATTGGCGCGTGCGACTTTTTGAGCTGTACAACGCAGAGTGTCTTGCTTTCACTTGTGAATTACATAATTTACAAGAATGTTTCGAGATCTACGCGCGAGATCGGCGACAAAAATTTACCGCATCATTTCTCGCCGTTTTCGTGCTCTGTGTATAAAAAAAGTTATCCAACACGATCGTAAGAACAGATATGCGTGTTAGCCGGATGACCTATCGAGAAGCATCAAGCTTAACCTTGAATAATCCTATTATGTTAGAGCCAACCCGTGGTCACTGTGGAACGAATTGTCGTTTCCTGAATGAGGAAACAAGTTTTTTTATATTCTACAACGAGGCTTTACTCGCTTCGCACTGGCGCTATACGCATTTTTATCACTTACGCGCGTTGAAGCATATTTTCTATTTGAGAAAATTTTATCCATTTCTTTTCAAATAAATGGAAAAGTTAAATTAATGATAGTAAAAATAAATATTACAGAAATCTTAAATCTTAAAGGAAATTATAAAGAAAAGTAAAAAATTAAAAAAATGTTTATTTGAAATTAATTTATATATTTAGCAAAACTAATTTCGGTTGCATTTCTTCAGCTGGTTTTTTCGATTTTTCTTTTAGAAGATTTTCCTTTAGAAGATTTCTTTTTAGGAGAAACTTATTTCCTTTATTTTTCATTGGCTGGAAAACATATGAATCACATGGTGACCATCCTGGCTATTCTGACAACTTCTTTCAAAAACCATATGACGGACAAAAGATTCGAAAAGGCATCATTGTATTTCAAGACAGTATTATATTGCTACACACATGTGGCAAACTTTACAAGGCGTTTTTGTTCACTCATCATACAATCGATTTTATATGTAATTTTTGCCTTTTCGAACCAATAAAAAAAAGTTTGATATCTTGGAAATATCTTTCTTTGAAACATATTTTAAGCAAATAAAATCGAATACATCGACGTATAAATTATGGATATGTATTTCTCAATAAAATTTTAATGCGATCTATCTGTTTGTAATTAATATGTCTCATGCTTTTCTGAATAAACATTCAACGATTCACATTTCTTGAAGCAAAACATCATGATTCAAAAATATTTTCCATTGATTTACATAGTTACGCATATTTTATAAATAATCTTAAAAATGTAATGATTTTTCATTTGAACTTTAGAACTCATAATTAATATAATTAAATAAAATAAAAATCCGTTTAATTAATAACTGAATAACCATGTAATATTTTCATATAGCCATAAGAACACTCACACTCCTATATAGCCATAAGAACACTCACACTTGTCATTGAAGGACGTGGGAAAAATTCGCAGTGTGTTTCTTCCTCAGATGTTCACGCATGAAACATACATTTCGAGATATCGTACTTTAAATCGGTCACACGTACAACGTCGGTTTTATTTTATTCCGAACGCAAAACTTCGATATGGATTTTCGATATCTTCGAGATGATTTTTTACTGAAATCGGAAGTAATTGAAATAAGAAAACCACATTTGTTCGTCACTCGATAAAATCGCGTATTGCGACGATCGAACTCGGATGTTTGCCGTTCAATTGACGCCATCAATCGAATCGAAGGAATTTATTTGTGTGTTATAACGGTCACTACATGGATTACGAAACGTCGCCGATTTGCGAAACTCGGCCGTCTAAGGTGAAACTAACGCGGTTTATTATAGCGAACCATTGAATTTAGCATCATTAATCTCGCGCAAATTGATAATTTGCTATCTCAGCCGCAACGCATAATTAACACGATTGCCCAAATTGTCGGCTAGAAACAGTTCCTCATTATTTAGTCGCTTGTGTGTTTGCAGTTAATAAAATTCCTAAAAATAAACGAACCAGAAATATAAGTAGATAAAAATAAATAGTCTTGAGATTTTTCTAAGCTATCCATAGTAATTTGCCTCGCATTAATAAGCATATGAATATATTAGGTTTGTGTCGATTTTATATGAATTTCATATATTCCAGTAATTTTTCAGAAAACATATATAATTAATTATCTAATATCTTTTTTAATTCTTTCGATCAAACATAAAAAGTAAAAAGAAAAATTCTATTTTTTCTTTGAGAATATTTTTTATTCAGGATTTTTTATTCAGGAGAATATTTCATATTATCAGGATTTTTTCGAACTATGCCTTGCATATGATATTGGTCTTGCAGTGATATTTTATTCATTGCATTTGAATTTTTTAAAATTCCTTTCGTATTTTACATTCCATGCTATAGACAAGTTGCCTTTCTACAGGCAAGACCTTTATCATTTATCGCGCACATTCCGTCAAATTCGATCAGGGATTCGATAGGGGAGATCGCCATTGTTCGCGGAACCGGATTTCGCGGATCAAGAGACTGGATTCCCTGGTCAGTGAAACGAAACTGTAACGCCAGGAGTTTGAGTCGGTACAGCATTGCTGGAGCTGATCGGACATTGGCAGCAAGTGAAAGTGTCGCCAGGTCGTGCGTATTATTATATGTACTCACATGCGATCGATATTTTAGAAATCTCAAGTCTCGTACTGAACCGATCCGGTCATACCAGGCGATCGCGCATGACTCTGCTTTCTGTATTCCTGTTTCTGTTTTTGCGTTTTCGATATCGCGTGTCTGCGGGAGGAGGGGGGGGGGCAAAGATTGCAATTTTCGCAATTTTTATCTTTAAAGTAAAAACGCATATTTCTGTATCTGATAGACAGATGTGTCCGCGAAGGACGGCAATGGAGGACATCGCTCAATTACACGATTCGAATAAGTAGGTGTGTCGAAAATAGTCCGGTTTCCGTCAACGAACGGTACAAAATCTATTCGAGGCGTGTACATGCGGGTAATTACCGTTATATACGACATGTAAAGATAATGCAAATAACATTGTGCCGTTTTTGCGTGACATTCTCTTCTAAAGCCTTTTCTTTTAATTGTAGAAGCACAATTGGTGCTATCTAGATATCCAGAAAGACTAAAGTCGATTTAGAATTTCATTTAAATGACACAGAGTACAAACTTTGAATAAATTTAATCATCGACCAGTATTATGATACGTTAAAGAAATTAATGATATACCCCGTTATATACACTGTGGTTTCGCTATAACCGCAAACGTTACCACACTACACGATCTTAAGTTGAAACAAAATGCAAAATAAAATAAGCACAACCTAAAACCCATAACTGACACGCAAGTTTGAGAGACTGTTACATAAAAATCTTACACGATAAATATCTAATGCTGCTTGTGTAATAAAATATACATTTTTTTAACAATGCAGAGAAATTTTTTTTAAGGAGATGAGAAAACTTTTGCGATGATTTAATTGACTGTGATTATGGAAAAAATATCAACATATTAAAAATTCAAAAAATAAAGACTATTTATAAACAATTTCTCAGTATGTAATGTATATAATTTTTTTAAATTTTAGAAATTTTAATCATTAAAAAAGTCTTGATCTTGATATTTAATTCAAAGTAGAAACAATGCAAAATTAATCTCACATGCGTAATAATAAAATATAATTTATTATTACAGACATGGTTTGCGAACTGGATTTAAAACTCACAAAATGGTTCCCTTGCCACTTGAACATGAATTTTCGAATGCATAAATTTTCGCGAAAAGTATCACGCTGAATGTCATAATGTCTAATCGAGCTAATCAACCGACACGAGCGAGTGAAACTTTAATATGATTGAAATAGCGTTCATACATGGACGTAAATCCGAATATACGAGTTCAAATTGCACGAAAACACTCGATATTTGATGTATTTATGATGTAGAACATCATTTTGTGTAACGAACATTCATATGTTACAAAAAAAGGAACAGAAGAAGAAAATATATGGATAAAAAATATGACAAAAGAACACATGTTGAAGATTTTTTTTGAATACTTCTGAAATAGCCACGATCTTAGCGGTTGTCAAGAATTCAGAATGAATTATAGCCAGGGAAAGCTTAACCTGGCCTTAAAGGAATCTCGGCGAAGCAGCACCAAGGACGACTTGATTCGAATAACTATACGACGATGCCTCCACCGCGAAAAGGTTAGCCTAATTAATGCGGCTGACCGATCAGTCGGATGATCCTCAATTTCATACTAAATGTAAAAAACAAGAATTTAAATGTCCGGTTACGTAGAAATGTTTCTCTGGAAAGAAACATGTAATCGATTTTGCGCAGATCTTTTGAACATCTTAAGAGGAATATTTCAGAAACATAATATAATTTATTCGGAGATTATAATCAATGGTATATCTCGAAAAATAATTTTTTATCATCATACGTACAATATAATATATTAATTTCAGTATCTCTCTTTTGCAACTATTTTTATAAATCTGGCATAATATTTATTCATTTGTTTAAATTTTATTTCTCTCTCTTTTCTCCTGTTTTTGTAATTTTTCCCTCTCTGTAATGAATAATATATTATTATTATTATATAATTTTGTAAAATACGATAAATATATTAAAGTGTAGCACATTTTTATATAAATTTTTTTTGTATGACGTGTATACTTTCTTGTTTAAAATGCAGATATTAGCGTCTATAGCGTCGAGTTCATTTAGCATTATTTCCATTGTATTCTTCTTAGGAATTTACATATACCGTCAACATGAGAATTATGTAAAGTAATTTATTCTTAACGCAGTGATGAATGAGAGACAAGTCTTTTTATATTTTCAAGGAGGAACTATTTTAGTCGATGTTACGCTGTTGTTAGATGACTACTCCGTCTGATGTCCACAAATGTCTTAATTCGCTAATTAATCTTTGACGTTTACAGAAAGGTAATTTATTGTGTGAAGAAAAAAAGGAGAGTAGCATAGATGTCGAGTATAACAGAGAGAAAATCAATTGTCAATGAACGATCGAGCGATTGATCGGTCAATCAGTTAAAGAGGTACGCTCGGAGAAAGCTGGAGAGACGTCCTTAGGACGTCTGTGCAATATCATCAAGGCCGTTTTCCTCAATCGCTGCCGACGATTCCACCGCGAAACCGTTAACCTAATTATTTATTGAACGGCCAATCGAGCGAATCGCATTTCTCGGACAGTAGCGGAGGTGGAAAATAACAGGAAACGTAGCGGGCATCGCATCGGCATCGATCAAAATGATTGCGAACCGTGTAATCGGCCAATAGTCCGACGTAAGCTTAGTATTTTTCATTTCGAGCGACCGTTCATGCACTCGTTGATTTATGAAACGCGTCTTGCGTTCCAACAATCAATTGCCACATCTGTCCATTTTAATTTAAGTAATTTCTTAAGTGAATTGTACGTATTAGAAATGTAAAGGCGCATGCTTTCTAATTTCTTTCAAAACAGTTTCATTTGCATAAATCTTTGATAAAAAAATTATCATTTTCCCTAGTTTAATTATCGAGATGATTAGGCCACCTTGGACTTCTTCCATTCACCCATCTTTGTCGTTCGCAAATCTCCTCGTGTAAAAGAAAAAAGAATAAAACGACCATTCGTGCGGTTGATTGTCCAATTTTATCCGTCGTTCGAAACGGCACTTGTCTTCGCCCATCAAGGACGTACCTCAATTCTTTTGTGTATCGTCTAACCCAGTTACAGTCGCGACATGCGAACATATGTACAGTTTGCATATCTCTGTTCTGTATGGATGGGAATAGTGTCGCGAGGCAGGAGGAAGGGATTAGATCCTCGAATACATTCCGTCACTTGGCGCGACTGTAATAAATGGCGACCTGACGTAACAGGTTTAACCGTCTCCGGCGCCATTTGGAGAACGGTGAACGGAAAACGACCGTCTGGTTGTAACGTGATAAGCAAAAGTTTGTTTCGAGCCATTGGCGTTGATGGCTCTTACAAATCAGCCGAAACAGCTGATGGGAAAGGTCGACAGCACTGCCTGCAACTTCCTGAATTAACTCGATTCAATGTGCATTCAATCTTCAATCTCGAAATCTCGATTGATATTTTCGAATTGGCATCTAATAGCGAGAAATAAATTTCGTTTTTTATATGATTAACAATTTTTTTTCTCATTCTTCTATTTTTCTAAGTCGACCGATTGATAAGGAAATTATTATAATTGAACAAAAATACTATAAAATAGCTATTTAAAGACTATGAACATAAAACCTATTATACTTTCATTTACAAAGAAATTGTCTTGATGCGAGACCATTTTCTTTCCGCTCGATTTGCCACGCTTTTCAACTAAAATATCATGTTTCATAAATTTAATGATGGCAGAGACTCTTGCATGGATGGCCTTTTTCTTATCATTTGCAGTCGCACTGCCTTTATTTTGTCAAAACATCGGAACGAATAAAAGCGCGATCAGCGAAGCGGCGCGCGGATAAAATCATCGACTCGATGAGAATATTATCCGTGCGAATGGCGCTCTCGTGACAAACTATCAATTACTATACCAGCCAAGTAACGTTGTGACGTTGTGTCTATGTCGAGGAGTCGTAGACCCTCGTCGAAAGTCTAACGTGCGCCGATAGAAACTCAAATGAAAGCTGTCCGGCCAAGGGAGCGCGCGAGCGATCAGAGTGGGAGAAGTCTCTCGATATGTGCGTGCACACAATACAACACATGAACACTCGCGATTGATTTTTATAACTGTTACGCGCGATGTACAGCGAGATTTTTCTTTTCCTTTCCCCGCCACGTAGAAATTCCCAGTCACGAAGATCGATCCGATCGATCGCGCGAATGGAGTCTCGAGCGAGTAAGAGACACCTGTGTAACTGCACGCGCACGCGAGGCTCTTCGATTGGAAAGAATCGGCATGGATTTTCACTGATTGTGAGAGCTACTCCAACGGCGAGCGCAAGAGAACGACGGCTTAATTTCATTCGCTTTCGATCCAGCGGATTTGCAAACATCTCTCTGTGGACCATTCAAATATTAGAAATCTGCGGTGCACACAGTCACTCGGTTGATTCTTGCCTGCGAAAGCGTAGATAGGCTACAGTTCGCCAAAAAGGAGACACGGCATTCATACGTGAACATATGTTACGTGTCTACGACAGCCAATTAAATTGATTTCACTCGGACTTGAAATATATCTCGTTCGAGTTTGGTTTCCGATCTTGATGCAATGAAGGGATCACCCCGCGAGATGACCTATATATCCTAAAAACGTTCCGCAGAGCGCTGACAGAGAACCGCGGCAAGAAAAAGTCCAGTTATCTCGGTACCGATATGTTAATTCAAAAGTAATAAGATATTTAGCGAGGCCTCCTTCTCTCCCGATCCGGTCTTGAGAAGGGCCGGCCGAACGAACGATGAGTCTCGGTCAGGTGAGCCAGACGAATTTTAAATGGTGAAAGTCCAGCCCCGGAGAGCGATCATGCCTGAAAGAAAAAAACGCGTTGTCCTATCGCGATTTTTTGCACAGCAACAAGATCCACGCGCAGGAATGGGGTGAAAAACTCTCAGCTTGCGAGGAGGTATTACGGCTTATCATCGCAATAATTTATTGAAAATTGAACGACCTAGCGATACATCTGACTCATGACATCTCGAATCTTGGCGCGACGAGGCATTAACGTGATATTTCCCTTAAATAGATTTTTATAAATAATTATATATGTATCAAATATATTTTCATCTTCTAAAAAGATGACAGCAGTTCTATCAACAATGATAAATTAATTGATTAAAATTTTTATCTACAATTTTAATTGATAATATTAAATTTTCTTTGAATTCTTCGCATATACAATTATTGAACAAATATTAAATATTGATATCATTTATGTCTCACGTAAACAATATATATATGCAAATTATTGTATATAATTATATTGAAATAAAGATGATGGAACTTCACATATCAAACACTTGCGGTTCGAGAGCTACGAAATAATGTTTGCGAAACGTTCACGATTGATGAAACGATGGTACTCATCTTGGTGCACACGCATATGTGGTACAGCTGCAGGTGCAGCCTCGTGATGTCACCATCCATTGTTCGGCGACATTCGATGGTGGCAGAAACGCACGATTCATGTTTCTCAAATATAGTGCAATGACTTTTTACGCCATTTTTATTATACTCTTTCTCTTTTTTTTTCGGGCGAACGGACCAATGAATGGACTTTCCTCTCGTTGCCGAAAGGCTCGATTAAAATAGGATAATGTATGTGTGCAACAGCAATTAAATAAGCATGAATAAAATAATTTATTATGTCTTCTTGAATTTTTTAGAAACGATAAACAATTGAAATTTATTATGAATTATAAGAGAAACCAGAGAGAAAGAGAGAGAAAGAGCGCTATGTGAAATTCGTTATTGCCATTAAATGTGTATCTGCATCGCGATGCACATGTTTAACCACCGCCGGCAGTCGCTTCACTCATGACCCATATCTTAAGAATGTTTTATAAAACTGGTATGATAATCGAAATAAATATTTCATATATTATATTTATCTACCATTATACAGAAATATCAATAATTTTTATCTTGGATTTCTTTTAATTATAATATATAATATTTAATTTGTTAATGTTGTCTTAGTAATAAAATAATTTAATGATTTTATTTAATTATTATAATTTTTTATTTAAGAATATTTTATAAATATATATATAAAATTAAAATCCATTACAAAATTTTATTCTGCAAAAATAAATGAAATTTTTTTATAGGGAGAAGGAAAATCGATTCAGTGTCATTATTACGTCCGTTGTCTAAGGATTAAAGTTGATTAATTTATGTAATGATTTATTTCAATCAAATAATTTATGTTTTCTATCTTTTATTGATTTATAAATACACAAGGTTAAGTGTATGACTAACGCATTATAATTATCATATTTCATTTATAGAAGAAAATTCTAAAGTAGACTAGTATGATTCTTCTCTCTCTTTCACAGATAATTTAAATAAAAAATTTTTATATAATTATATAATTATATTTTTATATAATTATGGAATTTCAATTTCTCTGTAAGATCTCGATGTTTTTGTTAATCTAAAGGATATTTAACTAAGTTCTACCTGTCATTCGACCTTGCCACGGACACATTTAATTACATCATTTATCTCACGTCCGCACATTCGATCTCGTTTCCTAGAGAGTCAAACCCGACAATTTCATTTCGCATAATTAGATATTAATAATGCGCCAAGTCGTGCCGGAAAAAAACGCTCACTACTTTCGACTGCGAAGAAAGCCCGCGTATCCATAACTGCCGAGGTAGGCATAAAACTTTTACCGCGGCGTGCGCTTTACAACCGTAACACGAACTCGAGAAAGGGAGGAAAAAATTCGTCAGGGCCCGGCCGGCGTCCGTGGAGTTCCGGGGCACGGCTCCGGGATGCATCGTTTGCAGGCCGGTTCGACTACATTTCGTGTGACGACGCACATTCTGTCGCTTCATATGCATACGCAATACATACACGCGCACAAGTGCATACAAATCCTGTACAAATACAGAGAGGTTCTTTCAAGAGGAGCTCTTTCCAAATCTCTCTCTCCGTGGTCGATCGCGAGGCTTGTAACCAGACAGAGACCATATGTAAAATATGTACATGTGAAAAGCGATCGACCCGTGGCTCACTTTGTGCACTCAGGCCTTTGCGTCTCGCCGCATCTCTCGATGCGGGGAACCTCGAATTCTACTTCGTGTGCTATTATCGAGTGATTAATTCCGTCTCCTCGCTCACTTTGCATTTTGATACCTGGGAGAGATAATGGGCCACTATATAAGAAATTGCGCGAAATGGAGATTAATCGCGCGCCCGCAGTTCGCACGATCGTCGATCAGTATGACGCTTATTCTTCGTGTCCTGTTTAAGTAGATTGTAGAAGTGACAAGGAAAAGGAAGAGAAAAAGGTGAAAGATTACTCGAATTCTTCGCGTTAATAGATTACCCCTTGGTGACATCACATTGTGATATTAAAATAATATATTGTTGCTTTAATATGAAGCTTTAATGAAGCGCATCTTTACAGGCGTTTTCAGCATTTCCAACTGTTTAATTTTAACGATAGATTTTTAAAAATTTTAAATGTTAAATTTTTCATGAAAGAGAAGTTTCGAACCACATTAATTTCTTGTCGACAAATAAATTAATAATTTCGTGACAGAATAATTTTTTATTATTCTCAATTAATAACGCGAGATTTATAATATATATATATATATATATATATATATATATATATATATGTGTATTTTATTTATTTATTTATTTCTCCTCTCTTATTCGTGAGATATTAAATTCCTGCAGGAATCCTTTCATGGTGCAAAGAGTCGGGATATCCTCGAGCGCAGTTGAGAGATTTCAGGATAGATATAACCACCCACGTACGAGCATATTCGTTCCCAACATTAGACTAACATGATTTGATCTCTGACGATGTACACGTACCTAACGTACATTCGCGCGTCCATTCATCCGTCTCTGCTTGCCCTAATCTTCCCTTCTCGCACATGCTTCGAATCACAATTTCAAGTATCTTAACTATCTACCGATTGCAAATCATGCACAGAATAATTAAATAATTTCATTCGATTAATATTAAAAATGCTTTAAGTATTATATTTTATATAAATAATACGTTATATTAATAAACGATTAATTGCTGTAAATTTATATCTCTTACGTTTGATATATTTTATTCGTTTCTTTAAAAAAACAGATATTTATTAAAAGTTTATTTACCAAAAAAATTATTCATTAAATATTTAAAATTATTAGATGGAAATTTTTATATAAAATATAAGAAATAAAAATTTATAGTTTTTATAAATTTCACAAATACAAGTAATAAATTAACATTACAAATTACTCACCTCAACTCGGTCGTCGCTTATGCCTTTCCAAGTTTCCACTTCTCCTGTTTGTTCTTTGCTGCGTCTTCATCTCCTGGCACTCACACGGTATTCAAAATAATTACCATCATACGCGCACTAATTATTAGTCTATGTGTGCGGCATTTTAGCACTCTCGTCATTGATCGAAAGAATAAGCTTTACGAAGAATGATTTTCAGTGGATGAATCATGTAAAATACACACGTTTCAATAAATCAGTGACTATGTGATTATTCTAGTTAAAGCACACTAATCGTGAAAATTAATTAATCACGTGAGATTAATAATTATTAATAATTATTAAATGATCAAATAAAATGCATGTGTATACTAAGGTTTGTAAGAATAGTAATGTGCAAATTTGGCTGCGCGATTTTTTTAATAATAAATCACAACTGTAATGCAATTTTCCCGACGCAATGTGAAATAAAATGCACGTATATGCTTTCAATGTTTGGAGACTTAAGTAAAGTATTATGGGTATTTTGATAATTAATGCACATCATATTAATTAATCATGTTTTTGCAAATCGTGTGAATACCATGAAGGAGCAGCAAAGAATACACAAAAAAGAAATAGGAAGAGGAAGTCTAAAGAAGTATTAGACGATGGCGGGGCCATAATGAGCTAAACGCTAAACAATTTATAATATTGTTTATTTATTATTTATGGTTTTTGTGAAATTTATAAGAATATGATTTCTATTTTTTATGTTTTTGATATAAAAATTTATAGCTGAAACTTTCTTTCTTTCTGTTATTTCTATTTAAAATCTATTTAAAAAAAGCCAATGAAAATTTAATTTTGCTCAATAATCATTTTTTGAAATATTAATTATTTTGGACATTACTCTCTATATAATTTAAATACATTTGGATATAGTTTGCAAATAAAATGTTTTATAAACTTTGTTACTGTAGAGCATTTTATTTTTAGACGGTCGCTTTCCTGTGAGTGGCGTTCATGTATTATATTATTATTTTATTATATCCCTTTAAATTTTATTAATCTAACACTTCTATCACGAGAAATTAAATTTGCATATACAGCATAAAATGCATATATATAAAAGTTTATTGGACAATGTGATTTCTGTTTTTGCAACGAAACATCTCATGATTTTATGATGATATTAACAAATCTCAGTAAATACTATTTGTTTATGTATATATTTTTAAATAATTATAAATAACTAAAATTTAAAACATTTTAATTATAATATATAATATAAAATTTATATACAAATATCAAAATATCGAAATATTTGTATCGAACAACTCGTACCTTGATATTATTATTTAGACTTTTCTTAAAAAAACAAACTAATAAATATCTTCTTTTATTTTCAAGACAGCATTTTCTCGCGATTAATCTGATTTTTAGCACAACAAAATAAATACATTTTTTTAAAAAAAATAATTTTATGCATAGAAATCAGAATAAAAATAATTAATGCATTAAGTGAATAGAAAAATCAGGACGGATTATTATTGATTGTAAATGTGGTGGTACGTATAAACATCGTAAATCGAACATATCTAAGAATTATGGCGATGCTTATGATCGTATGTATATATCGTATTTCTGCTACTGGGTAGCAGATAAAGAACGTTTATGAATCGTAAGCTCTCGCGCTGTTGTGCGCATTCAAATCACCGGTCAGTGCTCCGCTTGGTTATCTATCTCTGTTATAAGTCAGGAATCGCGCTGCGCTTTCGCGTGTCCCGGGAATATTAATATAAATGTTATTTCGCAGACTTACATAGGATGGCAATTACGCGAAAATTATTATGTTCTTGCGGTTAACTTTAGATAATTAATAAATGAAGACAAGCGCAATGTTGCCTTAAATAAAAATATCTAAAAGATTTAAATAAATTTCGCAAAAATTTTATACAAATATTTTCTATAAATCATTACATAAATCAATAATAGCTAACATTTTAGCACACTCGTCTTTCGACATCCTATTTCGTCACTTCACTCTCCATAAAAAGTGAATGGCATCGACAGACGTATATCATAAAAATGCCATAGCTAAGTCAAATTATGAGTTTATAATTATTAAAATTTTTATTATGCAATTTAAATTTGTACTACTTAGTTTGCGATTGTAAAAGGGAGAATTAATTCTCACAATCTCATATAGTACATAAAATTTCTCTTGAAGGAGAGATAAATCAAATATTTTTTATATTTTTTTTTCAATTTTGTATTTATTCAATAATAAGTATAATATTATTAAGATAAATAATATAATTTTCTTAGTCCTGAGGAACATATTAAGAAAAAGAAACAATAATTTGAAATAAAATTTATTTATTATTTTCCTCTTTCTGTCATTTAAAACAAAATATATTTTAGCTTGAATAAAATATTCTTTTGAATATTCTTTTGAAAAAAAATTAAATTAATTAATTGTTAGAAATTATGTATTATATATATGCTCCTTAAGATGTAGAGGAAAATCTTTTTCGTGTAACTTACCCTGACCGCTCCTAAATCCCCATGGCACAGTATATACCGGTAAATACGAGTAATCTCTCTCGTCACTGGTAATTTATGCGTTTGTCGAAATTTCAAAATTTCCACACGTTTCACTCGCGATCAAACTGTGACGAAAAGAAAACAAAAAGTGAAAAATTGGAACGAGAACTCACGAGAAAGACCGGCCTATAAAAAGAAAGGGCGAAAAATTACGTATAACTCAAAGACGCTGGTAAGACCAGCACGTCCTTCCCTTACGATAGAAACGGACTTTGGGTCTCCGCACTCCGGCCCCGACCGTTCCTCTCGGTGCAAAGGACTCATGGGTCTTTGCGCCTGCGCATCAGAGCCCCTTCTACCGGTTAATAAAAGGGAGAGGTGGAAGGAACGACCGACAACCCTCTTTCTATGCATACGCTTCTTTCCGCGAGTTGTTATTGTATGTGTGCGTTGTGCATTTGTGTATGTGCCTACCTTTATACCTGCGGGTGTACCTGTTTAGGTGGCAGCACCTCGCTCGATAGGTGCACCTGATGGAATGAGAGAAGTCTGGAGCAAGGTGTACTGGTACCTGCTTATCTACCCGCATGAGAGCTGATATCGACGTTTATTTATAATCTGTTTAATTTAGAAGAATAATTCATATTCTGATCTTTTTTTCTAAAATTTTCTAAGATATAATAAATAAATTTTCGAATAGACACTTATTGTTTTAGTAAGTTTTTTAAAAAGAATGAAGACATTAGTAAATTAGTAAAAAGTTATTTAACATCCTTATTTCAAAGGGATATATTTAGATTTTATTAAATTTAAATTGAATTTATTTGTAGTCTGTCATGAAACAATTAATATTTTAGAAATAAACGCAAAATCGATCGGGATTGCAATTTTTTCATTAAATAAGATTAATTATTAAATATGAGAAAAATGACACACTCAATTTGCACATGAGCGAATTAATTTTTAAAATTTTTGGTCACATATCAATGAAATGAAAATACAATATAATTATTAGATATTACTTAGACTTATTATTTTCATATCATAATATAAAGCGATAAAATACTGATATAAATTTTACAACAATGAAACGTTTTAATTGATTATTTAATCTAAAAATTTGCTATAGAATTTTTAATCTCTAACATGTATATAAGATTTTTTCAATCAAAGAATTAATTATAAATTTAAGAAAGGATAAATCTCAAATATAATTCTCTTTCAATTACGTTAAATAGGAACATTTATTACGTAAATTCACTAATTGCTCGCGTTGGCCCCGACTGTTGTTCCTTCTGACATCGAAGTTCTTCCATTCAAGCGGTCAGGACAAAAAGATCCGTAAGAATTCGCGACGTAACACCTTATATCTCGTTGTTAGGAATCGTTGGAGAAAAGGGATGAGAGGAGGGAAAGGGAAGCTAGTGCTTCGACAGACACTTCGATGCACACCGGTGAACAACGCCGTATACGTTAATCATTCTCTCGTCTTCCTTTCATTCTTCTACTTCGCTTTCGTGCTCGGCTATGTTTGAAGAAGGAAAGAAGATTTTCAAATTCTTCGAATTTCTTTCTCTCTCTCTCTCTCTCTTTCTCTCTTTTTTTCTTTAGTCTTTTTCACTGCTTCCTTCCGCTCGTACTTAACAAAGCGTCATTTCTTAGCTTGTTTCTTTGAAGGAAAAAATATAACATTTGTTTTGTGCATAAAACAAATTACTCATATTTTAATAAATTCGGTGACTTTAATTTAAAAAAAATTATTACATCCTTTACCTTTAATTAAAATTATCACAATTTATATTATGTATTATGTATTATGTATTATACAAACTTAACAATGTTATAATTTTATTATGTTATTTTAATAATATTATAAATGTATTTTATATATATATATATATATATATATATATATATATATATAATTTTAGCAAATTATAATTTTAATTGTATAATTTTAATATATGTATACATATATAAATATAATAATTTTTATTGAAATAACGAGATAATTGCAATATTTTTGTCAATCATAATTGAACTTGTATATTGTAATAATCGGATAGAAAAAAATTGTTTGCACGGCAAAAAATACCTGCTCAATAGGAAAGAAGACAAAAAAACAACGTATTAGTAGATTAAATACTGCAATTACACAGACATATTTTTAATTGTTTTAGTTTCATTTAAGAAATAATTTTCAGTCAAAAAATTTCGTCAATAAATACTTCTATTTATATTTCTTTTATCGTAGCTAAAAATAATTAAATTAATTTTTAGATATTTTAATGTAAATATTAATCGCCTGTCAGTAATAATATTTTTTTTCATATATTTTATTTTCGCATTATTGTATTATCAACTAATACATATCCCTTCTCTTTCTTTAGTAAAATTTACTTTCATGCGATTCTCGTTGCCTTTAACGACCGCGTCAAATTTCCAAATGTCATTTCTTCTCGTATTTAATTTGAATTCCAAGCTGTTCATGCATGCATGACACGCCCACGCACGTGCACGAATTCTTTAACAATGTATGCACGACTGTCTTTCCTCGCTCCTGTCTATGTATGTATAACAATGTAAAAAAAGACTCGCCTTCTGTGAACTCAGCACGTGTAAATGCACGGAGTGATTCATAATTCTCAAATATTAAAAGCAGATAATCTCTCTGCGAGACAGAGAAGGAACTGTGTTGCTTTTAAAATTTAACTACTTTTATTTTTATTTTTGCATTTTAGTTTTAAAATATTATTTAATCTTAAAAATTAACAGTCTTTATTAATTATACACTGAATGCACTGAAAAATCACGCGATTTATGCATATCAATGTAAAATTATCTCTTATCTCGAGCATATCTAATTGCTATTAATGGAAAATATTTTTGTAATTTTTTTGTATTTTAAAATTTTATTTTAACCCTTTCGTACCTCCGGTACATACATATATGCCCCACCTATAAAAAAAATCATAAATTTTAAACAAATAATCTTATCGACTTTTAGTTCGACTTGTTTTAGAAAAGAAGGTTCAAACAGAGGTTTACATGTAAAAGGTGACATGTAAAAAAATCGCGTACTTTGAAATGATTACAATAAAATATAATTATCTAAACTTTGTAAAAAAATCAAACTTTTAGAGAATGACGAATAATCATATATATTATATCGAAAAATCATAGAATTATGCGCTAATTATAAACTTTAAGTTTTATTTATGTGATTACACTTTTATATAAATATTATAATAATTTATATGTGTAATTAAAGTGTTCGTGAAGTAAGACGACGCGTGCAACGGGCATCCAAGTCTTGCGACAGATACGTGGCTTGCAAAAAAGTGTATATATAACAACGCTACGAGTCGAACGTGTGTGTGTATATTCAAAAAGAAAACATAATATATATTTAAAAAAATAAAATCTAAGCTCATTTTAAATATATTGATATTTAAGCTTATCATAGTCACTAGTCCATCTTGAATCTGAATTTTGAATCCATTTTGAATTTAAATTTTGATGATAAATTTGGAATCACCTCCAAAAACTAGCACTTCCAAAAACCTATAAAATTGTCTTCAAATGGAACACATCTCTTTTGGGAAAGCCGAAGGTACGAAAGATTAAAAATTTATGATCGCATATATAAGAAGCAATAAAAAGAAACTCGTGTACTTAAGAGTTAATGAGTTCAAGAATATTCCAAAGTTAACACACAATTTTTTCTCATAATAAATTTTATTTAGTTTTTGATCATAATAAAAATTATTTAATTGTAACAATTGATTTCTACTTATGATAAAAATTCGGCAACGCTCTTTGTTTCTTCATTTTTCTTCCTCCCTTTCTCTCTATTATCGTTAAAGCAAGCTTATTATATAGAAGAAAGATTTACAATACTATTTATGGTACAGTATTGTGTCTATTGTATTTATATACATATATTTTAATTTTTGAAATTATACGCACAATATAATATCTGTCGTGATATATTTATAATATATGTATATATTACCATCATGATGAGTATTATTATGTAATTTCATATACGAATTATTAAAATAAAAAAATTAATAATGAGACATTGATTTTTGGTCTATATACTTTCTGAAAACAAAATGTCTCTGAAATATTTCTCGCGTTTTTTGATTGAATCATACGTCGCGGAAACTGAGACTGTTTGAATGATGGTCAAAGAGTGAACGATGGACGCAAAAGTAATATTCTGCTCATGTTGTTGTTATTGTTTCGTATAAAGGTGATCGAACGGGATCACGTGGCGAACTCCAGGTATCTCTTATTTTCTATAGATCCATAGCTATGGGAATAGCGGCCACTGTACGACGCTCTAGACCACGCTCCCGCTCTGTTCGAATAACTGTTGCACACGATGAGCGAATTCATGCCGTTGGGCCTATCGATCGGCACACTCTGACCCCGTCCATTTTGCTGCAAACTGCCGCTGCCCGATCGGACGCTATCCATCAAAGGTGCTCTGAGATTCTCGACTGTGCCAACGTCGGTGTATGGCTTGGGTGAGCGAGAGCAGCTGCTTAGGAATACTGTGGCTATCGCGCCCTGGAAAAGATGCACAAGTTGCGATTAGATCGAATTTGGAATATTTGATGAAATATAGAAGGAAAATATATATTTCTAATTCAAAGTTTATGCAAAGTAATATGCATACGGTGACGTGAAATAGATTATTGATTCCTGATAGCTTAAATATTAAAAATAAAATATGTCCATATATATTAATTTTATAATTTAATTTCATATCATTATTGTCGGAAAAAAAATTTAACAAAAAAAGTTAATTTTGCAATTACAACAGTTTACTTAATACGTCAACTAGGAATATAAATTGTAAGATTGTGATGTTTTTTTTCTGGACGACTTAGATTTGAAATTATTTAGCTATAGAAAATAAATGTAAAAAATTATGATAGATATCTCACATGTATCGAATAATATAAAGTGGATCATACGTACTACTAGCATATGAAGTATCACGATAAACATGGACCCGTTTCTGAAACCGACATTATCCAAAAGAATTCCAGCAATGCTAGGGCCGATGAAAGCACCAAGGGCGAAAGTACTTGTCCATAATCCACTGATGAGACCATAAGTCTCAAGATTGTTTGGAAATCCGTACGATCTTGTGTCATAAATAAATAATATTGTTAAAAATTATAATTTCTTTAGTTTTAACAATATATACAGCTCTTGGACCATCCGTAAATAAAAGATCGCACATTTCGTAGTGTAGAAATAATTGAAATGATCGAATATCCAAAGCTATTCTTATGGAACTTACATAGATGTCCGCAAGGCATCCGTGAAGCTCGCAACCAGTTGAGCAGCCATGCCCAAGCCGTGGATCACGAGGCCGCAGATAGGCATCCAGATTACGGTAGGCCACGGAATAAACGGTGCCGGACCAACCAAAGAGAAACTGATTATTACGAGAATGCAACCGGCAATGGTTGCCATCTGAAAAAACATTATATTTTAATACACAATGTTGAAGCATCTAAGTCCTTGCATTCAAAAAAAAATTGTAAATGTTTAATTCAAAGCTAAATTTCTATAAATATAATAATTATTGTGACGAGAGTGCTCTCTCTTTAATATAAAATTATCTTTCTTATAAAATTACCTTTGGATGCCAATATTTATCGCAAAGCCAACCCCAGGCCGGCGCAGTTATTGCATATGTGCCACCGTTAATGACAAACATCAATCCTAATACGACCGGACTCAATTTAAATTGCCTCAGATGCGGTTCCAAAGTTGCTTGCAAAAATCCGATACTCATGCTTGTTGCAATTATTGACATAGAGGCAATCATCACGCCAGGAATTTTCAAGACCTTTGTCACTCCTGTAAATCATAACACGAATAATATATATATATATTTTAAAAGAGAGAGGGAGATTTAGAATTTATAGTCTTAAATATTTATTCGTATAATACCTCCGGTATTGCTCTGATCTCGATCACTATCGTTGTGCATAGGTAGAATGAATGCAGTACTGACAGCTGCCAAGAATAACGCTGATCCAAGGATCACAAATGGAGTGGTATATCCACCAACCTAATATATATATATATATATATATATATATATATATATATTAATAATCATTAATATATTAATAATATCTAATATATAATTAATATTTCTAGAATATATCACTTTGTAAATCTAAGCAAAATATAGATATTTGCGTTTAAAGCGTTAAATAGAAGAATTTGCAGAGAATGTTATCCTGAGAATACATTACTTGGTAAAGTGCACCTCCCACGGTGGGACCAACCATGAGACCCAAACCGAAAAAAGTTTCTAAACTGGCAAATGTCGTGGCGACATTGTCTGGAAACTCTTTGGCAATAATGGCGAAGCTAGCTGTCAGGAATGCAGCATTTCCCAATGCCTCCACAATTCTGATCATAAAAGATAGTATTATGAAGGGATAATGACCGTTGACTTTATCCAATAAACCGAAGAATATGGCACAGGTTCCTGTAGTCAAGATACCACCATTGAATAAAAACTTCGGGCCGATTCGATTAAGCTGCAAAAAACAATAAATGTGACTCGTTAATTAAATTATTGTCGTAGAGGCGAAAGCATAAGATCTTAACTGTTAATTTATAATAAATTACATGCAATAATAATTTAATAATAATGTAAGTGGCAAACCTCAACACTTTGCATTTGAATTCTAATTTTTGAATTCTAATTACATAGGCTCACATTATAAGCTTTAAATTTTATATAACAATAAAAATATTGTGTATTATTCTTCATAATATAATAAATATATTTGTAAAATTATCCTTAAATGATATATTTTCATCATTTCTTTGATTATTCTATTTATTTAATATTTTATTTATATTATCTAATAGATATATTTTTTCTTAGATTAAATACTTAAGATGCAAATAGATAAGATAAATTGATTTATGATACCGCAGAAATATTAACAAAAAAATGCATCTTTAAATTATGGTTGGAAGAATTTTATTATATATGGCTTTATAAATTAATAAAATAATAACGCATTTTGACACTTTTTTGAAAATATAATAAAATATTTTAAAATTGCGCCATCCCTTTATAATCATTATACTAATTATAATAATTATGTCAGAAACTCACGTGCTGTCCATAAAATGGACTAATGATGAAGACCACCAGTTCGAAAATTCCGAAGACCAAGCCATATTCCGAAGGTGAGGCTCCTTTCTTTTCAGCCTGTGAAGAAGAAATATTCACGCTAATGAACATTTACATTTATATACATATATGCTACATACGTATTAATTTGTTAACGAAATATTGGCAAAGATACAGCTTCGAGCTACGCAGTAGCTTTGTCGGTTATCTCTTGTCGTATTGCAATTAATATTCGTCGAGATAATATCCCGATAAACTTTGTAGCTTTGCTCCATGCGGCAAGACTACAAATCGTACGTTTGGCCTCCTGCGATAGATAAAAACGCCCTTGAACACGTATTTTGTCCATAACATACGTAAAATAACTGAAAAATTATGTGATGTATCATGTGATATGTATTTCTAACATAAAAATCGAAAATTGATTTGAATAGATGGAAAGACTTTGATCCTGAAAGACATAAGAAATAAAAGAAAAAAATTCTTATCATGCGATATACATTACAGTGACATAAGAGTAAATATATATATATATATATATATATATATATATATTTATATATTGGAAAAAATAATATATATATATATATATATATATATATTTATATATTGGAAAAAATGATATATATATATATATATATGTATTATTTTTTCCAATATATATTCATATTTCCTTATACAAAATAAAAAAGTGATGTAAAATATTTTATTATCAATATTGATAAAAATTTCCTCTTTTGTGACCCAAAGAAAAATTTCACATTAAATTAATTAAACTATAAAAAAAGTCTTCCTTTATATATCTATTAACATTTCAAGTAGTTTAAACAGTTTAAATAAAACTTAGTTTGTGTCAATATTAAAATAATTAATATAATAGTTTGATTAATTAATATAGTAGTTTGCAATAAGATAAGTTAAATTACAAAGTAATACCTTGCATTTATCATATTTTTCAATTGCACATTATAATTTTATTTTTATAAATAAACTAGAAAAAATTAAGATTTTTTTATCAAATGTATTGCAAGGGAATTTGCAAAGTTTATTTAATTTATTCTGAAAATGTATTTATTGCATGAAAAGTTTGAAATTAATTGTAATATTCTCTGATATGCTGTTATAAACTATTTACGTTATATGCGTTTTTTTTATTCATTCTTAATTATCGTTAATATCTCCAAATTATCAGCAATATTACAATTTGACATTATAATATCTTTTAATCATATCATAATGCGTTTCTGCAAAGAAACAAATTAAGATAGATATGTTTTATATGAACTACAACCAGTTAATTACTCGGGGTTAATAAAAATTATCAACATAAATCCTGATTGTGCGTTTTATATCTTTCATCAATGTGAACATTATTATTATTTGTTTATGTTATAAGTTTTATTATTAATTTTTGCTAATAATAATTATTTTAATTTTTACCCTTAAGTTTATTCTTAAAAATTATATGAAAAACTGAGTTTTCAATGTCTTTATATATACGATTTATATTTACAATTTGTAATACATTATAAAAATAATATGTTAACTTCACATATATATATATATATATATATATATATATATATATATAACGCATATGTGATCATGCATAAAAACTTCAATAAAATATCGTAATTTTCGTAGTTTTAATCTTATGACAGTGATGTTTTGTGCATGTAATAAAATAATTGAGACAAAAAATTAAAAGAAAAAGATAATATAAGAAAAATTTGCAGAAACTCTAGATAATATTATTTTATAAAAAATGAAACAAATCATACTTTTTTGAAAAGTTTCGTTTTTGATTTTATCAAATATAATATTTTAATCAATTTTTTTTCTTCAGAAAGATTCAATAAATTGATAAATAATTTTATGTAAATTTGTAATATCACATAAATTTTATTTACAATAATCTTTTAATGTAATTTAATTTTTTAAATTTAACAAAGATAAAGAGAATATAACAAGTTGAAAATGTTGAGGAACATGATGAAAGATAAAGTAGTACAATAGAAATTGAAAATAGTGAATGTAATAAATATAAAAGTGATGAAAATTTCAATTTCTTTTGCGGTTAAATATGCTATTTAAGATAAATACCGAAGCATTATTATTCATATGGTATAAAATGATAGAACATATCACTTTTCTGTTCTACTAACGCAGAACAACTGATTATATTGAAGACAGTTATTAATAACTAGGCATGAATGGCTCCGCTTGCCGTAAAAATACATAAAATATATAAAAATATAAAAAATATAAAAAAATAAGTAATAAATAACATTAAAATTGACAATAGCCAAAAAGAATCTCATCGAAATATATTATTTTGAGTTAGAAGTGATCATGTATAATCTGACAATGTGTACGAGACTAACAGATTAATCTCAAGCAACACATCGATTATGAAAAAATCGAAAACGAGTAACGCGGGTAACTGATCTCCTTATCATCTTATTCAATAATGGCATCTCGTTGCGATATGAAAGGAGAAAGACTATAAATGTTTACTATAAAAATAATTAATAAAATAATTTTATATCTTGCAGAGTTTTATCTTTTAATTTTTTAAATTTTTGAGTTTATAAAAAGTTATTTCAATATTATAATGCGTACTAAAAACTCGTTTTAAAATCAATTTTAATATCCAACAAAAATAAACATGCTAACGAAATGTGACAAAGATATCAGTAAATTTAATAATATTGAAAACAAGAGTTTAAGAGAAAACAAATATATTTATTATATTTGTCTTCCTTAATTCCGAAATTTGTCTCTGAAACTTAATGAATTTAAATTGTGTTCTCTCTGCACACACATTACAATACATTCTATATTTTCATATTTTCAATGGAAATATTTAAATGTTCTATTTCTGATGATTTATTCTAAATCGAAAACAATCATAGAACTAGAGATTTGTAAATATCTCATCATAGTTTAAGATTTCCGTGTTTGAGATTTATATCCGTAAGAATTTAAATCTGCTAAAATCTTTCTTTTATTTCTAATAACTTATAAATAGATTTTTTATAATTATATCACCAAATTGACACATAATATATCAACGATACTATAAATAGAGCATTATCATGTTATGTCTATAGAAATGAGGAGTCTGTAAACAATATTATCATTTGAAATTCTAAAGATACTTTAAAGATAGAAAACTTTTATTTGGTACCGCATTTTTAGAAAAGTAAAAAATTAAATAGCAAGATCATTCATCGGTTTCTTTTTTTTTTTCGTCTACAAATGCAGTTATTCGGAAAAATTGTTCCCATATAGAGAATCTACGACGATTACTATCCTTACCTCTTGAGGATAGAAAGGTGCTTGCAGTGAAACGCAGATGGCATTTGCAAAATCAGCAATGCTAATGACAATTAGGGTGAGCCATTGTCTCTTAGTGAACTGGACCATTCTGATTCACGCACTCCTTGTATCTTCCTAGATACAGCACTTAGTCGATTCCTCAACGAAGAAAACCGGCAACGGGAATTCGTATATTTACATCAAAAACGATCACGAAACGACTGACTTTACGCTTACGAAGAATAAACACATTTACTTGGGATATACACACAATATGGCCCGTTTTGTCTCTTCCGATATGCGCGCGTGCGTGATCAAGCATCGTTGCCACTTTTAAGAACTTTAAAAAAATCGAGAAGAGAGGATCGGAGGTCAAATGATACGGTCTTACCACGATTCTAATTCATTATCGGCCAATACGCTGTCATGTTTCACGCGTGTTATAAAAAGTTTATGAGTGGCCGGCAAGTTGGAGCCGATTTAACCCCGTTCGCAGTACTTCGTTTATCTATGTTTTTAATTATTTGCTTCTCCATGTCACCCTTTTCTTCTTCAATGATATATTATTTAAGAATTATATTATATTTAAAAAAAATTATATTTCTGAAAAATGTAAAATGCTCTTTGTAGAACAAAATTTTTCGGGATATGACATGTTATATATGATAATTCAATAATTAATGACGAATAAAAAAATGCAGATTACAAATTAAATATTTTAAGCAAAGAATATATAATTTTTAAGCTACATTACTTTCGTAAAATGTAATTTATTGTATGCAAAATATACAACTATTCATCTTAGTTAATAAAATTTAAAAAAATGAAGTATTTCTTAGATTTAAAAAATTCAAATTTAACAAAAATTTTTCCCATATGCAAAATAAATGAATAATTAATGATATTAATTAATAAATGTTCTTCTAATTTTTGATACTTATTTTAAATATTTTACAATTAGATAAATAATTAATAAATGAAGGTAATTAAAAAACTAAAAAATTTTGAAGAAATCTAGATTAAAGTAAGAGATTTTTAAGAAATTTTTTACTACTAATTGTGTAAGTTTCTTCCATTATTACCTAAAGATTAATTTAATGATCCTCTGAGCTATTTAGAAATAATTTTACCCTAATAAAAATAATAAATAGAAACGCCATAAGTGTTTTGATTAAAATTCTTTATTTCGAGGTAGACATATATTTATCAATCTTGTTGTGAAAAATAATTTTTATATGTAATAATTATTTGTATGAAATATACGTGTCTGATATAAATGGTAATGCTATAATCCACACACGATTTACAAATTAAATGTTTAGTATAACTAATAAAAGTCTGCAAAAATTACGTATTATATATATATGTATACGTATATGATTTTATTAATTAATTTACTAATGAAACTTAATTTTAATGTCATAAAATGACAATCGATTTAATTGTATTTTTTTAAATTGCTTTAAATATAACATATTTCATCATTATTATTTACATTTATATGTATACATTTTGTAAATTCGAAATACGAGGTCTATCACAAAAACGATTTGAAAAAAAATGTTAATACTGAACATTAAAATGATGGCAATCTGATTTGTACTTTTAGACCTTGTTAATCTAAAGAAATTAATGTTACATGAATTTTTCTATAAAGTCTATAGTGTGTGAATTTAGTACGCTATTGTGAAAAGCGTAAACTATTACGTATCATGCATCCAGACTTTCAGGGGTAGTTTGCCGAAAGCGCTATTTAAAAATTCTTTAAAATGTTTAGCAATACTAGCACTAGCCGCCGGTCTCATTTCTTCGATTATCTCTTTGGAATTTTGATTTAGAAATTGATTCATTGCTTGTCCGATCACGTTGTTACCGTTTAGATGATCCATTATGCGAAATCTGACTCGAGCGAGATTGAAATCGACCAGCAATCGAGAAATCTGCATATAGCGAATTCCCTCTCTCACTTCTTCAACACCTTGTATACGAGCGATTGCCTCTACATTACCTAAAATAAAACAAGAAGAAGAAAAGCTAACATATATATTTATTATAATATATAATAATATATATAATAATGTATAATAATATATAATAATTATATTATGAGGAAACGATATCCTACAATATTTTTATTTTTAAAAATTATAAAATTATTGTGTTTTTTCATTATATTTTTCACACACTTACCGAATAATGCCCAAAAATTGCCGTGACTTTGTATGGGGAAAAGGAGTACGTTTCCATTGATATCATAGTTTCCTTGAACTTCAATTTTAGGCAATGATAGATAAAGATCGATCCTATATGATGATATATTCACTCGTACTTTGTTGATGCTATAGTTTCCTGGTCCTATTGCAGTAATGTTAGTAAAGAATGCTCTAATGCGCACCGGGCCTTGACCATTTTCTATCTTTAATTCGGGAATCACAAGTGGTTCGATTGAAGGTAAATCTAACTCTGGAATACCTGTTAAAGAATTTTATTAAAAAGCATGTTCTTTTTTCTCTTTCTCAAGATGAGGATTACTAAAAATCGCGAAAATATTAATAATAATAGTCAACATCTATTTATTATAATCTCAAATTATATTTATTATGATATTTGATATAAAAATAATGATATTGATTTTTTCCAAGAGCTATGTGTTAAATAAATCCACAAGGATTTATTGTTTATTATTCTATCTTCCCATTTTTAGATGTTTTTTTTATAAAACTTTTTATAGAAAAAGTTTTATATTATGTAATTTTAATTCAATAACCAATTTAATAATAAAATCTTTTTATTATTCGATATAAATATACTTTCTTTTGGAAATTTAATTACATGTCATAATTTTATCGACTTATTAAAATACAATTTTACTTTTCTCACACAAGACGTAAAAATCTAAGAAAGAGAAAAAAAAGAATAAATATTAAAGTAAATATAAATAATATATTTTTCAAGTATCATAAAAATAAATTTTATCCTTTAAAAATAGGCATTAAAATTAGGAATATCAAAATTAATGCAAGAGAGATTTAATACAAGAGAAAATAGAATATAAATTCGTGTTTTTACGTTAAATATTTCGTGACATCAACATACGCTTTTTGCATACATGGCGCCGGGATTCCCGGCTTTGTTTACGCAGCAGAGTCGTGTCTGTTATCATTCGCGCGGCGACGCTCGAGCGAAGAGGTACGAAGTACTGTGTACATCATTGTATTATTTCGAAATTGACCAGAAATATAATAAAGCAATAAATACCGAGAGGTAAATAATATTCATTATTACGATCGATAACTTAATTAAAAATCGTCAATCTGCGGAGTTAATTGGTTAATGTTAAAATGATTTATATAGTAAATATATAGTAAATTATTTATATAGTAAAGCAAGTATTTTTATCAATATAATTATTTGAAATAGAAAATGACGCAAAAGACAGCAACTATGAATTGTACGTTATTTTTTTCATATCGTGTATAGAGATCTTTGCTGATTGAAATTAATTAATTTGTACATGATTTATGAAGAACGCGTAATAAAATATAAATAATAAGATCGAGCAATTCAAGTAATAAAAAACGACGAAACGACACATTATCCGTTTATTAATAATTAATTCAAAATTCAACGTAACACACGCGTACATAAAATATTTTGTGCATACATTTATTTCGTGTTAAGTATTTTGTCGAATTTTATGTACGTACGTATAAAACATAGTTTGTTTATGTACAATCGTTCTGTTGTCATTCGTGAGACTCGAATGGTGTTGAACATTTTGACATCGTATTATTTCTCCAAACGTGATAGCGATAAATAGAAGATATCAATTCACTGTTATTTCCGATTACAGATTATTATATACGATTATTGTGATACTGGCAATTATCAATTCGCTTAATTAATTTTCACAATCAAAGTTCATGGTTATTTATATATCGAAGTAGATGCCTTGCACGATTTATTAATTTGAAATAAACATCGAATTAAAATATAGAATGACAATTATAAATTATTTCTATCTAGATATATAGAATGACAATAATTTCTTTAATGTTTGGATCTTCGAATATATTTCTTATCAAAATTCTTGATTTTTTTTTATTTATAAATATAATTTGTCTATTATATCATTTTCGCTTTCTTCAGAAAGGGAATCAAAAATTATTAGATCGAATAATTTAACAAAAAAATGAGAAATATTGATAAAAATATAAAATCCGTTTATTAATAATACATTAATTTCGAACATCTTATCTTTGAAATATATCGCGCGTATAATATTAAATTTTTATTTTATGCACACTTTCAGACATTCTATTATTGTGTCTTAACTTTAACAATTAAATCGATTCGCGTAATATATAGCATCGCGATTGTATCGGTACTGTATTAAAACGTATTTTCTGAGTTCGAAATTTATCACACGCAAATGTCAACAAAGACATATTTTCGTATATTATTCTGTTGAAATATTATAATGCGAGAATATAATTGTCTTAAAATGCGAAAGTTTATTCATTACAGAACGTAGAATTATCGTGGCATCAATTATCGTGATGCATAAATCTGGTCAATTCCGAATATATATTTTTATGCAATTATAATTTTTACTTCATTTTTCATTTTACGGTGTGATAAAACACGCGATTAACATCGAGAGTGCCGTTATAAAGTGCCGCGCGATTATTGATTTTCGTTGATTAGTGCGTGCATTGTAATTAATCGTTCGCAAAAGAGCACCATGAAGGAACAACAAGAAAAGAACAAAGGAAAAAGAAGAGGCCAAGGAAGCATCAAATAATGATGGAGTAACTTTAAGGTATGTAATATACGACATTAATAATTAGTAATTCTTTATGAAACTATTAAAAAAAATAAAAATTTAATTGTGTAGAATTTATTTTTAAAAATATTGATTATTTTAGACGTTACTTTAAATTGACATTAAAATGTATGTAATAAGAAAAAATGTATATATTTCTATTTTTCTTTATTATGTACTTTAACGTTAATTTAATTTTTTGAAATATGTTTATATATAGATCATATAGATTAGGTATCAAAATTAAATTATAATTATAAATATAATTTATGAATATAAATTACATAATTATATAAAAATATAATTTAAATTTTTAATATTATCATGTTATCATTTTGCAACACCATGCGTGTAATTGCATATTGTTCTATGAAACTTCAAGTTCTGACTTTATGTATTATATAAAAATTAAACGTTATTATAAAGGTCTAAAAATTAAACGTTATTATAAAGGTCTAAATTACATATATAAATTTTCGCAATATTTCGCAGTTAATCACGATGAAAGCTTACAGTACTCTCTTAAAACATGAAAACATGCTTTACGTAACAATTGGTACTAACATTTTGCTGTCTACAAGTTTAATTGATCTGCCCACTGTATTAACTGGCACGTTATATAAATTCGATAAAAATAGAGATTAAAAGAAAAGTTTGGTTCGTTGAAATATATATCGAATGAATAAAAAATTTCTACGATATCATGGATTACATATTAATCTTTTACTGAATTAATTAATTTTTTTTTTATATCAGATTATATGAACATTTTGCTCTAAATAAATATAAAATGTATCGAAAGTAATGATTTAGCTATAAGATGAAATCGTGCACGATTATAATAGTTTATAGCATGTAATTAATGATTTATAACAAGCAATATATATTTAATTTTCATTATCACAAACATATTTACAATACATATTTCCACCATATTATTATTACAATTTTATCAATGTATTGGGGAGCAATTTGTCAATTTCATGACCATACGTGTATTTATGGTGAACACATGTATTTTACTTACCTTTCACCAAATATGGTTGAATATGGTTGAGCGTACCAAGAAAACACGATTCAATCTTTGGGTCTTTTCTACTGCATGGTAATATGTACTCGGCTGCAAAAAAGAAAACTTGATTGTATACGATCAGACATTGCGCAATGAGCATTATATAATTAATAATAGATGTAATATGGTAATAATAATATACAATACGATATATATGATACGAATTTTTTCACAATAAATTTTGATAATCTATTAGCATATCTCCATTTTTTTTATTAATTTTTCTAATAATTTTTTTTAAGTATACTTTTTAAACATTCAATGCGTAATCTAATTTTTAAATTTAACTATATGTGGACATTTTTGTGAAAAGATTTATCAGAATTGCTAGTTCATACATATATTTCAGATTGCTGTAAAAATCCTTAATTCTTTGAGATGCAATTTTATGCTTTTGCAATTTTTTAAAAGAGCTATAATGTGCTATAGAATTTTGAATAAACAAAATTAAATAATAAATAAAATATTATATAATAGTAAATAAAATATACTAAATAAGTAATTTTCAAATCAAGATAATGAAATATTATAAAATTGTGCAATTATAATAATTATAACAATTTATTATAATTATTATTTTTTTCAATATACGAAAATATTAATTATTTAAATAAAAATTGAAAACTAAAAGTGAGAATAATCAAATCGATATTAAACTAATAAGTCTTAGAAGTCTTAGAAAAGCTAAACTGAATAGAAAATTTTTTTATTATATATTTTCATTTTATTTTAATCTTTTTCAAGATTAATCTGATACTGTTTTATTTTTTTTTGTATTTACTTGTATACATTTCGTTACATTAATTTTGTTATGTTATGTAATGGTCTGTATCATTTGAATTAATCATTTGTTTATACATCATTTAAACATGTTCTAATACATTATAAAAATTGTTATTCAATGCTACATTATTTTGTAATTATCTTATAAGAACAAAATTGATTATTATTAATACGCTACAATCGTTACATAATCAAAGATTATTTGAAATCATTCGCTGTCAGAGCAATTAAAATAATATTACTTTTTCTTCTTGTACTTGATCGAGATATCGTTTAAATACTAAGTTGATCTAATGGAAATTACAATTAACTTAATTATAAAAATATGCTTAACATAGAATTATGCATACATCCATTTTTAACGAATTATTCTGCAACGTCTTCCTATTTCCTTTCATATCTTTTATGCAATCACTCTCACTTTCAATGACCTCACAAGGCTAACAGTCAATTGATGCTATTTTACTCACTTCAAATTTAAGAAACGTCAATCAGAGAAAGTAATATCATACTTGTATACTTCCGAGACTTTAAATAATTCGGAATAATCTTCTATTTAAAAAGAAATTTTTATTAAATAACAATTTTAATTATTAATTATTTTATTTTTTAATGAAAAAATAAAACCTTACGAAGATGTCATATTTTCCATCTATATAAATTGATTTTTTATTAAATATATCTATATTATATATTGTAATAGTATGTAATATTTTTAAATGTACTAGCAAACTATCATATAAAATAAATCAGTAATAAATACTACACATATTATTTTAGTAATATAAATATATCATATTTTTATATTTTATAAATTAATATTTATAAATATTCATTTACGCACTTTTTTAATAAAAAATATAAAAATATACAATATTTATATTACTAAATTAATATTTATAAATTAATATTTATAAATTGTTACATTTTTGTGTGATTTTAGTAATATATCAATTAATAAAATTTTATTTTTGATAAATTATTCAATATAGCGAGTATATATTATTCACAATATAATTTCGAATTTATTTCGAAAACTTTTTAAAATTATGATTTAATAAATTAATTCCCATACATTTGCATGCATTCATATACAGGGCGTTCAAACTATCGTGTGTCAAAGAAAAATCATAAGTAGATTTAATTCTTTTTAATTAAATTTAATTAAATACCCGAAATTCTTTTTAATTAAATTTAATTAAATACCCGAAATTTTACGTGATTATTTGCAAAATAGTATGGGACTTTTAGTTCAGTTTAGCGAGAACTACTTATGATTTTTCTTTGACATACAAACTGAGATAAATGAAATATATAGCTGGGACACCCTGCATATATTCTAACAGCATTAATTTACATTTTTAATGAGAAAGTCTGAGATATTTATATAAGAAAAAAAATGACTGAGTAAAATGTTTCTAACAGTGGCGACTCTTGACCTTTGTTGACGTAATTAAAATCTGTGTCAAACAGCAGAAACACATTGATACCTTTGTATCAATATTATGTCTTTTGTAGGAATCTGGTTCACCTGACACATGGCTATTACGTCGTCACTTTCACTCATGACACGCGCATGATTGACAATGTACAAAAACGATATGTATAGTGAAAGACAAAGAAAGAAGAAACACAATGAGCATTAATGTATTTATATGAAACATAAAAAATTATTTAAAAAGGAAAAATCACACTTTTTTATTTTTTAGATATTATTTTTTTGAAAAAGCTTTTGATTGATAATATGCTTTCCATTTTTAATTTAATATTTTGTGAAATACACACATTTTATATTAATTACACATTTTAAGAGTAGAATATTATCAAAATTATTTTTATTTGTGAATGTACGTTTGCATATTTTAATTAGTTTTCTTTAATGATTTAGCAAGTAGTCTATAATTCATGAGAATTTAAATAAAAAATTCTGATGATTTATCTATAAAATGATTATGTAGAAAAATATCTCGTAATTACATAAATATTAGGTATAATTCTTTTTAATACAGACCGAGAGATTTTAACAAAAACTTCGTATTCGAGAAAAAGAGAAATATGATTTAATCTTCATGTTTAGAGTCTGATTCGCGAATTCAGCATTTATCTTCCTCGAAAAAATGTCGGCGCTTAGGTAATACGTAAAGTATACAGAGTAGAGAATCGGCGGTGCTTTGCGTATGTCGTCGTAATACCGGCTTTAACCTGGTACTTTCTCCGGACGATTGCTGCCGATCCTCGACACCACGAATTACGCAATCTCTGACATAACCTTCGCCACGCCGTCGAGAAACGTTACGCCATATTTCGAGGCATTATATCGATGAGGCCCAATGTGCACGTCGCTTTGCGTCATATTCGTACATGCGAATTATTTTGCTAGTCTTGGGCTATTATTATTTCTAGGAATGTTGAACAAAAAGTGCACATCGCGATGTGGCAAGGGTGAATTTTAGCATACAAAATAATCACGTTTACAACGAAAATATTATGATATGATGTATTATTGATTTTATTAATTAATGCATTAAAATTTATCGGTTTGTAGTGAAAATGTTTTATTGATTCTTATTTGCAGCATCGCAAAATTGTGCTAGTAGTGTAATTTATCTGTATTTTTAATCATATATTTTTAACTCACAAACAAATTCAGAGTTGCATCTAATATTCCAACAGTTATCCAATAGTTATAAATAAATATTCAATAGTTATAAAAATTCCAATAGTTATAGAAAACATTAGTATAACATAAATTATTATGTTAGTATAACATAAATCATTCTCAACAATTATATAATTGAAACTAATGATGTATGATATTGCCCTTCTTTTTTAATTGCTTACAATTATTAATTTAAAGTTGCTATAGAAAAATGTAAAAACGATATAATTAAAGATAATAGAATTATATATGTACAGATAAAAATTATGACAAGAATTATGTGTGTAAACTTGCTTGTAAGAAACTACTTTACATAGTAAATGCAATGCATGAAAGTTGTTATTTGAAATATCATTTATGACGTATAAGATTTTTTATATAATACAAAATTAGAATATTTATAAATTTGAATACATTTCTGATTGATCTTATTATACAAATATATGTAATAAGTTTTTTTAATTAGGTTTATATTGTGCGTTTATGAAAAGATAAGATTTTAAAATTTCTAATATTATATGCTTTCATTGTAGACAAAATAATTTATATCATTATAAGATAATACACTTATCACGTGAATAAAATTTTAATCGAGAATGCTTTGAGAAGATCAAATATAAATTTGACTGTAAGAAGTCTCTAATCGAATTGTCAAAATGTCGTGAAAGAGTTCCAATAATTAGCAGTTGCGATCGCGGAAAGTGCAGGTGCAATCAAGACAAGTAGTTTCCGTCATGTAATCACACGCTGCATCCATTGTTTGTCTTCCTTTGGACTGTGACGAAAGAGAAAGGTAGATACGCTCGAGATGTTCGGCAAAAAATGCGAATGAAAACGCGAAGTGAGATTACACTCGTATGTAATCATTTCCTATTGTCTTTTGTACACGTAATCACTGTGCTAGTGCATTCCTCAAAGTGAAGTAAACAATAATGTAAGGAAGCAAAAAATACATTTCCTTTTCAAACTAATATAAACGTAGTTTAAACGTAGTCTAATTTAAAATAAATCAAATCATCAAATTATCATCAAATTATTGTTAACAAAGATCATCGGAATAATGACAGAATAATAACACAAACTTTTTCCGGAAATGCAGCCGAAAGAATGTTAGCTTTCTCGACTTTTAAATCATTAGTGTGTATACCTCCAACAACATTTTATTAAATAATTATATAATATTTTAAAAACCACAACTATTCAAATGCAAGATTTAAAAATATAAGTTAAAATATAAAAATATAAATTAAATTAGTAATATTATCTGCATAAATAATAATAAAAATGCAAATTGAAATTATAATTTCGTTTTTACATTAATTAAAGGAACAAAGTAACTAGAACAAATATGCCTTGAATAATTGATGAATATTCTAAATGTGCTTTAATGCATGCTTTAATAAGGTTAGCTATCGTTAAAAATCATTGCACGGTTGTGATTCAAATGAGAAATAAAATACGCGGAATGTGACATGATTTGAGATCAAATAAGTAATGAATATTATCATCAAGATCTGTGACTAATAAATCCGCATGCTGCATATCAATTAATGTCAATCCAATGTCTCAGTTTCTAACAACTATGTGAAGGACAAGGCGTATGCCAGTTTATAAGTGAAAAAAAAATTTTGACACAGATCTTACGAGTGGCGAAATCCGGCTCATTGAGTTCCGTAAGACTGGCTTCCGTAACGTTGGTTTCCGTAACGTTCTGATCCTCGCAGGACACTAGTAAGACGTTCGAGTAGAGTCCCAGAAGCAGGACGGAAGCTACCCTCGCGAAGATCATTCTGGTTGTATTCTTCTCGAGAGACACGACACTCTTCACTTTCTCGTTCTGATTAATTAATTCTGTAAAAATGCGAACACATCTTTAGCCTCGTGCGATTAATTACCCCCTTCCTCCCCTTCCAATAAGGGACACTTACAAAAAGACACTTGTGCAAGTATGTGTGCGTGTATCGTACTTTTAGCTGAAAGACCGGCAGCTTTCTTGGCACGAAGATTGCAGAAAAAACATAATCGGTATCGAGGAAAGAAAAATAAAGGAATTAAAGGATTCCGCCGATGACTAAACGACTATACTTTAAGATAAACTAAGGACGGGACCCCTTCATATCCCGTCTTATATGCGTGGGGATTCCCCTACTCTGAGAAAGCACCACTACTGCCTTCGACTTTAAGAAGCCGTTGTGGTCACCTCTTTCCACCAGGACACTGTATTCAGCAATCGATTTTCTATGACCGACTGCATACGAAATTTGCATATGATTGCGACGATCATGGAAAATGTGCGTCACTAGATATTTCTAAGAATGTATAATTTTTCATGTGTTGTAAACAATTATTTACGTGCATATTATTATGAATTTTTCTTACAATTAAGGTAGATTATTAGAAATAAATGCAAAAAAATTTACGTTCTATACATTTGCAAAGCATATTTATGTATCATTATATTTTTTCTTTGATATAATAATTTTAAAGTAATATAGATGCAAAACAATATTAGAGAAGTAGTTCAATAAGAGTATTAAATAACACAGAGTATTTAAAATGTAATAAATTTTATTTTTATCAAAAGTTTTGTGACAATTCATGAAATGCAATTAAATGGAAAGAGAAAAAATACATTCCTATTTCAATCTTATATATATATATTTTATATTGATAAGTCATTGCATATATAAGAGACTGTTATGTAGATCTTTTCAATGAATATCATTAAAAAAGAAATTAAAAGTAAACTGATTGATTTTCCAATCGAATTCACAATGATATAGAAAGAATTTTCAATGAAAAATAAGACCTTATAGTTATAAATGCATAATATAAATGCGTATATTGTATAGAGAACAAATTCAAAATAGCTTAGATAAAATTTAAATTATTTGTCACAATTAATGTCATAATTACTTAATATATGTTTTCCTTCATAAGGAAATTAAAAATAATTTGTCTGACTTATAAATTAATCTAATCATGAAAACAGGAAAAATGAAATTAAAAAATGAAATTAAAATATCCCAATTTTTCGAGCTATTACACATATGTAAGAATTAGAATATGTTGCTATACAATTCAACGATTGTATATTATTCACAAATATTTTAATAATACTATTCTCATTGTTATTTTAAATTAATTAATTGTATATGTCTGCATTGACATGTACAATTTATGGGTAATAATAAATTCTTACTTTTTTTAATACTTTCAATTTCATTTGTCACTTAAAAGCATATGCATTGACTGTAAAACAATAAAACTAATTAATTAAACTGGTTTTATTCTGCGATGATTGACAGTTTGTTCAAGCATGACTATTTAGTGTTTCATTATCTCCTTAAATTCGTTCTCGGAGGAATTTTACTTTTCATTATATTTTTTGAATCGTACATTTATATTTATACTATATTTTTACAAATTATTTAAAAATATTTTTTAAAAACTAAAGAATATAAAATAAGCTAGCTTACTAATATCTATTATAATGCGATTTTATTTCAAAAATTTAAATATTAATTAAAAATATAAGTTATAAATATCAATCAATAAATAAATAAGTACTAATATATCAATTATTATATAAATTACATATCATTCTAAAAATGAACATTAAATTTATTAATCTTAAAAAATGAATAATAAATCTATTAATATTAAAAATAATTTCAAAATTATAGAATCAGAATAGTTTATCTTTCTTACATCGTTGAAAAACAAATAACACAAGCATAAATAATAATTAAGTGTGAAGCAAGTAGAATACTCTTTAGCAAAGAATTGCGGCAAATTGCGTAATTATATGATTATGTAATTACATTTTAAGAGATGAGTTTGTTGACAAACAGAAAAAGAAAAACAGGAAGAAGAGAGATAAGAAAATTGCAATGAAAAAGAGTAGAAATGAAGAAAGCTACTTAACATAAAAGCTACTTAACAAATTTATGAATTGTCAAAAACAAGAATTGGATGCTTATAATACATATGTATGTAATGCTTTTTTGTCACATAAATTATATATATAATTACATGCTATTTTAATCATGTAAGGGAATTTCTGAGATTTCTGACAGCCTAAGAAATGATTCTTGAATGTACTCGAGTGCAATGGTGGTTAACAATTGGAAGGAGCGTCAAAAAAGAAGATTCATAAATGATTTAAATTAATCAAATATATGATATTTAAAAATATTTGGTTATATAAAATATTCTTGAGAAATTATTTTTAATAATGCAAATATTGAAATTTAATTATTAAAAAAATATATGTCTCGACATACAAATTAGTCTATTAGTAAATGAAAGAAAAAGTAAACTTATATTAAATGTTAATTTATGCAAACTTATACTTAATATTTACTATGATAATAGTAACTATGATCTCCTAGATTAAATAATTTAAATAAAAAAAAACAAGGTAGAACAATGAATATAATAAATCACTGAATTAAATATTTTACATAATGAAAAATGTATACAAATCAGTTTATTAAAATTTATCCATTTGATAATTTATTAAAAATGTGAGAAATATTCGTATAATATTCTGTAAAATTTTACATATTGATGCATGTATAAATAAAATGTATGTATAAATAAAAAAATTAAATGTGTTAAATAATAATATGTTGAATTTATTCTCAGCATGCCGTGTGATTTCTCGTGTCTTGTTTATTATATGTATGTGATTAATTTGGGAGTGCCGTACAAAGTGTCATGCATTTAATTTTTGGGAAATTATGCCGTACAAGGTATCGCGTATTTGTTTGTCGCGGATGTCGTCACGTTTTAATTTAATTCAGGGATGCCGGGTGTACAAGGTGTACGAGTTTATTATAATAATGAAAAAAATAACAAATTATATAAAGTGTATACATTTTTTGCGAATGATTGTATTTGGCGATGACGAAGTAATTTTGGAGAATGAATTTATTATTTATATATTACTTATTTATTTTTTCACACACACATATATTAATTGCTTGCGTGTACATCAATTATAGTGAGTCATGGCAATATATTATATTTTAAAATAATAAATCTATAAAAATTGAATTTCAAATATGATATGTCAAATACCATATATGTCTGAATGTATTATACATACAGTATCTTATTGTAATAAATATTAAAATGTAGAGAAATATATTAGCATATTATATTAAAACATCATAAATCTCTTTGTTTTGAGTAAGCTATAATAGATTGGTTGAGAAAGGGTAACTTTTAATAAATTTTAATAAATTTCTTAAATATATATATGTACATATATGCATGTATATACATGTATACATGCATGTATATGCATGTATATATATTATAAACATAAATTATACGGATATAGTTATACATATTTAATTAAATAAGTTACATTAAACTAAAGAAGGATACAAAGTATTTCAATTATATAGTATATAGTTTCACTCTGTTTAATTAATAAAAAATACATAATTATACTAATTATATATAATCGTGATAATACTAATTCAATACGGAACTTATTTCTATAAATATTTATTTTTTTTATAGTTGATGTGTTTATGTTGATTGATAACTTGGTTTTTTTTTAATCAATTAAAATTATATAAAATAACATCGAATAAACGATTGTATGAATATTTTACGATCGTAAATTAATGTAACATATTTATGCTTATTTGCTGGTAACGTAATTATTTGACAGGAGAACTTTTTTACTTTTTCAATCTATTCCTGATTTTAAATTTATATTTCTAATGTAAATCAATCCAAATATATAAATACAGCCAGCATCAAGAAAAAAAAGATTTGATTAGAAGATGAAATAAATTATATAATTTATGCAACATAGATGATCAAACCTGGTCAGAATGTGTATAAAATATGCGTAAAATAACATATTTCTCTGCATATCTCTGTGATGATACATAATCAAAAATCTCGTAAACAGAAAATTAAATCGCAAATAAAATATACTACTTTATAATTGCGATTTTGTCTTGTGTTACCTTAGCAAATAAGATGAAATTACTAGGATTATTAAAGCACTATTACCAATATTAGAGATATTAGGAATATTAGAGCTATTAGAATTATTATTATTATTATTATATAAGTCATAGTTATTATATGAATATCAGAGCTAAATATTAAAATTTAAGATTACAATTTAAAATCATAAATTCATAAATCATAAATTTTTCTAAATATTAAAATTTAAGATTACAATTTAAAATCATAAATTTAAATTTAATTTTAAGAAAAGTTCTGCAGTCAGAATTATATATAATGTTATACATATCATTTTGTAATATTCTTTCAGACATTTATATTACAAATGTGAATAACATACGATATACATGTACATTTAATGTATGTAATGTGTATTTGATTAACTTTATTCTGTTATAAACTATATTTGTATATTATAAATTTATTTTATTATAAATTATATTTGTATATCATAATTCCTTTTTCATATAATATTAATTTTAAATATAAATGCTGTCACAATATATGATAATTTCGCAAATATTGAATAAAAATAGATTAACTCAAAAATAATTTTTATTATTGTTTAATTTCTAATTTATTTTAATTTAGATATTCTATTAATTTTATTTAAGTAAAGAAATTTTACATTTTTATTTGTTTTTGCACAATTTATTTATTAGTATTTGCGAATTATTGAATGTGAAGGCATATATTAATCTTTTTGATATTGATAATATTACTTGTATATTATACAATTCTATTACAATATTTATTACAATATTTATTAGAATATTTATGACAAGTTTATATATGTGCTGTATATAGAAAAGTTTATCTACATTTAAAAGTTTTTGTATTGATAAAAAATAAACACAAAACAACTACTATATTTAAGGTGGTAATAATGTGTCCATTGGAAACATTGAGTAAATCTTATTCGAGAATGTTTTAAACATGTCTGAAACGGTATTTTCGAGAGCTGGCTTAATTTCGGCCGCTACAATTTTCCAATTGTCGTTTAAGAAAAGATTCATAGCATTGGATAAAGTACCATCGCCGTTGAATAAATTATCCAAATAGATATTAGCGTGTCCAACGTCAAAGTCCACGTAAAGGTCGATCACACGAAAATGAATCTCGCCAGTTTTCTTAGATTGATAACGTTCACCTTGAACAGTAGCTATGACTTCGATATCCGTGAAATTACCACGTGCTAATCCATTTCCGTTTATTGGCAACAATAAGATCTTTCCGTTCATGTTGTAGTGCGCGGTCATTTCAAGACGTGGAAGGTACAGTTTCAATCTAACGCAATCCCTATCGACGTCAACTCTGAAAAAGCATGCCATATAAGTTCCGCGTGCAATAGAATTTATGATACAAATAATTTTGATATATGATTCCATTAATAAAATAAAATTTATCGAAATTATTAGAGAATAAAATTTATCAAAATTAACTTTAAATAAACCAAAAAAGTTTTACAAGATCAGATTTTTTTTAAATGCAAGGTAAATTTATATAAATTGTGTTTTTTAATTTAATCTATCATGGAACTTACTTGACGTTTTTTAAGATAAAATTTGTTCCACCTTGAATCTCGATATCAGTATATGTCGATCTCATGGAAATTGGACCAGCTGTTTGACTGATTTCAATGTGTGGTATGCGAAGTGGCTCACAAGGAGGTATTTGTAATGCTGGAATGCCTGTTTTTAAATAAGGTCTTAACGAGTCCATGCTTCGTTTCACGCATTCATTTAGATTCGGATCATTGCGGTGACATATCTTCAGAAATGACGCTACGAAGAAAATAGATATTTTTTATTCGTGATTTTTCTTGTAATTAATATAATATTTAATAATTAATAATTTAGTAATTAACATTTAATAGTTATAAATAATATTTTATATTTTATATAATATACAAATTATTAGAAGATAAATTAACAAAAATATTTGATATAGCATACTATGTATTATTTGCTAATATTATATTAAAAATTATTATGTATGAAAATTATTACATGAGATATCAGATTTCGAAAGATTTAATGGAACACTTTTATAAGATAAATATTATCATATTCAATATATGAAATATAAACTTCTATCTCTTATAAAGTAATTTGGATTTTACTTACGTATATCTCGAGATTTTACTGCTATAAAACCAGTTATCAGCAAAAATGCAATATTCGCGCTTGTGTGCATTGTGACTACAATGAAGTCCGCATGTGAAATAATTTATCGGCGCGCTGAAATGCTAAAAAAAATATGTGAATTTTACAATCGATTATGGCAATGTGCTGATTGCGCGATTTTAATAGCCTCCCCTCTCATTGCTCTCCTTTACTTACGAATTAAAGTGCTTGTTCGATATAAAATAACTGGTGTCCCATTTTCTCATGCAACTTAATTTAAAGTCTAATTTAATTTATTTTTTTTTAATATTATAATTTTTGCATGTAATTTTATAACTCTTGACAAAATATATCTATTTGAAATTTTAGTTTCTATTTATACCATAATGATCTGCGGCGTAACAGAAGGCCATTCGAAGACCTTGCTCTCCATTTTACATCACCATGTAATAGGAGAATTTAAGGAAATGCGAAGAAAATATATCGAAGTCTGACTAAGAGCCACTTAGTTAGCCAGCATCATATAAGATTGGTCCATGGCCTAGATCCCTTACGCCCTTCCATGATCGACTATAAAAACTTTCTGTGAATGCATGGTCGACTTGCAGTCGATAGTTTGTACTCGTCGTCGATATTTTTTTGATTTTGTAAAGAATCCTTATTCCCGAAATGTTGCGTGGAATCGTCGAGTACCAAAAATCAACGAAGCGCAACATATGTTGAATCAAATGCTGATGTGCACGATCGTTGCATATTTCCTGCTAATATTCATTATTATCAGTATTATTTTAGTATTGATTTATAAACCAATCTACATTTGGAAAATCGACGTACCTTATTGAAGAATCTGAAGAAGTATCCGTTCAATTCTGCAATCGTATCAAGATACGATAAATTCGACATCTTTATCAAATTAACGAAATTTGCAGACACTTGAAAACCATCTGTCACCTGTCACCTTCTGAAAAATTAATTTAAACAATTTAAATTAATTAAAAAGACAAAATGCCAAGATTGGAGTCACAGAACATCGTTTACATACTTCTAATACTCTCTACGATAACTTTGGTGAGATGCGCGTTATTAGAAATGTCCCAGATGCTCTGGAATAAGACGGTGTCAGGAGGTCTGACGAAGATTGGCAAGCTGGATCCGTTGAGAGTACCTGTAATTAAAATTGATCAATCTGAAGGTGAGATTAGTTACAGAGTGATTCTAAGAAATTTGGAAATTGTCGGGCTCAACGAATCGATCTTGGAGAGTATCTACGTCGCTCGCAGCGAACTTAACTCTAACTTGAGCGATTTCGAGGCCGGATACGTGAGCTACAGCAATATCAGAGACGTAGATTCCGTCAGATACAGTTTCCATACCATGATGAGAGAACCTAATGTACCGAAAGAAAATTTCGAAGACATCGTTTCGTCTGTGAATCGAGCTGATATCAGACCATCTTCGCGTTATCAGGAAGCTCGCTTTGAAAAATTGCAACAAGATCAAGATGGCTCGAGGACATTTGAACAAAATCAACAATATAATCGGCGGACGCCTTTTCGTTCTGATGTCAGATTCGATGATTTTCATAGGGACAGTTTAAAAGCGTCGAGCAATTTGCAGACAAATCCCGAGAATTTCAAAGACTTTAAGCGTCCGACTTATGTTCAGCCTATCTATGCACAAAAGGCGAGAGACATTCAAGGATATCAGGGAAGCTCGCGAAGCAGTGAAGAAATAATTGATTGTGGAGATTCAAAGGATTCCCAGTTTAGGGGAAATCAGAAAGGTAGCCAGAAATATGAACCACGACAAGACGCTGATGACAGATATGAAAGGCGAATCGAGGATGTTGAGGTTTGATTAAGATTTATCTAATTGTTCCCTGCATAATTTATACAAAAAATTATACATTACAATATTATTATATTATTTTTGTTATTATATAATATTTTTATATAAACTTTCTGTATAAATTACTGTATACAGACTGAAGTAACATTAGTGAACGTAATTTATATGCAGAAACTTTCAAACTACAAAATTTAATAAAACAGGTTTCTGCGTCGAAAACAGTCGAGACTAGGTTGAAAAGTCAGGGTGATGCAAGACCGCCTACATTGTATAATAGAGAACAGTCTTTGCGATCGAATCTCTTGAGCAACGTTAAATTATCGAGACACGGAGTGATAGAGCGAACAGATTACATCGATATTGTCTACGCGGATGACAAAGCTAATGGAAGTATAAAACATTTCGGTAACTTAGGTATCAATCCTGTAGAGAGCCGACAAGTATATGACATCGAGGATATCATGAAGGTATTTTTTTTATATTTATTTATTTATTTTTATTTTTATTTGTGGTTCTTCCTCTCTCTTTTTCAAGTTACCAGTTTCTGCATGATTCGCAAAATATTCTGAATGTAGGGCATTCGGGAGAATACAAGGTTTATTATTCACAATTTTACGGAGGGAGAAGCCTTGAGGAAGAGGAATGACCTAGTTAAAGCTGCCATGGAAGCTAACAATTTGAGGAATCTAACTAGATATGCGAAGGGTTATCAAGAGCAGCAGGGATATTTTGAAGAAGGCATGCAGCTGATCTATCATTATGGCGAAATGGACGTGAGAAATGATAGTGCTTCTCAAAATATCAGTGATAACAGAAGAACGAAGCGAGCACGTTCTAAGGAAGCTGATGAAGTAAAATCAATATTTTTTTAATCAAATCTCACACATTTTGAATCATTTAAAAATTTTTTTAAATATCTGATATATCCGTGAGTTTTAAATATCTGATATATCCGTGAGTTTATAAGAAAAAAAGAGAATAATTTGTCGCTGTACCTGTTGTTTCTATATCTATTGTTTCTCACATATCCTAAAAATTCTCTAGGACGACGTGATGCGTGTGATTTTGAGAATACGCGTTCCACTGCTTCGCGTCAAGTCTCAATACACGCTTACGGGAAAAGTGGGAAAGGAGATGTTACGTGGCAATGGCCTGCTGACCGGAAACTTTAGTAAGGAAAAACTTGCATGCGATGAAATTGCGTGCGAAAATTAATGAAAATTAGCGAAAATTTATTAATGTATACTTCCCTGTTGCTTCTATAGCCGATGTAGTGGGCGATTTTACATTGGAACTGAAGAAGCTGAACGAAGAGCTGATTATCATTCGTGCTGCTAGAGCCAAATTGTCCGCCAAGGACAAGAAGATCAATCTTCAAGGTATGAACGAGGCGGGACCAGTGCAAGTTATTCTCAATTATGGTAAATATGTATAACTATAAATAATAGAATAATCACGATTACTGTTCTCTCAAAGAGGGAGAACAATAAATTAGCTATCGACTATCAGAATAAATTAATCGATAACTTTAAAGCCGGTCTTGACGATTACGTGAAATCACATTTGTGTTTGTTACGCGACTGTCGCACGGCTCTTCCGTAGTTACTAGTTACTACTTGATGAATTCTTTCTTGGAAAGTAACGTCGATTCACGACTCGTTACATGGCGATATCGATCAGGTGTCAATTATATAAACGGTGTATAAAGTTTCAAGCGAATAATAATCGCGCGGGGGATAGCCACGCGTTTGCGAGATCTTAAAATTTCGCAAATACGTTTCTTGGCTGCTGTCGCACGGCTTAACTCCGCTAAAGAAGAAACTAAGATGAAACGTGCATGATCGGCATCGCGGATCGAGAGTCGTCGAAACGTATCCCGAGAGCTCGCGAGAGAGTAAAAGTCCTCTTCACTTTCTTGCGAACGCGACCGAACGGCCCCGCGACTAAACGATCCTGTGCGATGTTAACTCTATTGATCTCTCATTCACGCCGATTCACTTTCCTCCGTCAGGTTTAACGGCTGCAGAGGCAATCGCTGCAATGCTCGCCGACGACTTTGCCACTAAGGGGCTCAGCGAGAAAACGGCCGACGCACTGATCTACAGGATGTACGAGAATTTACCCGTCAATTAACTAGTTTTCGCTTGATCGATCAAGTGTCCCGGGACGATCGAGAATTTTGCACCTCCAGAGATACGTCTCTGTTCGTCAATCTTGCGCGTATATATTTATTATATATATTTATTTATTTTATTTATTTATTTTAGTCCTTTATTTGCATGCGGTTTTTCATGACATATATTTATTTATCGTTACTTTGAGATTTTTGTTCGCTTATATTTATGCATTTTTTCAGCATAATGGGATTTTAATTAATATTATACGTATTTATTTATATTTATATATATTTGAAATATATTTTATTATATTTTTATTTTATATATTGTGTATATATAAAATAATATAATTTTAAATAATTATATATATATATAATATATATATATATATATATATAATTAATTAATAATAATATATATAATTATACAAAATTAATTTAGAACTAGAATCATAAATTCTTAACAAGAAAAATATAGGAAGAGTTTTCTTTAACTTCTTTTTTTATGTCGTTTATTTAAGAAATTCTATATAAACAGACTGCTTTTATTTGCGTTTATATTAAATCCTTCGTACATTCCTTTATAAATAGTTACAAAATCCCACATTTATACATTTACTTAAGGAAGAGACGATCTATTACCTTTATATAATGACATTTGGAAAATTCAAGTAACTATCTTCATTTTTTATTCCACTAGCGAAAATTGCTTTGTATTCCGGGATTATACATGAACAAGTTACTTTTATCGCGCTTATACAAATCTTTCCTTATAAATAGTTAGTCAATTATATATTTATTATTAATTAGATTTACGGTAATGGTGTGAGATGTAAATTAGTTTGGTAATTTTGCATTTCAAGAATTTCAATCAATTTAATTTTTTTAAATAACTTAAATTCTATTTAATTCTTCTTATAAGCGCTATTCTTTGTTTATTTGTGTATTGTATAATTCATGTTATTTTTCGAATTTTGCATTACGTGAAAAATGATTGTGTAAGATATATATAATGACGGGATAAAATTTAATCTTTCATAAATACTAACGAGAGTCTCATTATTACGAATCGTAGTTAATCACAAAAATTTGCAAGAACTTTGCAAGAAGAAAAGAGAATGTAAATGATTAGCGGGAAACGATTTGAAGCGATAATTGTATGCACGAGAATTGTCAGTTACATATAAACATGCGTGGAAATCTTTCTATTTAAGTATAAAAAAATTAATTATTGGAGTCAATTCAACAAATCAATGTCGGAAGTTGTGAGGAATTGCCTGTAAAGAGTTCTTAGCGATTTTAAGTTAAATAAAATTGAGTAACTCTTCTCTCCGTAAAGAGAAGAACGTACCTGTAGATCGCAGCCCTGGTCTATGGCCTGAAAGTCCTTATTGACATTTTCAGCTTCAGTAACAGTGATTTTCAACGTAACTTTGCATATTTTATTCTTCATGCAGGTTGTATTTCTAACATTCTTACATATGTAACACTGTTACATATTACCACATCTTATTATGAATCTATATTACGTATTCGCGTAACTGATATTTATTATGCTTTTATGTTTGACAATCAGAGGATATAAACAAAATTTTCCTATATTCTATGCGCAATTTTATCTCAAATTAAATATAAATAAGATACAATAAATAATATTATTCAATATTTTATTATTATAAACAGAAATATGGAATAATTATCAAAATAAATGCAAATTTCGTACAAACAAAAATATATAAACGATGAAAATGTTTCGAAAATCGATTCCATAACTAATATTTATATTGATCTGATAATCTTACAATTCTATAAGATGGACGATGATGACACATATGAGAATGCAAAGGCTGTCACTCTAAATGCTGATTCTTAAAGATATTTGATAAATTACACATAGAATAGAGCCAATTTGTGTCAACAAGCTCAAGTGTCGAACAAGAATCCCCAGTCAAGTTAAGAGAAGAAAAACATTATGGCAAAAAAGAGTGTTGAGGAGAGAATCGCTGTTCGCGATAATGGCTTCGTTGTTAGATTTAAAATTACTCGCGAAATAATATCGAAATTTCCTTCAAGAGCGACCAGTCGCGTATATCCAAAAAGAATAATGCTCCGTGTAATAGTAGTAACAATAGTATTTCGAAAGTCAACGATCTCGTATTAAAACCGCGATGCGTAATCATCCACGCGACCGCATCTTGTCCTCATCCTTGGACGTCGGAAAAAAGACCACGTCCATCATTTATGAAGAGGACGGCGCGAAATTGTAATGTACTCCGAGGTACTTTATAGTTTCCCGTAATTCTCTAACGGATGTCGCGTGCGTGCATGTGTATGTCTGTCGTGCGTAAACGTGTGTCAAGATTGGCTACGGCCCTGACTGAGTTAAAAGGAGGCATTCTACCATGATAAATTCACCATCGCCGTCGTCCGAGTGGGGTGGTACCATGCGCGGAGAAAGTGCACTTTTCTTTATATATACACACGCGACGGGGCCATCGTACGCATTTTCGATATCGCTGTCGCTAATTGCGATCTCGTGAAAGAAGAACCGTACTAATCGCAAGCCTTGCGACCTCATATACGTACCTGCAGGATCGTCACAAGGATGATGCTGATCGGACTCGTACTGTTTGCGGCGTGGGCCAGGACTGCCGTGTCGGAACTGCGTAAGTTTACTTGTCAAGAATATAATTGATACGTATCCTTGGACACATGTATGATAAAAAAGTATAATTGATATCCTTGGTTACATGTACGATAAAAAATCAATAATATGTGACTTTATTTGTCTCTGTAATTTATATACGTGGATAATATTGTATTTTGTTTCTTCCACGAGTAGATAATCACGAGAAGATATACACAAGAAAGATAATCGGTGTAATTAACACAGACTTTTTTTATGCATATCATATGCTTGTATTATTTTCTTATACTTTCTACAGTGATTGGACATAACATTCTGAATAATGATATAGTTGAAAACAAATTATTTTATACGTAAAAAAAATTAAAAGTGTACAAGAAAAATTTTTTGTATTTATAAAACTTTGTTTTCGCCAAAATTAATTGTCATGAAAATTCATCGAATTATAGTTAGTCAATTGGCCAAGTTTCGATATTACTTTATGTATGAATAAATGTTTCTGTATTTATAAACATTGATAAGAATAATCATAGTTTGTTTTCTATCATTTTTTCTATTGTCGCATTTGTCTATAAACATATGCACAAAATCAAAATTTAGTAAAATTTAGTAAAATGAACATGTATTTAATGAATTTTTAACGTACGATTTTTTCCTGAAAAATTAGCATGCAAAAATTTTATTTTGTATATTCTCGATTTATTTTTGCCATTATCTTTTTCTTGATTGTTATACCATTCATTACAAGATACTTTATATAAATATATACATGCCACTAATCGAAAACATGTAATAAAATTTTTATATATGATAATTATTAATGTATATAAAAGAATTATCAATGTATATAAAAGAAATATCAATGTATATAAAAAAATTATCAATGTATATAAAAGAAATATTCGCGTGTGTTTAATCATCCTTTCTTAAGAAATCAATAATATGATTCAAGAGCAATAGAATGACTTTATGTTCATGCATATTATGACTCTGCAACATGTAATATGAAAACACATTACGAAATTTAACGTTTACAGAAACATTGAATGTAAGGTCTCTGTACAATTATATTTAATCGATACCAATTTTAAAATCATAAAATTATATATCTGGATTGAAGGCTATTTCAAATCATATGTTTAATTAAAATGTAAATTAATTGAAGTCATAAAATCATATGCAACAATCGAATTTTAAATCTCTAATTTTTTTATAATAATTTTTTAGTAATAATCTTAATAGTAATTTCTTTGCAAGAATAGAGAATATACAAAATATATATAAAGAGAATATATATATACAAAATAGAAAATAATAAAAAATGCACTAAACTCTTGCTCTTAAATTATATTCTCAATTTCTTTAAAAAAGATAATTAGATACACATTTATGTCTTTTCTATGTTTAAAATATTTCGCAATGAATAACAATCAAGAAAATTTACAGATAATTTACAACATATTTACATTAATAAAGAGTCATTAATTAGGATTATACTGTCAGAAAGATGATTAAAGTTATGTGCGAAGTATTGCATATAACTTTATATGTTTTTTTATATGTATTTTACATGCAATTTCCGATTAACATAGAATTTATAAAAGTATGTCAACTGTTATTAAGAAATCTCAATAGAAAATCCGGAAGTATTGCGACATCCGACCGGATAGGTATGCTTTTTACCTGGAACAATAATGTCGTTACTTTACATATTGCATACATGAGACAATATAATCTACAATTTAATTTGACACTTTTACTTATGGGCAATGGTTTTCTTGTCACCGCTTTAACTCGTGCGGTGAAATAATATAATCACTTTCTTGTTTTAACAAGAGAAACTTGAAAATGTTATTTGTATTTTTTTAGAATTTTTATTATGTATCATTATATCTTTCGCAACAAGTATATAATAATAATAATAAATACTAGAGAAAAGCATATTACTGTTGTGCACAAATAATTTACAAACTAATTTATTTAGTATCTGTTTAATATTATTTTGGAAAAAAATAAAATAATGAAGAACATTAATAATTAATTGAAAAATATAGAAATAAGAATTATTAGAATTATTAGAGTGGGGATTTTATATATCTACATAATGCATAAATGAAATAATTAAAAAATTTATTTTCTTACTCGAAGTGCAATTTTCGTTTTCAATTTTTATTGTTCAAAATTAAGACATTTTTAAGATTGTTATCATTAAACATTAGTATTTATTATATTATCAATATTGTATTTCAATCAATTTTATTTTAACAGTTTACGAAGATTTAGAAGAATTATGAAAGAATCCTTTCGAAATTTAAAATTATTTAAGTTATTATTTAGCTTACTATATTTAACTTACTGAATGTATTACCATATTTTTTATTGTTTAAGCTAGATCAATTTATCCTCTCAATTTATTCTCGATTTTTGCTTGATCGTTTATGTATGTTTTCTTCGATGTCTCACTGCGACACACATGAATTCACCGTGTATTAAGCGTCGATAAAAAAAACAACTCATTCGCCAATCGCCTTCGTAATTTCACTTTCTACTACCGTCCACTTTCGATTTTAGGCCTGCCGGATTAATTGACCAGAAAAAAGTCGCTCTCTTAGTCATCGTCGAGTTCTTATCATTATCGCGTTCGCTCAACCGACATCGCAACAGGGTGCAATGCCTGCAATCACTCATCGCCTTCAAAGATATCTATCTTTCTCAATACGATGACATCACTCATCTTGGAAATAATTACAATACACTGTACTCTTTAATTCTGTAAAGCGAGACTCTTTAATTCTGTAAAACTTTATTTTTTATTCTATAAATTATTTGAATTACATATTACATACAGCTGTACATTTATGGATAATTTCTGATTAAGATATAGTTAAAAAATTCAATAATGCTTCTCCGCATTTTCCTGAGAAGTCATTTTCGTAATGATGTTTTGATTACATGTAGGAAAAAAAATTAAGAACATATTTTTAACTTTCTCAAATATTATGAATATTGTACGCGCTAATATTTATTAAATAAAAATTTTTTACTGCGTGATTCAGAAAACGAAATTCAGATTCTTATAAATACGTGTGAATATTTATATTTATCAAATCTTTATTTTATGAATGTCTTAGTAAGCTATTTTTAAATTCTAGAGACTAATGGATCCGTGTTCCATTCATCAATTTAACGGCTCTTCTAATAACTTATTAAAATTAATATGCAATCGATGTTTTCAGCTCCTGGAGTAACATCATGTCCACGAACAGACAACTTGGCGGAGTACAACAAGTGCATTCTTAAACAGCTGGAAACTCTCACGCCTCTTCTCGTCAAGGGAGTGCCGTCTTTGAAATTGCCAGCATTGGATCCTTTGTTTTTGCCATCCTTGACGGTAGATAGAAATCTGGAATCCTTGAAACTTAAAGCCAATATGAGTCAAATTCGCGTTTATGGCGCTACGAATTACGTCGTGCACGATCTTAAAGCAAATCCCAACGATTTGACTGTGTCTCTCAAAGTCCAACTGCCTCACATTTATATGAGCGGCGAGTATGACGTTCAAGGAAGATTGTTGCTGCTGCCTTTAAGTGGAGTAGGCAATTTTAAAGGGAATTTTAGTAAGTTTTCTATGAAATTAAACTTATAAAGGAAAAAGTAAAAAGAGAATAAGAGGGATCTATATTAATATTTCAATAGATTAAAGTTTACATTATATACTAATAGATATTTTATACATAACAATTTTACATGAAGTTTGACAGATAAAAACGATATAATATATATGTGTATATAATCCAATACTGTCTTCAATAAGTCTCAATAATTTATTTTAATAGCGTCTAGATTTTTTGTCATCGTGTCGATTTTTTAATCTAGCTGACACCGAAGCTCAAGTAAGTGCACAAGGCAAGGAAGTTACTGATAAAAATGGCGTGCAGAGACTCGAAGTCGATAAATTGATTACTAAAATCCGCGTTGGTCATGGAAATATTAAACTGAAGGCACCTCCTACTCACACGTTAGCCGGTAAAAATTAAATTGTCGAAAATTATGCTCAATAATCGCATAAAAAACTTATGTATTAAGTATACTTGTTACAATACTTCGCTTAATTTTAATTTTCAACTCTTGATTTTTATTAATAATTTATATGTATGAGATAGAGACTTTTTCAAAAGATGCCTTAAATTTTGTTTATATATATAATTAGCTCTATCTTTATATTAGATAGATTTGCTTATATTTATTTATATTTATTTCAGCCGACGCAGCTGCAACATTCTTTAATTCCAATCCTCGTTTAGTATTGGACATAGCTAGTCCAATTATCGAGGATACTGCTGCAACTGTGAGTAAAGCTCTAGCCGCTAGAGCACTGAGCGTTCTTACTAAACAAGAGCTCGTTCCTTAATTTTTAAATAGTCGAATTTCACTCGACTCGTCAAATATAAAATGCGAATATTGCGATAAGTAGGCGATTTAATATAAGTTTATTCGCTTTTTCATCATACATTCCGCCAGGTTGGTAAAACGTTGAATTTGTTATCTCACCTCCAAAGAAAGCCATTTATTTAACCATGTTATACAATCGTAAAACATCGTTTGTTTTTACTTTTAAACGTGAAAAGTATTGAAATGTTAATTCATTCAACAAAAAGAGATACATAAAAAATATTGAAATGTTAATTCATTCAACAAAAAAAGATACATAAAAAATATTGAAATGTTAATTCATTCAACAAAAAGAGATACGTTACAAAGAGATGCGATACAAATTGATTAGCTGAGGCTTACTTTTTTGTTTATTTGATAATTTGTTACTTGCATCTTGTATATCTCATTGTTATATCTAATTTTATTAGACGCGATAATTAGAAACTATCGCATGTGCGATAATTAGAAATTATCGTACACATGAATATGTTACATTATTAAATACAACGGCACTAATAAAAAGTATTGTAACTGCACTTTTGCACAATACTATTTTGCGACGGTTTTTCCTGCAAATCGCATGTACAGAGAGTATATTGATTAAAAAAAAATAAAATGTTATGTACTATACATTAATTGAAATATATTTTCCAATTATTACATTCTTAATATTAATTAACAATATATGAAAACGTTATTGTATAAATAAGTCCTTCGGAAAATTTTGCATAATATCTTTCGCTGATCGATATCAAAGTTCAAAGTCCTAATTACCATATAAGTTCAAAGTCCTAATTACCTATGTGTCGTTAAATGATTTGTTCGCTCGTATTAAAAGTGAATAACAATAATAATCGTGAAGTATCAAAGAATATTGGTTTGAAGATTCTGGAGAAATTACAATAGTATTATTATATATCAAAATTATTTTGAAAAATTATATGCATTGTGCGATTACTCTAAATATATTTAATTCGATGATGAAATGTTATATACGATTAAGCACAATATAATCGTTACAATTATAAATTACACCAGAATGTTTGAACTATCATTTCTTTTCATTTGCACTGCATTTCTGTCTCTTTTATTTTAACCAGATTTAGGTTGTAGGTACTTGCGTAACTTTGGCACGAATAACAAACTTAATAAAGTACAATAAGCATGTTTTTCTGCGTGAAAATTTCGCAACATGAGCTTTATCATTTGATTATATTTAATAAAATTTAGTCAAATTTTGTTTTTCGTATATTTTTATATGTGTAAAATATGAAATCTTGCTCTCAAATGTATATTTTCTCTAAGATGCTATAAAATATTATTCACTGAATATGTATGTGTATATTTTATAATGTAATATAATCGTGCACTCAATAATTTTAATGATGTAATTTGATTAAAAAAGATTTTGCTAAATTATCTTTTTTAGATTTATTAGATTAATAAATAAAAAAAATGAGATACTTGAGATATACATTTAAGAATGATAAATTATATGATACTCATTTTAGTCTTAACTAATTGCCAATATATCGATTTAATAATTTAGTAGTAAGGTATTACCGATGTGATCAAAAAATAATTAAATTAAGTAATTAAAATACTTAAACCACTTATGCTGAAATATAAGGTAAAACTAAAAAATTAGTAGTATAAACTTTTAACAAAAACAACAATTTCTTTTACAAAGATAAGATTTAGACCTAAAGTAATTAAACCACTTATGCTGAAACATAAGGTAAAACTGAAAAAGTAGTAGTATACAAACTTTTAACAAAAACAAACTTACAAACTTTTAACAAAAACAATAATTTCTTTTACAAAGAAAAGATTTTTTATATAATTTGCGTAGCAATCACTTGTTGTCACTGTAAACGCAATTTGTGCTTGTGCATTATAATTACACTCATGTAAGACATTCATGTACCTTAAGATATACTATAAAAACAAAAATAAACTATAAGATATACCATAAAAACAAACATTAAAATTATCGTTCTTATAATTTAAGGATTCTTATAATTTAAAGATCAAGAAATAATTTAGATAGAGGAATATATAAATCAAATTTTTGGATAAAAATAGATTCGAATAAATTATGTCTATAATTATTAATTATCTGGAAACAATTCATCGTATGTGAAAGCTTCAGTGATCTTGTTCGAAATATTCGTAAAAAGATCTGATAAGGCGTCTTCCAGTACCGGTTTTATTTCGTCCACCAACAAATCACTATTTGCGTTTAAAACTTCATTACTCGCTGGTCCTAGTTTAAAAGGAAAAAATTAATTGTGATGTACTTGAGTTGCGTTATACTCGCTATAATTTTTTTAAAATAGAATAATATTATATGAAATAGAAATTTAAACATACCAAGAACTGGATCGCCATTAAATAAATTGTCAAGATTGATATGAGCTTTATTTATCTTGATGTTAAACTTCATTTTTTCGAAGATTATATGCGTCTGATTATTTCTAATTACTTTGTGAGATTTCAAAAAGCAATCGCTCTCATAACCCACTGCAAAATATATAACAAAGGTGAAACAATAAGATAAAAATTTTACAAATTATTTATCTCTCATATTTTTTTCTTTGACGATAATTTTATTTTCTTCATATTTTAACGAAAAATCGCAAAAAATCCATAGGCAAATGCAAGACTTACGAAAATTTCCAGTAACATTTCCTTCCCCAACTAATCTGAGCAACAGAATTTGCGCATTTATCTGATATTTTCCTCGAAAATCGAGCTTTTGGAAGCCGACTTTAAAGGTAAGGACTACATTGTTTGGGTCGATTTTAAAGTCTCGTATTTTAAATGTCGAAGGTCCAAATACCTGTTTTAATATTTTTAATTAAAATATATTTTTTTCATTATTCAGCGTGAAAAAATCATACACCTGATATTGCATTTTTACAACGTTTCTTTTTTATCTCAAAAGTTCAATTATTCTATCTATGTCATTTTATAGCAAATATTAACGTTGAACTTTATACCAACTTGTATATTCGTGAGATTAACATCAAGTCTCGCACCGGTGGGACCTCTCAATAAACGTATATGCTTTAGTATAAGCGGTTCAATTGATGGAACACTTAATTCCGGAATTCCTGTGATTAGCTTGTCTCGCAATTGTTCGATTGAATTAAATACACATTTATTTATTTCCGGATCCTTTCGACTGCATACTTTTATGTACGATGCTATGAAAATGCAAAATACTAATTTATAAATCTTTTCTACGACATGATTAAGGTACGTAAATATATGATTGCAACAAAAAATAATTTCACTTTTAATCTCATATTTAATTTATGGAGGCTATTAATTTATGGAGACTATTAGGCAATACGTGCATCATACACATTATTTGTATAGCTTACATTATCTGTTATATCAATTATATATATAAGGTAATTGTATTACTAAATCATATAATCTAGTTATAGATTTATAATTAATTGTTCCAGATATAGTGCAGTAATAATTATATTATCTACAATAAACAATTAAAGATATTTTGAAAAATATATATAAATGTTACTCACGTATCGCAGCGAAGGCCACACTAAATAAGGTATAAGTTAAACTGAAACACACACAACAGATTGGCATAATATATAATTTGAATTATTAATATTAATAAGCTAATAAAATTTTTAAAGACCAACTACTATTTCCTAAAATAGAACTGTTGATATTTTTATGGTTGGCTCTTTAACACATACGTTAGATTTTAAAATCGTTTATTAATATGACATGATCATATATATTAATAATAGAGTCTGCAACAAAATAATCAAATTTGTCCTTGATTTATGCAAGAGATATCATATTTTTAATATATTTTCCAAAGTCAAGTTTCTAAAGTCAAGTCAAGTTTTTCATTATTTCTTAACTTCAAGTTTCTATAAACATTATGTTGACAGAAATATGATTATAAATGAGATTCTATTGATATATAAAATGTCGAAAAATTTATTTCTTTTGCAGAATAAATTTATACACAAATTTATAAATTTATTTCTTAAAAATATCTAAAAATTGTAGCACGAAAGTAACAAAGTAATAATTTTAAAGTAATAATAATTTTTATAATTAAATAATAATAATTTTAACGTTATAATCATTATAATATTAAATTTATTAGCATTGAATCCGCACACTTAAATAAAAATAAAAATATTCATACCGAGAAGAAACATAAGTATAAGATGGTAAAAGATTTGAAATGTTATTTGTATAAGAAGTCTATTTGGTACATTACTAATTAATACAATATTAACTTATTCCTTTATTTAAGATATTTACGTCTTTTCTTTAAAAAAGATGAATTGATTTGATTGGAACGTATAAAGATAAAAAGTACATATTTGAATATTTTGAAGATAAAAGCCGGAATATGTAAATCTATGCATATTTAAACATTGCAGCTTCTTCTCCTTTTTCTAATGGAAGAAGCATGTAAACATTTCAAGAGAATAATACATATAACCAGTAAATTAAATCAATATTATGCAAGAAAATTACACAACTATTTTGCAATTATTTCCTTTTGAAAGTCTCTCGCGAGAATTTATCTGCTCTTTTCTAACAATGTAGATTTTAATCTATTTTCTTTTTTTCTACGTAATTATATAGAATTGATAAGAGATGGAGGAAGAGAGATAAAAAACAAAAAGGAAAGAATTTAAAAAGAAAGAGAAGGGAAAAGAAGAAAAAATATAAGATTGACAGATGCTAATATTACCGCTAAAAATGGAAAAGATAAAGAATAATCATAGTACACTAAAAATATATAACGAGATTATTATGACTTATCTTGAATAATAAAACCGCAAGTAAATATTAATTTATTTTTATCTGTGTATAAATGTGTGTGTGTAAATTTTAAAAAATATTTAGTTTCATTAAAAAGTAGCATATTTTTATTTAGCTATTTTTAAGAAATTCTTTTTTTCACAAGTTTAAAAAAATCTAAAATATTCTTTCTGTTTTTGTTTTCTACTGTATATATTTAACTTCATCATAGTTTTAACATTTAAGTATCAAGTTTGCATGATGGGTGAAAGCGTATTCAACTAAAATTCTGTTTCATGTTTGACACATATCAATTATTATAAATATGTAAGAAAATGCAAACGTACTACACGCTTAGTAAAAATATGATTATAAAATGTAAAGTAAATAATACGCTCAGACAGCACACATATCTAAAAAACGTAAAAGACAACTTAAGACGTCTTAAAGTCCTCTAGACGTTTTTAAGACATCTTTTGACCTTTTTGTGCTGACTGGATATGTATATTTAATTTGTACAACAAACGCAGTTGATTTAAAATGTAACATTTAAATTTTAATTGGCTCTGAAAAATTACAAATAAATATACATATACGTTAAATATATATAATGTAATCAAATGTCCTGTGTTAATATTGTTTATATAATTGTTTATGTAATTATTTTGAAATAATAATTAAAGTGTGATATTTAATTAATGAAAAGTCGCAAAAGGATTATTTTATTTGATTCTTTTATTCAAATAATTATAAATAATTTATGAGATGTTATCATGGTAATGTTTTATGCATACTGAAAGTAAATTAATATTGCACGTGTTATGATTCAAAAATAAACTATGAGAGAGAATTATTACATCGCAATTAAATCAGTGAATTTATTGAGTACGCGCATCAAAATGAAGGACACCCAAACAAAGAGAAAGAGTTTACTATTATGCTATATATTATGCCAGGTTATAGTTAACTTTTTAAACTATATAACACAATTTTTACTTTGCTGCACAAATAACCCACGAATCTTGATTTTATTTTCATAATAAATTAAATTTGCTTTAACAGAAAATCCGTATACTTATTTACATAAATTTAAACTGTTGTTTTTTTATATTAAAAAGAACAAATTTAATTATGATGAATAATATTATCGTACAATTAATAATGATAGTGTGATTATTTTTATATTGAATTATTTTTATTGTTTATATAAAATTACATGAACAACATAGAAAGATTACAAGAATAAAATTACACTTATCTACATTTATTTAATATGTATGTTTATTTAATATGTAACTGTTATGTAACTTATTTATATATCTTTTTTGTAAACATCTATCAATGCCATTAACATTTTTATCGGAAAATTTTGATCAAAGGTCTAAAAATAGATGATCAAGAAATATGCAGAAATATGCAAAATACAATCACAGATCATAAATATTTATTTGAAATATTTCATTATTAATTTGTTTCTTGAATATTAGGATATATATTTAGAAATAAAATGCGCAAATAATTCTTTTGTCATAATCTATAACAAGAAAATACAAGGAAATTCAAAATACAAAGAAATAAACAAGGAAATAAATAGAGTTTAAAATATAGCTATTCTTCTAAGATTTAAATTTAAATTTAAAACTCTCTTTATCCTTTAAATCTAATGTATAAATACTAGGACTTATATCCGAAATTATACTTAAAATTATGAATGTCTATGTGTGGATGTATTTATAAAAAACTCTTAGAATGTCAATCTAATATCTTTACACATTCATATATCAACACTAAAAATCACGAAATGGCCAGCTTTTTAATTATAAGATAATGCTTATTTAAAACTACAAAAATAGATACTACAAAATTTAAATTTTCTTAATATTTCTGTCATATCGGATATAATGCACAGCAGTAATATTAATAATTTGTAAAAAAAACATATTAGTTTTTTATCAATTTCTTACGTACTACTTTTTATTTCACAATTTCGACATTTATTGACTATGATTGATCACTGGTTGGGATTTTACCAACTGTTTTTTTTTTCTGATGAAACTATGAATTGAAATCGAATTAATTAAAAGACTGCGACGAGAAAAATGACGATGCTTAATGAAGCTTAATTAGGTCACAATTAATTTACCAAATACGAATGACGAAAGTGTACATAGCGGCTAGCTTGATCGGAGGACGATCCGAGGTTTACTGGCGACTCTAACAGAAGTTCAGTTGACAGTGACCAGGGGATGATGTGGTACTTGATGTTTTACCAGCGAATAAGTCTCCCAATCATGAGACTCGGTTAGTTGCGCTTTTGCATTCAGTTGATTGCCTCGTGCTACTTGTCGATCATTGGTCCACTCCTTCATATACAGCGATGACGATTGGACAACACGTTTCTCGATTCTTGCTTCGTAGGGAAAAAATCGCGACACCATCGATATCGTTCTTTTCACCCAGGTCACTCGTCCTCCCCCCCCACTTCCTCTTGCCCAAGATTTTCGCTTTCAAGTAGATGCATGAGCCGCACCGTGCGTGCTTGCCCAAATACCGCGCTGGTACCCTTTCATCTCGGGCGGGCTGAAAAGCGAAGGAAACCGAGCAAGGTAAACACAACACGCATTTCGAAGCATGTTCCGATCAGGTGTTAACGTTTCGTAATTCCTCTCGTTGGAATTGCAATTCAGAGAGTTTGCTGCCAGATAAAAGTCAGACAAATTAATTGTCGAACAATTTTTTGCCCATTATTAAAGATATGCGCAAAACTATTAATTAAGAAAGATATGTAAAATTTTATCGAATGTCACTGTTGCCTTCTTTCCATTCTTTTTTTCTTATTCTTTTTTTTGTTAACATATTTCATCGTATCATGAGTAGCTATCATCGTAGAAATTCTGTATTTTGACTAGTGCAACGAGTGCTAAGAGAATTAATAATTATATAAATATAATTTTATTCCTGAAGAATGATCTTTTTTTATATTAATTAATTTGACGCGCAAAATGCACCAAAAGAATTCTTTATTTTTCCTCTTAAACAAATATTGCCTTATTGTGCATTTTATATTTTTTATTCAGAATTCGCGTGTATAATCAAGTTTTATATAAAGAATCAAATTTAAAAATAATATTCGAGACTAATATGTTTCAGTATATAAAAATTAAAAATTTAAAATCTTCTTTTAATTTCCTCTTTTAATTTAATTTTTAAATTAATTTATATACAGTTCAAAAATAATAACAGTTGAAAAATAAAAGCTCAATCTTATTGTTAGTTGAATTATGAAAATTAGTAGAAAAACAAGAGGAATTAATAAGAGTACGTGTATGTAATTACGGATTTGACTCCGCATACTTTATTCTTTGATGTTTAATTTAGACTGTATAACTAGTAAAAATTGTAAATTTTAATTTTCTCTTAAAATTTTCGACTTAATTAATTTAAAAAAAATAAACAATAAGAATAATTTATTTAAAATTTTACATAGTACAATCACACAAATTCATTTGCATATATTTCTGCTAATATGAATTCTTGAAATGATAACTGTCTAAGAAAATTTACGCGCAAATTGATAAAAATATAATTTTTACTCTATAAGTCTTGCGTGATTTAATAACAAATTTTTATCGATTTATATTAAAAATATAATAGAATAACGTGCATTTTTATATTAATAAAATATTATTTTTTAAATATTGCAGGAATTTACTGTATACATAAAGAAATAATATGGAAAACAATAAAACAACAACATTGCAACATTGAATAATTTAGCATAATTAAAAATCTGATAGATCGTGATATAAAAAGATAACATCGCAATATACAGTGTTTTTCTGTTCAAAAGATTGACCATGATCTTATAACCAAGGTAACCAAGCAAAGATAATCAAATACCATTATATATTCATATGTAATCTTTCATTGTGCTTCAATGATTGATAGATATATCAGCTTTATGTATGATGTTTCACACATTTCGTACGTGGCATTCGTTTAAAATTCTTGTCATGAATGTACGTGTGATATATTGTTTGACATAAATGGAATATATCCTTGGTATCTAAAAATTATTTCACTTTTTATTTCAGCTTTTAAAGAATATCATATTTTTAAAAATATATCTTAATTATATAATCTTAATTATATCTTAATTATATATTATTCATGAAAATATAATTTTTGTAGAAGAAAAATTTTTTTAAAAATATTTAACAATATTGTTCCATACAATAGCTATTTTATAAAACAATATTGTTAAATACGTGCTATATCTACATGTAAATAATATCCATTTTTATAAATATTATCAAAGATATTTGATATATCTGATTCCTTCAAATTAATTAATTTTATATGTACAAAAATATATATAATTATATAAAAACAAAATATTATAATTAAAAGAGAAATGTTATGTGTGTGTGTGTGTGTATATATATATGTATATGTATATGTATAAGTGTGCAAACACACTTATTTGTGATGGATATTCTTTCTAATTTAACTTGTTAATTTATCTGATATAACGATTGTATTAATATAAGGTGTGTTATGATAAAAAACTGGTATCGGATCATGCAATTTCGCCGTTTATAATTAGCGAAAGTAGTAAAATGTCGATTATGTGAACGACGTCTGAAAAGCCGCGATCCGTAACAAAACTTAAGTTCATATTTCATACAAGTCATACGCACGCCAATCTAGATCTATGACGGTAAGATCTGTGGCAATATTAAGCATCAACTTCCTCACACATATTTATACACACACATATATACATTTTCTTCCTTTTTCTCTTCTGATTTTCTAGACGCTATACGCCAATGAAATTCGGTTCTTAATGTAATAGAAAAATACACACGCAGACATATAAAGAAATTTTTTTTATTTATATCGTTTCTCCAACTTTTTGATCTTACAATTTTGATTTAAAATTTTAAAAATGCATCCTTTTCTTTTACACTTGATAAACTTTCTCTTACATTTAATTTTGGAAAGCTATTTTTATATTTCCGAAATATGCATGCTCCTGTTGGTTTTTCTCACTCTTATGATATAAACTGGGAAAATTTTGATTCTTCAACGAGAGAAAGAGAAAGAGAGAAATATTTTCCAAAAATCAAATCTTTAAACTTTATTTTAAAATTGTAATTCATTTAACGTTTACATCAGATATTAAATTAATTCAACGCATTTTTTGCACAGTGTTTTTTTATTATTTCTTTTAATTATTTAAATAAAGATTAAAAGATTGGCGTCATTAATGTTAATATTATTCCTTTTTTATATAGTCTTGCGTAAATATTTTGTTGGTATAATGATGCATAGATCTAACAAATGAAGTCATGCGGTCATGCATGAGAGAAAAGTCACGTTTAAAATCAACGTCATGAATTACGTAAGCTTATTCGTCACATAAATAATAAGTGTGATGATGCATTTCATCTCGAAAATAATATACTTTCGTGAAGGTGTCGCATCCGTTACAATGTCGTTACTTGCCGATGTCACAATAATGTGGAAAGTTTTGGTATACCAGCATGGTTCACTGTATTATATTCACGCATACAATCATTGTACACGCATGACAAGCATAGCAGTTGCTGTTGCAGTGAGTTGAATGCTTGCTGCGTAAAAAAATCACTCGGCACCATTCCTTCCTTCGTCCTTGCTATTTAATTTAGAAGAAGTGCATATGTCAAGTCGCTAATAGATTGAAGTGGCAAGTCGAGTTATATTATATGATATATTATGTCAAACTACATATATTAATAGAAAAATATCAAGAGAAATAATAATGCTTTCACGTTAAATTTTGATATATAAATTACATGAGTAGATTATGCAAATATTACAATCACAGCACAAGTGTCGAGCGTTACCACTCTCTTTATCAGAAATTCTTACGTTAAACGTGTTTTCGATTAACCTTAATATACCTTAATAACGTAAGGATAGAAATAACGCGCTTTTTTTATATTTTTAATGTTAACAAGATTACGAATTATCGACATAAAATTGATGTAGCCGACAAATCTTGAGATTTAATAAACACGTGAATTTTCTTATTTCTTCGTCAATCTCTTTATTTGCACATACACGCACATAAATCTTGTCTTTCAAATTAGCAGTTGCAATATGACAAAACAAACCCAATAGTAACTTAGTGTTAAATTATACTGAGCCGCTTTCGCATTAATTTATTAGTTAAAATTATATAATATTTTTCAATTTTAATTAATATGATGAAAAGAGAATGCTAAAGTAATATAACTTGTTTTAGAGTTACGTATTTTAATTAATTAATAATTCATTAATATGCTAATATATGAAACATTATATAAACTATAGTTTATATTCGTCACTTTGTTAATTTGTAATTATTGAATCTTTTCTTATATTTCTCGTCTGTAAGATTTCTGCATTTAAATTGAACATCATTATGAACTCAACAACGTAAAAGCCGTCCTGTTGGACCACTTGTGCAACTTCTTTGCATTTTCCCAGTTGAAAATATTCAGCGGTAAAAGCAGCTCTTTATTATTAGCAGAAGAGACATTAAATGCAATGTTCACGTATTAAATATTAAAAGGGAAACAAAATCATGATATAATTGTGCAGCACCTGCAGCAACTATCGAGAATAAATTTATAAATTATCTTTCTTATATTCTATAGTATAATAATATTATAGAATAATAACATTAAATGCTATATAAATTGATAACATTAAATTCTATATAAAAATTGAGTAGAAAGAAACTTAATTTCTAAATAATTTTAGCAATAAAATACAAAATACAGCGCTGAAAATTTTTAAACGAACAAGCAATATATTGATTCAGACAATTAAAATATTGTATAATGTTTCTATAAATCTAATATATTCTACATTTGTGATATTTATATATTATATTTGTGATATATATCTTCTAATATAATTACTCTCTCGAAAAGTATCAAAAAAATAAAATAGAATAGAATATAGAGAATAAAAAATATTAAAAAAATAAAATAGAATAAGAATTTCAATAATATTGCAGAATGGATAAAAATATTAAATAATATTCATCGTTCAATTTTGTACATGTAACATATGATTCTTGCTAAATTATCAGGTATATATTTATAATATTTGATTGGCAGTTAAACGTTTTGCATGATAGTTGCAAAATTGTATCACATATATCGTAATGAGTTATGAGAGTCAAGAAACAAACAATTTTCATTAATCATTTCGTGCAAAGTGAGAAACTTCCTCATATAATTAATTTCAGGAATTACGTGCACGTTACTGTGCGCAAAAATCACACGATACGATTTGCTTCTGTGTTGCCTATGTAATTTTTGTAAAGATTTTCAACTCATATTAAACTTTTTATAAACTACTATATAGATATCTCAAAATTATGTATATAAATAAAAATATTATATATATATATATATATATAATTTTATACATATTAAATACATATATATTATATAATAAACATATATAGATAAATTTATATTTATATAGAATATATATAATATGATTGTTAAGGAAATGAATATGTGATCTTTATATATACATTATATATTTGTTTATAATATCATAAAATTTATGCAGAAATCTTTGATATAAACCTGATTTACTATTTTTCAATAATATCACTCAATAAAAGTAAGGTATAAAAACGCACCATGTATATATATATAGGTATATATATATATATATATATATATATATATATAATTTTTCGTATATATATACGAAAAGTTTTGAAAAATTTAAATTTATAATTGATTATACATTTCTTATGTAATATTTATTTAATTATTAACATCATTGTATCTAACAATTAAAAATGGATACCATTTTTTTATAATATAATTGCATGTTATTTCTTATTTTATAATACTCACTGTCTTCTTTACATCAGCATATCTCAGTATTTTCTTTATGATGTACGATTATTTGTTATTATTGTTATTATATATTATTATCTGTTATTACTGAAATCAAGAAGAATTTAAATAGAAATAAAATCGTAGCGAAAATGTGCAAACATAAATCAATTATTTAAAAAAATAACCATAATATTTTATTTATGTTATTTTTAAAATTAAACATTCTCCTTTAAAATTTTTGTATTAATATTTGTTACACACATACACACACACATTAATTTAATCCTCTGTTATTTATCCTCCGCACACTTGTGTCGAGTAATTTTTTATTCAATAGAAAGTTTTTTTATTTTATTTTATAAAAGAAAACTTCATACTTCATACCTTATTTTATCTTTATTTGTATAAAATTTGTCTAACTCTGTTAATAAATACGAATATGCACATAGATTTATAAAAAATGAATCATGTAAGATTGCAAAAAAAGTTATAAGTATAACGTACATATAAGATTACATATGTACTGTAAATTTAAAATTCTCTTTTTGCGATATCCTCCACTATATTTGTCAGGAATAATCAGACATAATCAGATACAGAGTGAGAAAACATAGATGAAAAAAAGTATATACAACTTGATTTTGTGCATGTGTGAATAAAAATCAGACTTCAGTCCTAGAAGACAAGTGTATGATTTAATTTTAATAGTTCTATAATAGTGGGAGCTTATAGTATATAAGTTCGATCATTGTTTGCGTTATTTCCATAGATCAGTCTTGATTTGTACGTGCAATACATCTCTTAGAATTATTCTACAATTAAAAAGTCTATTCTGCGATTTAAAAGTCATTTTACAAGAAAAACTTTGATTTTAAAAATGTTTGCTGTAATCTTTGTATTTATGCTTGTGACAACATATGCAGCTGAAATACGTAAGTAAGCGAATTAAAAGAAAAAAGTATTATTTCTTGATTATTATTTAAATAAATATATATTTGTGCTTTCAGTACTACTTTTTTAAATATTATTTTATTTAATTAATTTTATTTAATATTATTTAATATAATTTTTAATAATATTTTATTTAAATAATTATATTTAATAATTTGCATTAAAAATATACTCATCGATTGTTTACTTCCATTACTATATATGGATATTTTTTACCATATTTATCTTGAGACAAGCGCTGATCATATTATTTGAAGTTGAGTATCCTGTGATCGCAATTAAAAAACACATCAGTAAAATATTATTATTTATATATATTTCTTGGATTAAGTTTCAGCTGATTTATAACAATTATTTCGTTTGGATATATAATAAGACATTTAACATAATTTTGATTTATTTTATTATAAATATTATGATAATATTATGATGATATTTTATAATATATGATACAATAACGTTTGACAATAGGAATCAATAATAATGTATATATGTATGTATTATATATATACAGGGTGGGGCATTTATCTTGAGACAAGATAATATCTCGATTGGAGTCGATTATTTTGAAAAAAGTTTTAGACAAAAGTTGTATGGTTTCAAGGGGGACATAAGATGGTGTTATTAGTTTGATCTTGAAGAGCCACCTGAAGGACACGCGAAGGTCAGCTCCAACTTTTTAAATGGGACACCCTATATGCTTTTGCATATTCTTGTAGCTCATCTCAAGAGCTTTCCAAAACACTATAATTAAGTTAGTTTTCATTAAGTACTTTCCAAGTTATGAGGCTTGAAATCATTTTTTAATTTTACATAAACCGTAAAATATCTTGTAAAATATTCATTTTTCGATTATTTTACCTTAATACTTTTATGTACAAAATAATGAGAGGAATCAATTGGTGTAAAGAAAAGACATAGTTATTTTTAAGAAAAAATATGTAATTGTTAATTGCAAATTACATTTTTTTTTTCGAAACAACTATGAGTTTTCTTTACACCAATTGATTTTTCTCATTATTTTGTACATAAAAGTATTAAGATAAAATAATCGAAAAATGAATATTTTACAATATATTTTACGGTTTATGTAAAATTAAAAAATGATTTCAAGCCTCATAACTTGGAAAGTACTTAATGAAAACTAACTTAATTATAGTGTTTTGGAAAGCTCTTGAGATGAGCTACAAGAATATGCAAAAGCATATAGGGTGTCCCATTTAAAAAGTTGGAGCTGACCTTCGCGTGTCCTTCAGGTGGCTCTTCAAGATCAAACTAATAACACCATCTTATGTCCCCCTTGAAACCATACAACTTTTGTCTAAAACTTTTTTCAAAATAATCGACTCCAATCGAGATATTATCTTGTCTCAAGATAAATGCCCCACCCTGTATATATATATATATATATATATATATATATATATATATATATGTTATGTTAATTAACATAATTAATGTATCATATGCAGCATAATGTAAAGAATATAATAATATGAAGAATATACTTTAAACAAGAAAATGTAAAATGTATAAAATCTTTAATTACAATCTTGGTACATTTAATCGAAACGATGAATGATAGGCTTCGAAAAGAATTTTTCATTGAGTTTTTTACTCGTATGTTATATGTTTTGATGTTGTTATTCCCTAAAAAGGGATCCTATAAAGAATTGTTGAAATGACAGCTATTTCATAAATTTGCTATAATAATTCGTTCAAAATACACTCTAATACTTAGACCGAACACAATAGAAGTATTATAAGTGTTGAAATCAGTTTTATTAAATCATTTTTTTGCGTGCAGTATACTTTCAGAATGCTTTACATCTTTTAAATGATTTGATATTAATATATCTCTTAATTTCATTTATAAATTAATGTTTGTCAATCAATATTCTTTCTTCTATAAATTAACATATAAAATCGAATCTCTCAAATAACATTGTTTCTCATTTTCCGATGCTAGTTAATTTTCGCATTGTGTTTACTTTGTACTGTGAGCAGTTATCATCCCGGAATTTATTTCAAAAAGTATTCTCTAAAGAGTTTGAAAATTACGAGTAAATAAATTTTATCCATTTATTGACGATTCTAATATTGACTGGTTGTAACAATATATTCATTTCCTTTTTGTACAAATATTCCATATTGTTACTTCACATTTTTTGTCTAAAATAATAATTATAAATATATAGAATAAGATTTTAAAATTTTTAACTTTTTATAAACTTTTTGTAATACTTAATATTGTAATATGTATTTTTATAATACTTAATATTGTAATATGTATTTTTGGATTTTTTATTACATTCAAGATTTATATATATGAGAGAGTACGAAGCAAATGCTTAAATCTCACTTTAATTCATAATAATTTATAAATTAATTATCTATTCTCGTACAAACAAACAAGCTAAAAAATGAAATTGATTGAGCAATAAAAATTGATATTAACTGTTGTAAAAATTAATAGAGTATGATGCAGTATGATTAGCACTCAAATTTTTTAATCTTGCAAATTCATGTTTATGTATATCATTCATATCATATATAACTTTTTATCATTTATAACTTGAAAATCATTGTGAGTTTGATATTTTTATGTTAATATTTTCGATTTTAATTAATCTTTTTAGGATTAAAATAAATTTAATGCTAGAGAAAGAAAGACAGAGAAAAAGAGAGAGAGATTAAAATCATTTATTTTATACTTTATTATTACAAACTATTTTAACTATGTATAACTATTCAAAAATTTAAATAGAAATTAATACATAAAATATAATACATTAAAATAAAAATATAATACATTGTTGCTATAATATTTGAAGTTAAATCCCTTAACAGATTTTTATTTAATATTATAAGTTAACAGAAATGATTTTAAACTTTTGTAGCCTCCTACATCAACGTGTGTGGGCGCCAGAATCCAAATATCAATCAATGCATCATAGACAATATGAACAATTTAAAGAATAAAATTTGCGAAGGGCTTACGGATTTAAATATTCCACCACTTGAGCCGTTCAATATTGACAAATTAGTCATTTCCGAAACTGCCAACAACAAAATATATTTAAATAATGTACAAATAACGGGACTTTGTGATTTCATCATAAACTCTGTTTCTGTAGATTTGGATAAGATTATTTTCAATATTGACATTTCATTCAATCGACTTTACTTAAATGGCACGTATGATATCGACATACATATACTCGTGCCTATTGCTTATAAGGCACCTATTTATCTTACTACAGGTATCTAAAATAGTTAGTTTTATATTAAATTAAAGTTAGTTTTATATTAAATTAAGATAGAATTTTAAAAACATTTGTATGTGCATATGTATCAATGTAAAAGATAAAAAACTAACTATTGTTTCATTGACGATTAAATTATATCTTCTTCCAGATAACGCAAGTATAAAAATAATCATACAAGGGTCAAAGGCAATTAAAAAGGGTATAGAACATATATATGTATCGGAATTAAAATCAAATATCGATATTAAAGGATATGACGCTCAATATGGTTTGAAAGAAAATGAACTAAGTCAATTAGGCCAAATTCTTGGCGGTCTTATAGGCAGCAATCAGGAGGAATTTCTTCAAAGATTGATTCCATCATTAGAGGAAGAGATCTCCAAATGGCTTATCTCAATTATCAACAATGTATTTAAAACGTTCTCTTACGAGCAACTCTTCCCGCACCGTACATAATTTAGAACTTTACGTTGCAAGATTGTTATTCAGTCTAAAGGATAATTGAAATAAAATCTGTTACAATAATTTGAGAGAATTAGGGAATTTTATTTTTGCTCCAGATAGAGTATATACATAATCATATAAATGTTATTGTTTGATACCACAACAATGACTCAAAATAATAATTGGCTAATCAAAAATAGTCCTTCTCTATATAAAATTGCACCGATATTTAATTTAATTAAAAAATAATTGCAAAGTAAGTGAGAAAATTGCATTATATTCTATAACGAAATATTCTATACACATGCATTCGTGTAATCTACTTTTTTTACAAAATAAATGCATAATTAGTATGCGCATTATAAATTAATTGCCACAATACAGCATTAAATATTCTATTATTTATTTTAATTACCTTATATAATATTGAAATTATTAATATTGAAAATAAACTAATAAAATTATGTCGCAACATATTAGTAATAATTTTAGTAAAAAAATTTTTAAGATACAATTAATTATCACGCAAAATACATTACTTATCTTGATTTACAATGTATGTTTAAGTCGAAAGAAATTAGTTGAAAATGTTTTCTTTATTAATTATTTATATTAATTTATTAATTATTTGAGATCTAATATCGATTCAGCTTCAACGATCGCAAGTTGTATGTCATATATTGTCTGATATTTGCTGATATTCTGTGTATTATAATTAAAGCACATAAGAAATGAATACTTTTAGACATTTTTAGTTATTTCTCTTTTCTTCTTTTTTATATTAAATTAATATAATAATTTTATATTAAATTTTATATTAAAGTTACATTAAAAAATATATTATTTGTTTATTATTTTCCGGATTTGTAAATTTGAATTTTTCTTTATATTTGTCTTGTTTATAAATTTTGGCATTTAAATTATATATATATATATATATATATATATATATATGTATATGTATATATATATATATATATATATATATAGATTTAATATATTGATTTAGAATAAGAATTATTATTATTATTAGATTTATATAATTATTATCTTCTTTCCATATTTGACAACTCTCTCTCTCCCCTCCCACCCTCCCTCCCTCCCTCCCTCTCTTTCTCTCTTTCTGTTTGTTTCTCTTTTCCTTTCTTTCTAAAAATGTTTCAATAAATGCCGTTCTTAGAAGAAATATCCATTGTGGTATTGTGATATAATATCGACATGTCAAATATTAGCAGAAGAGCGAAAGATGCTAGCAAATTAAATATGCCCAATAAAGTTTAAGTTGCACAAGTTTTTCGCAAGTTTTAACGTATCATATTTTAATATTAATATATATATTATATATTAATATATTATGCTATAATATTTAACACAAATCTCTCGCAAATTTTAGATTTCACATGGAATGCATCGTAATCATTGCAAAATATTGAAATAGGTTCTGAATTCTGAAGTTTAATAGGATTCGTATATCTTAAAATGTTAAGGTCATCGAGTTCCAGAAATTTCTATTTTTAGATTTATATAAACACGATTACAACTGACACTGCTATCATAGGAAAAATTTGTTCGTTTAAGTCTCACGTAATAATACCAATTATTTATCTATTCTTATCAATTATATATTTATTATCGATTCTCACACAGCTCAGTTAATATTAAAAAAAAGATGATATTTAGAAAAAAATTCTTATATAATAGTAACTTCTTGTTAACTTTCAAATATTTGTAACTTACAATTATTAAAAGCAAATATTCAGTATTGTATAATACTAAATGATTGTGTTTGACCCACATAAAAAACATGAAGGCCGAACAAAGAACTCTCTTATGTACATTATATTAATATCAAAGTTTATATTTGTACTGACAATTAAACATTTACTTTGTAATCACATGCAAAATAATGTAAATAATTATACTCATTATAAAAAAATTGTTGTTTTAATTAATTACTTTATAGAATAAAAAAAATTTATACGTACGATACTATGCAATCTCATCATTGCTATGCATTATTTATGAGATCTTGTTCACATTTGCAAGAAAATTCTAATATATTTTTAGAAATTATATCAGATATATCAGGTATATTTAAAAGGCAAATAGATTTTTCATGTCAATTTGTTATTTAAAAAGATATTTTGTATTAAACAACATAAGAATTTATCTATAGCATTATATAAAAAAGAGAAATATGTGCAGATAATGATGAGATATTTTTTTAAAATTACACTCTGATATTTCAATAAAAATAGACAAAATATACATGAGAAAAGATATAAAAATTAAATTTTATTTATTATACCTTTCTCTTATAATCATAACTCAAAGTTAATAATAACAAAGACTTAAAAAAAAAATTTAAGAAAAAAGAAAAGAAAAACATAAGTTACATTTTTTACAACATAATCACGTCACTTACAAGTCAATCGTATCATTTACTTTATATTGATATTTTTTTGTCTATTATTATTTGTATGAAATCGAAAAGAGTTTGAATACAAATAAATCCGTAATAAAAGTTGCAATTATGTGCAAATTTTTTATTTCAAAAATAAAATTAATCTGTTTTAATTTTTTACTTTTTTATTAGTAAGTAAATATTTTTTTCTTTAAAAAAAATATCTTTTATTAATACTTAGAATATCTTTTTACAGATATTTATATTTCGTACACATGATATTCGAGTAAATTTTTATTTATATGAAATAATTAAATATAATATCAAAAAATAAGTATAAATTTGGAGTGATCTTATCTCGAATTTTATCTTGTATTAAATACATTTTTATGATAGCAAAATATTCTTTTTATGGAGTCAATTAAGAAAACTTTATTTTTTATTTCTTATTCATTATCTATAGCGTTTACCTAACTCTAGAACGAAAACGAATATGACCATGGATTTACAAGGAATGAATCATGATCATAATAAGAAAGAAAAAGACTGGTTTGCTAATTCAATAAAAGGAGATATAATATAGTATATATACAAGCTTGATCAAAGCGTTTGCTTCAGTCTCGATTCCTACGTTCACCGTGAATCTGTCAAACTCATTTCGATATTTTAGAAAGTGTGAAACTTGAAAAATTTTTCTGTGAAATATGTTTGCTATAATCTTTGCTTTTGTGCTTATAGCAGCACATGTTACAGCAGAAATACGTAAGTAAATATAAAAGTTATGTTTCTATCATGATTCTGCCATATTATTCGTAAACTTGCAAAAATATTGGAAACGAATTGTAATTAAAAGAAACATTTTGAATATTATTTCTCAGATTAGATTACTCTTATAAGTAATAAGAAAACTTAGGGAGCAAATATAATTCGTTTTTATTAAGATATAATATCGGTTATATAATATATTTTAGAAGCAACAGGTAAGAAGAATTTTATAATAAAATTTTATTTGCTATTTTGCCATCTTATTATTTCAATATATGTTTCTATGTATTTTGATTCTTGAAATGTTTTTCATATTAAAAGATAAAAATTGTAAAAAAGGGTAAAAATCTGCCATAAATATATCTGTTAAATTATATTTAAAATATGATTAAAATGTAACGAAATTGCAATGTAAATAGCATTGCAATTAAAAAAAAAATTAATCTATAAAGAATTTTTAAAATGCGAATAATTATTTTCTTATCTAACATTATATTATTATATTAAATTTATATATGTCGTGATTTCATTAAAATTTTATACTGTGTTATAAAAGATTTACTTTTGATTTTCTTTCTTTTAACAGATTTATTATTATTTATCATTATTATCATTATTATCATATTTATCATTATTATTTATTACTTATCATTAATCAAAAGTTATATACATTATATGATGTATGATTACTTTATTTAAATAATAGATAAATAAGATGTTGAATATTATAATGTAAATTAAACAATGAATGGAATAGTTAAACATAAGTTACAACAAGCGCAAAGAACAATAAGACTTCTTAATAATTCTAATAATCATGAGGAAGTCTATTTTTTGCGCTTGTTACCCCCCTTGGCCTTTACTAATCCCTTCTTTGTATAATTTATATCGCTTTTTCAAGCTTGCTCTATATATACATATAATGTTATGTATCATAAATTAACACAAAGTTGTTTTAAACTTACAGCCTCTTACATTCAGGTATGTGGCCGCAGAGATCCGAATATCGAACAATGTATTTTAAACAGCGTAAACAATTTGAAGAGTAAGATTTGCGAAGGAATCCCGGAATTGGATATTCCATCTAATGATCCACTTGTTCTTGATATATTAGTCATTTCCGATGTACCCAATACTAAATTATATATGAGAAATATAAGAGTATCGGGACTTTGTGATTTCACCATAAATTCCTTTCAAGCGGATATTGAAAAATTGCATTACACTGCTACAATCTCATTCGGACGGATAACGATGAATGGCACATATGATTTTGATGTACGTGTACTGGTACCTATTGCTCATAAGGGAAATGTTTATATTACTGCAGGTATGTAAAGTATAATTGATTTTGCATTAGCAAGTTTAGAAAACTATTTTAAGTGTAAAAAATTCAAAATTCGTTTTTATATTTCATCGTGATTAACAGTTTTCATTTTCTTGCAGATAATATAGAAGCAGAAGTAGACCTGAATATGAAAATGATCACTAAAAATAGTAAAACATATGTATATTTGTCACAGATAAAACTCAATCTTAACATTAAAGGATACGATGCTAAGTACGATTTGAATGAGAGAGATTACGGTCAATTGGCAGAAATTATAAACAATTTTGTAGGCAGTAATCAGGAGGAGGTTATTAAAAGTTTTAAGCCGGCATTAGAAGAAGCAATTTCCAAACGGATCCTATTGGTTGCCAACGATATAGTTAAACACTTCACTTACGAAGAACTCTTCCCGGACAGAACATAAGTCACCTTGGATCTCAAATTGCATATTATCAAAAGGTTACTTCTATGTTTTAATTAAATAATAATTACAGTAAAATTTATTACATTTTCAAAAGCAATAAAGAAAGTTTCATTTTCATTAGAAAATAATATAATCGTTAAGGATTATTATCGCAATAATGCAGATTCAAACGGTTAATTGGAAATATTTTTCTTTTTATTATTTTGTACATGATTGTTTTGCGTGCCCAAAATATACAATACAATAGTTACTAAATTGTTAAGAAGAAATATTGAAATTTATATTTTTTTCATGAAAGAATGTATTGATTATGAAGGAAAGTCGAATTGAATTTTATTGTTACAACATATAATTACAATATATAATTTTATTGTTACTTTTATATGACATCTTGTTATCTTGTTACATTTTATAACATGATAATAAATCATCTTTTCCCTATGTATCGTTACTTTTTTATATTTGCTTTGAATTTATTGTCATCAAGTGTCATCGTGGAGCTTGTGTATTTTAACAATTCGAGTAATAATTATGAAACTAAGAGAATTAATAAACAATAACGTAAGAAGTTATAGTTTGATTATGACAGATTGATGATCATTTTCAAAGATATTAATTTATTTAACAATATGTATTATTTTTCTCGTACACAGATGTTACATGTTTTATATTTCTTGTATAAAATGTCATTCGCAAGTAGAAAAAGGAGATAAACCAGATTTTAAAGTTTTAAATATTTATATAAACAATAATTAAACATATAAAAGTGAAAGGAAAAAGAATAAATTGAGAAAATTTAAAAATATCATTTCAATTTATAATGATACATAATGATACATAATATACATAATCTATCTGCATAATAATAATATACATAGTCTATATGCATAATAATAAGCTAAAATAAAATCGATTGACCACAATAAAACTGAATATTTACTAAACTATACAATTTAACAGAATGATTAATATGCGTGTATGGAGTGCATACTAATCACTCGTATAATTATTATTAGACATGCACACTTGTCATTAATAATTTGACTCAATCGCTTACAATTGATAATAACGTTTTACATTATTGTGTGACATTTATATATTAGGTTTTTCTAATTAATTTTCATACAATTAAAAAATATATACAATTAACATATTTTATATTATTAGTTAGAAATTAATGATTCTATTCTACTAAAAATTTAAACTAACATTAAATGTTAAATTTTTTAACTAATTTTAGTTAACATTTAATATAAATATTAGCTAAAATAACAATGTGTGTAAATAATGTATGTGTTAATTACATATGTGTGTTTTTTATATTGTTGGAAAAAATATTAGTGCAATATATACCATATCGCAAAAAGAATCTTTGTAATAATTTCAGTAAAAAAAAGCTTTAATATTTATTTAAAACATAATTCATGGAGATTGTTTTTCATGATAACTATTTAATTATATGGTAACTGCAATTCCAAGAATTCTTATCTTGCTATGTACTTACATAAGTTGAGTGACTGAAAATTCTCGAGTTTAAAAGATTTTTTGCTATAATTAGAGCTAAATCGATCGTGATGTGTTTATTCATTATTTAAATGCATTAAAATTATAAAAAACGTGATATTTTTCTATTTAACATTTTATATTTTCTCATCTCTCGTATTTTATAATTCCTTTCCTCATTATCCTTGTAATCTATTTGTTGTTTGATATTGAATTTATTCACATACATATATACAATACAAAATATATTATAGAAAAACACATTTTTCTAGAACACTCGGTTTTTGGCTTTTGATTACGATGTTACGCTTTAAAAAATATTTAAATACATTTAAATATTAGCATTTATATATGTAAAGTATATCTTTAGATATCTAAATAAATTATTTTTTTATATATTTATTTTATATATATATATATATATATATATATATATGTGTGTGTGTGTGTGTGTATATATATATATATATATATATATATATATATACATGATTAAAATATATTAGCTTACTAACGTTATAAATTTTAATAAATTTGTTAAAAATAATAGTGTTTATGGTTTCTCACGTATACATGTATTAATTTCGTTATATTTTCTTATTCTTCCCATATAATAACTCAAAATGGTTCAAAGCGAAATTGAAACATCTTAATAAATTTGCCTAATAATTATTAGGAATTTTATTTTATTTTCGTTCGATTCTTTTATTAGTTCTTTTATTAGTTCTATTATTTATCCTGTTTATTTTTTGTCATATTTTGTAATATTCAGAGTCTTATTGATTTCGAATTCTAAAAATAATAGTTGCTATCGTTTAGATTATGTGTATAAACAAAAGATTTTGCTTATTATTAATGTTTCTTACAATGCATAAAATTACAACAAACATATGTACTATATGTACTAAATTAAAAATTAGATTAGATTTAAAAAATTAGATTTAAAATTAGATATTAGATTTTTTTAATAAGTTGGAATATTATGAATTAACAGAGTATCACAATGCAATTCGCGAAATAATTACTAATATGTAAGAAGATATATAATGTATTATTTATTTAAAGTATAATTGTGATCTATTTAAAAATGTTCATAGATATAAAAATTCGTGAGGTATTTTATAATATGCAAATTATAATATCTATTATAAATTTTAAAAAGAGAAGAATACAAAGAAACGAATAATGCTAATATTATTTTTGACAAATATTATAGTTAATAACTTTATTCGATGATTCATAATACATTGAACTTATCGATATATGCACACATATTCTCATTAATAAAATAATATCTTATCATAATGTATAATCTTGTTTACTAATCTTGACAAGTATTTTACAAATTAAATTTTTAAGTAAAAATATGATGCTAATTATATATCGATAAGCTGTATTTTCACAGTTTCATTCAGAATTATTTTACTTGTCGATAAGGAAATATAAACCAGAATGAATAGAAGCAAAAGTTTTGCTGTACAGTATACTATTGTTAGAACTATTGCAGAAAAATATTTTATACTTTCAATTATTCTCTGTCTAAATCTAAGTGCTCATTTTAGCAACTTAAATCATTTTCGTATTTGACAACAATAAAATCCAAAATAAACATCTAGATATATTGAATTATATAAAATTGTTTCCTTAGTATAATTGTGTAAAAAGTTCCTTTCTCGTGAAATTTTTGTATAATTCAAATATTTCCGAAGATACATTTTTTATTCTGATATTTTCTAATGTCATTTTTCTTTTAGCATTTCACAAATAGCCGCTTCGTGCCATTTTAAAATAATATTACGCGATTAAATAAATAAATTTCGTGAATTTATATCGGGAGGCTCTAAATTAGATTCATCAAGATCATCAATTATTAATATAACAAGTGTTTGTCAGAATCGTTTTGTGTGTGATGATTTTGAGAATTTTTCATTATTTCTTGCCAGATTCGAATTCTGGTTACGTCGAAATTAAATGCGCTAATAATGTCTTAAGTGTTAGCGATGCAAATCTTAGGTGTATCCATGCAAAAAAGGATTCAATGTAGAGAAAAGTAACGCAGAATTTCCCTAATTCCTTCTATCGCGTTTACATATATTACAGATTTTCAAATTTAATCACTGTTTTCCAGTCCGCCCTCGATCACGATCCCTCGAGATAGATTTATGCGCCGGGGAAGAGTTGAGAAAACGAGAACTGCTGGATAATTTTGTCGGCAATGTCTTGAAACGCGTCAGAGAGCGCCATTTCTAACAGTGGCGAGAATTCCCTCATAAAGAGTTGGAAGTTGTTGTTGATGGCCGAATTCACAACATCCCCGAGTACCTGTTCGCCGTCAAACAGATTGTCCAACTTTATCGAGCCTTTTCCCACTGAGATTTTCATCCTAAAGTCTATTATGCGAATTTTTTCTACGCCGTTCTCGTCAAAGAACCTTTCGCCCTTGATCTTGCATGCGCCTATAAGGAAAAATGAGATCGTTATTTTATGTATGATAGAGACGGATAAGTACAATATAACTATTACTGTAATAATGATATAAGATAACTGTTCCCAATACGGTCTAAATACTAATATTTTTTATGTTATTCTTTTTTATCGATTTCCTTTTTTTCCAATTTTTTAATTCCATTGATGTATTTTATATTTTAATTGCCCAACATAGAGTTATTCTCTTGCATTCATTTATTAAGCATATTTACAGGTTATTTGCATTAACAAAAATTTGAAAAAGAAATGAAGTTTAGATCATAAAAGATATAATTATATTTATATCACTTTTTGAATTTTGAGACAGCAAACTGTGTTGAAATTGGATTATTAGTGCGATTTTCATCCTAAAGTCTATTATGCGAATTTTTTCTATAATAAATGAATGACATAATCTTATATAAAATAAATACCTATGCACTCAGAAAAGTTGCCACTTAGTGGACCAGATCCGTGAATAGGAAGTAACAATATCTTGCCGTCGACTTCATATTTCCCGTCAATAGCAATATTAGACAATGCCACATCCACATTAAAGACGATATTGGTAAGGTCCATTCTTAAAAGGAAAAATAACTTTAACAAGTAATAATGTAATAATGTAAGAAAACATGAGATGTAGAAGAAAAAAACTAGAGAGGCTCGTTGAACGTACATGACATCCTTTCAAGTAACATTTACATCCGTATTCTCTCCCCTTAGTAATTTCTAATCGTACAATCGTTAAATCTTGAGTTATTTTGTATAAATTTCCCTAAAAATGGCACAATTAAACTTGTTTCTTAATTAATCGCTAATATAGATTTGCAGTTGACAACAGCTTAAACTGAATACACAAATTACAATTTAAAAGAATTTCATCGAAATTTGTTAAATCTATTATTATAATTGTATCGTTACATAATATGTATATGCTACATGCTCGTATTCTATATCCTTTTTATCTTGAAATTTTTATCAAAAATATTTGATTATTAAGCAATTATAAGCAAATTATTTATTTTAGTTTATTAGGAAGCTACATCTCCTTGCAAAATTTTAACATTATTTTCAAGATATTAAAACGTTAATATATTATATGTGCATTTTGTAGTGATCAATACGCATAAGATTTTTTTCACAATTTCCACACATGGGAAGTTATCAACTAACGATTTCAATGACATCAGCCTTCTTCGTCCACATTATTTTATACACCTCTCTATCCTTCTCTCTCTTTCTCTCTTTCTCTTTTTTTCTCCCTCCCCCCCTCTCTCCCTCTCTTTTAATACTTGAGTGTCTTAGTCTCTCAATACTTTGACTCATAATATTCCTTTCAAATTTCACGTGCGAAATAAAAAACACTACAATTACCGTTTTTTCATTTTCTGATCTTTATCCAGTCTTTGATTATTCTTTTTATCTTTATAAAATGCATGATTATTTTTCGATACTTTGCAGTTACATACACATACTTCAAGTGTTTGTGTCACGGCCATTCGCGCATAGAATACAAGCAACAAAACGCTTGCTCCTCATTGTCCTCATTTAATGTATTTTTTTCGCAAGAAATCTTTACGTTACGATAAAAATCCGTGACAATAAAAACATATGCTTCAAAGACAATTCTAAATATTACTAAAACTTTGAAGCTGTAAGAATCATTATGAGAAAAATAGACTGAAACAACATTCTTTGTTGAAACTTTGTGTGACGTAAATCACACATTTTATGAAACTTTTATTTTCTGTGCTTATTTAAAAAATTATCTTCCTTTCAATCCTTCATCTTTATATTTTATCCTTTTTTATCATTATATTAGAATATTTAAAATTTTTCTCAATAAAATTATGAATAAATGTAAGAAAATTAAAAAAGTATAATAAGTTAGATCAACTAATAAATTCTTTCTTAATAAGTGTAAAAAAGTCAAAGTGATGTTGTACGAAGAACCTGAAGCGATTCATGTCACAAAGAGGCATATGAAAACGTCATACAAATATATGAAAAACTCAACAACAGTAAAAACAATATGTGCGCAATTCAATCTCTTTTATAACTATATATGTAATCTAGTTGGGTTAATGGTCAAAAGAACAGAAACATGTACGTAATCAATTTAATATTAGGAGAGACTTGTCATTTCTAATTCCGTACAAAACAACACACATTATTTAAATAATACGCTCGCGAACAATTGTTCATATAATCGAAAATGTCTAATTAATATTCATTCAAAAGTACGGTCATGAAGTTTTTTACAATTGATTTTAATATCTAAAACTTATATCATTTGTTATATTACATATTTATTTATAAACTATTGATCCAAGAAATTAAAAAAACTATACACATATACACACATTGTCTCTCTCTTTCTCTCTCTCTCTCTTTCTTCTCTTTATTTTTCCTCAATAAATTATTAAATATCAAAATATAAATATTAATATATTTAAAGATGACTAAATTTTGTATGTAAAAAATATATCTTGTAGTTAATCATTATTGATCAATAACGATAAAAGAAATATAATATTATTATTATATGTATGCCACATTTTTTTATACTTACTTTATTTTATTAATTTCAAAATTGCTGGCACCGTACACATTGATATCGTTTGCATGCATTGTCAAACTATTAGATGGAGAAGCTGATATTGTCTTCAACTTAAGAGGTTCCAGAGAAGGGATATGATATTCTGGTACGCCCACCTTAAGATATGGCTTCAAATCATTTATACTGTTGGTGACACATGTTTCGTATTGTGGTTGCTGAACTTGGCAAATGTGCAGGAATTCGGCTACAAACGTAATTAAAATTATCATTAGTATAATTTATATAATTTATATAACATAATTAATATAAGAATTTAATATACTTAATATAATTATATATATATATATATATATATATATATGTATGTATGTATATTATATATAATTATATTTATAATTATATTTATACCATAAATTATTGTAAGAGTATCTTTTGGAGGAAAAACAATAAATACTTGTTATATGCAAATTGGTATCAATTCGCTCGATTCTGATTTACTACTACAATATGATTTTATTTGTATAATATTATACTTTTAATAATATATTTTCATCTTATGTATTTTAATGAAAAGAATGTATTGAATAATTATCATGTATATCGAGATTATATATGTATAATCTCGAGGTTACATATGCATAATCTGCTCTCGGTTTCTTTACTTTTTGTGTGCAAACGTTTTTCTATTATTTTACGATATTTATAACGATAAAATTTAAACCCTCCGAATATACAATACATACTCCGAATATATCAAATTCAATGACGCGCAGAAAATAATTATGCAAACTTAGATCGGTAAGCATCTTTTATGTAAGTGCCTTCTTTTTACTAAAGTTGCATATTGTTAGAAAAGAAAGGACGTTAGAACAATTTTTTTAGTAACTTTGTGATTAAATTGCCAATTTTGCGTAAAAAGATGATGTACGTACATATATATGTAACATATATATGTATGCTTAACAAAATCTAAGTTAAAAAATAAGGAAAGCTAAGTTAAAAAACAAAGAAAGAAGATGTTCTTTTTCAGCCGAGATTTAAAAATCAAATCAATTAATTTAATTTACTCAATAACAATACTTTATTGTGATAACTCAATCCATTAGATTCAATATATTATTTCTTGCATCATAGCCATGACAAAACCTTGCAAATTTACGCTTACTCAAGCAGGAAGAATAAGATAATGAAGCAAGCAGCACTTTGCTGACAAATAAATAGAAATAATTAGATTTACAAATATATAAAATATATATGAAAAACGCGCTTCTCAAGTTCCTAACTCAGTAGTTAACAGTAATCGCTTACATCGCTTAAATCGAGTATATATCAAAGTGCAAGATTCAATTATAATAGAAATCTTGAGATGGTTTGCTTGAGGTGATTGATTGAGATGGTGATTTAATAAGTGTTGAATCGAAAATCTTTAGCATTTAACAGTTTGCATTATATGTGTGGTAACAATGCAATACGTAATAAATGTGAAAAAATTCAAATAACAAACATGCACAATTTCAAGCCACATGAAAACACATTAAATATTCTTGTGTTGTGCGGTAAATTTTCTCCTTTAAGGTCTTTTAAAGGTCTTGGTGACAAATTTACTCACGTATGTCTTGCAAAGCTTCCGCGCCAATCGTCACCTCGACAAGCAGGACCACAAGGACGGTTGCCTTCGCTAGTACTGTCATCTTTTCACCGGAGAAAATGAAAGAAAAAGACAGACAGGAAGCTCAATGCGTGTGTCTTTCGGCTTGCGGGTGCCTGGATTTCGACGGTGAGGGTTGCTGGTGGATCCAGCAACAGGTGATTCGAGGATAGTCGGGCTGGAAGTGAATGATCCGAACGGCGATCTGAAGCCTTATAGCAGAGACTATTTATTTACCCCCTCTTCCGTCGTCCGTTACTCACTTATTTCAATTCGAGATAAAGACCATTCTTATTCTGTCGATGATATTTGTTTTTAAATGATCACAGGAAAATCGTGCACGTGCGAAAAGCGAAAAAAAGAACTAATATGTGCAGGCAGACGACCTTGCCATTACATCTTTCCTCTTTTAGTTTTTATACCGAAGGTGAGCGAGAAATGTCGATCTGCGATTATCGAAAAATATTTTACATCCAAGCATAATTCATAAATAAAGAATTTCTTTACTATAATTATGCCGTTCTATTTCAATCGAATGAAATATATCCCTGATGACGACATATCGAGGTCTTAATATTACTTTCTGTTGACCTTGAAGACGAGAAAGATTATTTTATATGTGCGTGTATGTAACTTTTAACATAAATTATTTTTTGCCTTTGATATAATTAATAATAAATATTGCGCATATTTGAAAGAAAAAGATATGCAAAATCTGAACATTTCTCAGTCATCTTTTTTCACTCCTTACAACAGCAACTTTTTTTTTAACGGATATTTAGCATTTATTTGATAAAAAATGGTCGCATAATTTTAATGGTCTTAATTGACATTCTCCCTTTTAGAATTGATCTATTATATAAAGCGGCTTAGAAATCGACGACGTACGTCGCAAGAATTTTATATTAGCCGAATCTTCCTATTGGTAATACGCTGGCGGAAGGAAGACGAATTCCTAATTTTAGGATCAATAAATAAGTGAACCAAGCAGGACGCAAAGAAGATCGCAATTCAATATTCGGTGAATATCTTGCAAGGTACTTTATGCATTTTAGAATACGTGATTATGACGTGACAGAAGACAGATTAGAGTGATTATCAATCTCCTCGAATTGTAATAACACTCGATTTTAAAACAAATAAAATTTTGCTATGTTTTCCATTTTTGTTCTTATTGTTCATATTTACATTTAAAATTTAATTTTTTAAATTTAAAGTTTAATTTTTCTTAATTGCATATATTTTATAAATTGTTAATAAAACAAAAAATATTTTTCTTTTAAAAATATTCATGATTAAATTAATTTTGTAATAATCATGTATTATAAAATTTATTCTTGAACCCTAAATTGATTAAATGGTTTGGTGCTTTACAATTGTCTTTTTTCTATCAATTTTTCTATCAAGGAAGAATTTTTTCAAATGATAATCTAAATCGCAGCAGCTGCTGAAAGAAACATGTGTTATGCAATATATCAATGAAAGACGTGGTTCCTTGGTCATCAATGTCACTATGTTTGTGTGTACCAACGCGCAGTTAAGATGAGTTTCACGAAGATTGATGGAAGTGAACGTACAAAAGATACAGGTTTTCATAGATTTTTCCAAGAATTAAAATAAGATGAAAATGTGTTTAATGCGTGGGAATCAAAGTCCACACGTCATAGTCACGGTGTCTAATAATATTATATTATTACACGGGTAACTTAAAAGTTTCCTGGAACGTTTACAAAAAATAAACTCTTCCTGAGTAATCAAATAAAATTTTTTATGTAATAAGATTTTATTTTAAGTACTATAAAGTTTCCGTACAGATATAAATCAGACTTTTAATGAATGTTGAAATCACCGCGAAGCATAATTAAATTAAATACAGTATTGATTATTATAAAATAATGTGACTGATATTTCCATAAAATATTGATATCAAACGTTAAATATAAATATAAATAAAATATAAATATAAGTATATTTAAAAGAAAATCAGTATATTTAGAAGAAAAAAATATTAACGTTAAGAAAATAAAATGAATATTATATATTAATTGTAGCATCGCTCCTAAAATACAAAGTATATTTTTGCGTTTTTTTTCTTATACATACATACTTTTGATCAAAATTATAAAAATGCCTTTTTTTTGAAAAGTATAAAAAATATTACTGAATATTTTTGTTATTGCTAGAGAACCAATTTTACCAATTTTATGTGTATATATTAATTTTATTTAATAATTTCTAACTATTTTCTTTCTATAAATAAACCTTGTTATAATAATTTTCTTGATACATTTTAACACATTTTATAAATTACAATCGAGAAGTACTACATTATATAGCAAAAATTATCGAGATACAAAAAATAAAGTTTTACAGGCAAGTGTGTAACTTCCGGACACGAATGAATGATTGTTTATGCGTACGTACATGAGTTATCGTGAGCTCGTGAATTAGCAAAAATAATTCATAGTCAGCCATCAAATCAAAGGAGTTGTCAGAGCTATGCTATAATGACCGTGAAGTCGGCGTTGACAACCTACCGGATGTCAATGTGTCGCTTTGCAATCCATCAATCAAATAAATTAGAGATACAACTCAAAGTACAAATATCTTATAAAGTATAAAAAAATTTGGAAACTATTATATCTACCAATAATTTCCTGTTTTTCTGACATTAGTTTTTTTACAGAATGAAAAAACAAATTTAATAAGTTCTAAAAATGTTATATTTATATTAAGGATGTTTTGTACTTATTTTCAAAATATTGAGAATTTAATGAAAATTGTACAGAATGTCCTTACATATGTTTAGAATCTTCAGTACAATTTTTAAATCGATTTACTAAAGCGCTCAACAAGTTATAAGGATTTTATTTTGCACCGAATTAACATGTTCTTATGGGAAAGGTATAATCACATCAATTCAAATGACAAAAACACATGGAAATAATATTCAGAATTTGTTTAAAATTTGCAAAAGTGTAGTTTAGATACAGAGGAAATATTTGGTCAAATAATATTATACAAGTACTGGTTAAAAAGATATTAAATATAATTCAATGAAATTTGCCATGTATCTGACACAAGGCGAAATTCTCTGCCAAAAGTTAATCATTTCGATTAACAAAATTCGGAATATTTCAGTAAAAACGCAATAAATATTAAAAAATACATCTCTGCACTGTAACTAAGATCAAATTGTAATATTCCACGCAATTTCTCATACTTAAAATACTTCAGAAGTGAATATATTCGTCAATATTGATTTTCAGCTACTTTTTGCTGTCAATCAAATATAATACTTTAAATCTTCATACATAATACAAAAAGATAATATTATATTAAAATATCTTTTATATATACTATATAAATATATTTTTATTCTTCCTTTTAAAAGAAAAAATGTTTGTTTTTTTATAAATTTGATCTTATTTTTTTCTTCTTCATTTTTGCATAATATTAACATTAAACATATATCTATAATAGAGATAATTATTATATTTACTCTCGCGGAAGATTAATTATATTGGCGCAAATGTATTGATTATCTTAACAAAATCATACATACACTCTCTCTCTCTCTCTCTCTCTCTCTCTCTCTCTCTCTCTCTCTCTCTCTCTCTCTCATATTAGTGTTACGTCTTCGCGATTATCAAAGCGGAATCGCAACCAGTGATTGTCGAATTTTGAAATACGGGTATGTCATGTATTTCAACGTATTCCGCGATTAAAAAATTAGTGGAAGACATATTATCTTTATTCGCAAACTTCATCATGTAAACACGCTTGCATGATGTCACTTACAATCTTACGTCTTTTTTGTTTCAACAGCTAGGATATTAAGATAAATTTGCGAAATTACTTTAATCTGTACTCTATTTTGAAAAATTATTACCAACAGCAGTAATCATATCAGAAAACTCTAATTCCCTGCTTTCATTGTCTCAATCATTTTGGCGCAGCATACGTACATCTTGTACCGCTTACATTCAATAAACTAAATCTAGAACCCTCGCATCAAACCGACAATCACTGGTTGCGATTCCGCTTTGATAATCGCGAAGATGTAACACTAATATGAGAGAGAGAGAGAGAGAAAGAAGAAGAGACAGAGAGAGAGCGAGAGTGTATGTGTGATTTTGTTAAGATGATCAATACATTTGCACCAATATAATTAATCTTCCGCGAGAGTAAATATAATAATTATCTCTATTATATAATAATAATTATCTCTATAATGATCTCTTAGATATATGTTTAATGTTAATATTATTCATTGAATATTAAATTTGCAATAAAGTTTATACAATAAAAAAATCTCTTGTAGATATTATCATTATCGATAGAAATGCGAATAGAATAGAACTTTGTTGCTAATTAAGAATTTTAATATCTAAACGCGCAATATAATATAATTAAATACAATATTCTGTAAATAATGATGGCAGAAATATTTTTTACGTTTATTAATTTTTTCTTTATAAGTTAATGTAATTAAATTTAATTAATTTGATCAGAAATTTTAAAATGATATTCCTAAAGATAAAAATCTTGTAAGGAACCTAAAATAAAAATTATACTTTGTTATTTTTAAGAATAACTTTTTAAAAGAGTAAAAATATTTAATTATTCTTAATATATTTTTCTTATTAAAAATAAGAGAGAAGCAGAAAGAGAGAGAGAGAGAGAGAGAGAGAGAGAGAGAGAGAGAGAGAGAATGAGAGAAAGCTAAATCTTTAATGTTCAAATAACAAAGTATATTTTTTTAAATATATTTTATATGATCGATCTAATCGATACAATCAATTATTTGTAATCTTTAATCTATTCATTTTATATTATATAGAAATTCAATTTTATATTTTCTACAAGATGCTGCTATTTTTAATGAAAAAAATGAAATAAATTATTAATAATTACAAGTTCATATTTATTACTTGAAGAAAAATGCAACTGTTCGGAACATAATGGATTGAAATTTCTAGAAAAGACGTGATTTAATTTAATACGAGATATAATCAATTGTATTATATATATATATATATATATATATATATATATATATATAATTGTTTTGCCCTTCAGAATCATCATTTCATTGCAATTATTGTCTTATGTAAAACTTTGTCGTACAACTAATTTCTTCTCTTCATTTGTTTCATTCAGATTTGAAACAATTAATATCATATACTTGTTACATAAGTTTATGTAAAACTATTACTATTAATCAAATAAAGTAAAAAACAACAATAAAATACAATAAAAAATAACACTGATATTTGCTCAGAATATTAAATGTACTTGACATCATAAATGATTTATAATAAGTAATAAATTAGAAAACATCTCATATGGTTACGTCATCTTGATTTTTAATTACGATTACACGCAATCATTATTCTTGTTGCTTATCAAAATGGATTATTTGATATTAATTACATAATCATCATTTGTAGGCTTTAATTTATCTCGAAAAAATAATTTATATGTACAATGATAAAAAATTTTATTTCAGCCATCTATTTTTCGATTCCCCTATTATTCCGAAGTTCAGAGTTTGTCGTTGATATTCACTAATCATATTATCACGCGTGCGATATAACAATCATGCACCTTGAATTTATATAACGTAATTTCGCAAAGTAAATCGGAAAAATGCATCGTCGAATTCTGAATTACATTTTTAATTTTCTTTACACGAATTATAGCTTTTATAGAATGATAATTGCAATAAATTCTGTAAATGACTAATTATCTATATTTATTTAAAACTATTCATAATAAGATATAAAAGTAACAAGAATAGAGATGAATAAAGATTAAAATGTGTGCTATGATTTATTTTAAAATAAAAGCTTGTAATTAAATTATTTTAATAAATAACAAATATTGTAATTTTCTTTGATATTATTAAAAGAGAAACAAAATATATATATATCATTGTACACATAAAACGTAATACGTATACGTAACCGTAAACGTATAACGTACACATAAAATGTAATTATTGTAACGTATTGTAACATATATTCGTAATTATTACTTTTTGACAAACTTTATTTATTCTGATTAAAATTACATGTGTATATATTGTTTATCTATAATGGAAATATGCATACATACATATATATATATATATATATATATATATATATATATATACACATAGTTTCATTATTATATTGTTTTATATCATAACGTATAAAAAATAATGTTCTATTTGAATTATAGTTCGAATTTGAATTCCAATTAAAACAGAACATTGCTTTTCTTATACGCTATGCAAGACACTTCATAATTTAATTCAACATCACTTATGAAGCGAAGATGAAATAAATAACAAATAATCATTAATAACAAGAATAAGAAGGCAAACTACAAATCATCGCGCTTGTGATATCATGCTTAAAATTATATATCTGTATATATATAACTATATTTTTTTAAAATTGTATCTTTGAAGCTTAAACTTACTTTAATTTACTGTGCAAATATCTCCATAATTATTGAGATACGCTCTTACATCAGATTTAATATTTTTGATTCAATATATTCGCTTTAGATTCGCGACGCAGATCTTATAAAATACCCTGTATGCAACATATGCAACATATAACCGACCCCTGTATGTAACATATAACCGATCTCTGTAGAATCAAACGCTCTTCGAGTATTTTATGTCAGATTAAAAAGAGCGTCAATCGTCGTTTTACTTTTTTTCAACTTATTGTCAGAGATATTATCTAAGAATAATTATTACTTGCGTGACATATCTATCATCTGGTATTCCCATTGTATTATAAAGAGATCTCTTCGTTATATCGCGAAAACGCACGACTTCTACGAAGAGGGAATTTTTTTTCTCTTTGCCTGAGGAGCCTCGCTTCGCGGTTCAAAAGTGCACCGATTACGTGATTGACAATTTTTGCTTTCAGCAATTACCGATTAAGTGTTTAATCCACGATCCAGGCATCGTATGGCACTTGAGCGAAAAGTTTTTCCACGAAAGTCGACATCACCTGCACCAGTTTTCTCCTTAAATCCGGCTTCATTTCTTTCAAAAGTTCCTGACTATTCGTGTTGATGAAAAGATTCAATGCCGCCACTGTAAAATGAAACATGAAAATGACACATTTGACCATAAAATTCTATCACAATACGAATTGCATGTGAATAAAGATATATAAAGTAGATAATGATACAAACAAAACTTGAATTTTTCTGATTAATTATATGTCATCTTTTATTTCTCAAAATTAATATCGATATAAACTTGAAGTATCTCTCTCTGAAGTATCTCTGTCTCATACATATTTGTCAAATTTAGATATTCTTATTGGAATTGCCTCAAAATTTCAATACGTTTCTTGTAAAATATATTTTTGTAGAATCCTTTTTTTACATTTTAGATTTAAAATTCCATAATTTATCCACAAGAATTAAAAAATAATTTAAAAAGTAAAAATTTAAATTCAATTATACAGAATGTCCCACATTAAACGTAGTTTCTTTCATGCTAATTTGTTGGCTAGTTTTCAATCAATAAAGCGTATCGGTTTCTTTTTATTCGAATTAAAGTTTGAATTTCGCTTATAGTCGTTCTTTAATTTCTTTCAGTTTAATTTTATTACAATCAAATTTCTTTATTTCATTTATTATACTATTATTTTTTATCTTACTATTATTATTATAATTGTTAAAATTCTTTTATTCTATTTTTTGAAATAATTTGAGAATTTTATATAAAAATTACTTACGCAATATGCTATTGCTATTGCGCACATTTTCAACTCCCATTTTAATATCTTGTACGCTAAAATCCATTTTTAGTTGTTGTAATCTCAGATAACGACGACCTTCGACCAGAAACGGTCTTGCCCTGATGAAAACCTTAGCCTTAACACCTTCTGCAAATGAAAAAATGTTGGTGAATGGAATTGTGGAAAATAACAAAATAAAAAAATATATTCCAGGCTTGCTTCACATTTCAAGTGAAATATGATTGATTTTCATGAAAAATAAATTCGAATTTTAATGTTTCTTTTCGATTATTTGTACAAGTTATTTGTATAAATTAGTGTCAGAAATTGATATGTATTATTAATCATTTTTTAAATATAATGCGTATATAATAGTAATAAAATATCATTCTCATTGTATTATAAAACCTTACTTATTTGACATTTAAATAATTTACATTTAAATACATATTTTTTTATAATTCTCTTTCGGAATTACAGGTACGATAAAAGAGACACGTATTTGTATTTCGGATTATCTACAGACAGGCGCGAATGGCAATGAGTTATTTCAGAAAGGAGCTTTCGTGAGTATAATTCCCGTCTACATGAATATTTCTTGTAACATGTTGGTAAATCGTGTTGCTATTCACAAGGAGCTTAATGCTAGAGATCATTTAACTCGAATTAACATAGCATGAAGATTTTTATATGTAAATAGTTCCCCCAATTAATTTTTAAACCTTTAATTATTCGTTATTTATGTAACAAACCTTTAATTGTTCGTTATTTATGTAACAAATGTTCAAATTTGTTCAGATATGTCTGTAAACAATCTATTATTATATTCAATTATAAATGTTTCACTCTACGAAACAGCGATAAATGAAGTTTATTGACAATATGGTGTATATGCGCAAGTGAAAGTTACTTGTACACGTGTAAGTGGCATTTCACTCGTTCAACAAAATTCATCGGGGAAATTAAAGAATACTGCACACTTCTAATAAATGAATGACAAATTTCATATTCTCTTTTAAATGAACAATAAAATATTTTAAGACAATAAATTAAATTTTAAGACAACAACAAGTATAGTTATATAGGGGTATATGCAATATGCGCTGCTGAATTGCTACTAATTAATTGTATTGTTTCAGCTTACCATATTCCCCCCAATAATCTCCGGCTCCACTGGCTTGAACCAAGATTAAAGTTCCACTGGATCGATATTTGGCAGCAGCTCTTATCTTTGGTATGTTGAAAGCCAGTTGCAACTGCACCTCGTCATCACTCAATCTTGTCTTGAGACCAGTTACTCGCAAGGTAGAGACTCCTCTCGCGGTAATATTTCTGAATTGAGCTCTATAGCCATTCGGACCGCCGCCCAACGCGATATGCAATTCGTCCAGAATAATTGGTTCCACTTCTGGATAGCCTAATTGCGGTAAACCTGTAGTTGTGATATTAATTAAGATAGATTAATATGTTTTGTCATGAGAAAATTTGCAGGTTTCTCTTCGTGCAATAAAACTTGACAGAATTTTAATTTTTTAAAAGTTTCTTGAAGATGATCTTTTAATTATTATTATTAAATTTAATAGAAATTGTTACAATTAAGAGACAATCTCTGATTAAGAGAAATAATGTTTTATCGTACAACTGACAGAGATATTAGATTGCAATACGAAAATCTTGCTTTTCATTAATTATCTTTGTAATTCGTGTGAAAAGTTTACAATGTATTAAAAGTGACAAATTTTGAAATCGTTATGTACGTTTGCAGAAAGCTATCGCTCCAAGTATCGGAGCACAACTTCATACAAAATGACTGGAATGTAGGACACTGGGTGATCATTCGAATACACCGTTATAACCTGCTTCGGTTAACGTGGCTAACAAAACCATGTGATTGTAAAACCACTTTGTTTCTCAGGCTTTCGACTTGCAGTTTATTTACAAATTATTTGTATTATTGTCATATATTTATTCTAAAAAATTCTAATAAATGTTCACTGTAGTATATAAAAATTATTTTCTTAAAATTTTTATCAAGTAAAGTAAAAAATACACGCTACAGGCAACAGATGCTTCAAATTTATTATTTTCATATTAATTAACATCAAATTAATATCATATTTGGCATTATGTTTTAAAAATTTATCAAAGCCAATGTAAAAATTGTAGAATATTTTAAAATATGTAAAAATACGTTACACAGAATATTCAACAATTTTGCTTTCTTATTTTTAGCATAATTTTTCTAAATTAAGAGATGTGCATCATTTTTCTTCATTTATTAAAAAAATTAACGAATAAATTATTAATCAGAGCTATTGATTAAATTATTTCGACTGCGCAGAATAGCAAGTAAAAATGTTATCTTTCTATATTACTATGTATTTTAATCGAATCAAAGTTATATTTTATTGAACAAAATATTAAACATAATAATAATGTTAAACATAATAATAATGTTATATCAAATTATGAATAATTTTAACAAGACGGAGAAAAAAAATAAAAACAGAAAAGTATACCTCGGTCAAACGCGAATTCCAATCAGCTGATGTACTTGACATAATAAAAAAACAGACTTTAGCTTCTTCGACGTATCGTACAAGATATTAATAATTTAATAAATCAAATATCGTTATAGCAAAATAAAAAATCACATTTTTTTATTTTATCACACAGTTTAATACATACATGTATAATATATAAACAATACATGCGTGTTTAACGTTGCTTTTATTCAAATTGTAGATCAAATCTCTGTCTACAAACGAAGATGCATCCTCGATATTTCAAACGAAGAATAAATTAATACTACTACTCACATGGCATATGAAGTTGTAGAGAAAATTACGTCAAAGAAATTTTAAAATATCAAAATAAATTTGCATGAAATAAAATTTGGAGATCTCACCTTGACGAAAATGCGCGACAAGTGTGTTGGCCGTTTTCGCTAAACAGCCTTCCAATTTTGAGTCATGTCTGGAACATGTTTCCAGAAATTCAAGGCCTCGGTATTTGCCGATGGCTTGGACGCTAATCAGCAGCGTGCACGCGTAGCAGAGTAACAGTACAACACCTCTCATTTCTTCGTTCAGCGAGACAGCTCTACTGCTCTTTCTTCTTTCTTTCTCTCTCGTTACAATCAATTCCTCGATCAACCTCGTCTGCGGACCGCGCGACTTGACCGGATTTCTCGACGAAGAATGATCGGCTGGCAGGGATGCGCCAGGACTTATAGCCTACCTTGACATTGCCCCCGCTATGCCGACCCCGAGGACAACAAAGAAGAAGAAGAAGAAGAAGAAGAGACTCGAGCTGCAACGATGCCCGAACAGAGCACCGAGTTGATGTGAATCTAATAGAATTCTTCTAAATCTCTCATAATTTTATCATCTTGATTTTCGAAAAAATTACAATTCCAAATTTATTATCTCTATCTAAATCAATTTTAGATTCGACAGAGTATATTACATTATTGATGCAGTAAGTTTGCCATACAATTTTCTGTAAATAAAGAATAAGGAGAAGCAAGAAATAGGAAGCGACGCAGGTTTGATACAAGGTTGTTCAACTTTTATTAATGTACTAATTTTAAATTATTCATAGAGCTCTTGAAATCTTTTAACGAACCCGCTCCATCTTGTTGATGGAGAATTTATCATTGAAGATATTTCGAAGGAGACGAAAAAACACATTGATTAATTTAATGTATCGGCGCTTACTTTCCCGATAATTACTGATGTTTGTTTAACTTTCTTTTTCTTTTCTAGCAATATTAAAGTGGTACGCGCTTAATGATTGGAAAAGGCAGCAAAAAAGCTATTTTCTCCACTCCTAATAATTAACGATTTGAATAATTAGGCGATACAACTGCATTAAATCGAGTTGCGTTGCAATTGCGATTAAATTATACAATTTAAGTACGTAAACAATCCAAAGACTAAGTCGGAATTTAAAAGGTGTCAATCAAATAATAAAGGAAAAATAGGTCATCGTAACTTGTAATATTGATAACAGCTAATGAAAATGTGCGATGAATATGGACGAAAGAAAGCGTCTGAATGGACGTCAGAATGGACGTCATAGAACAACCGAAAGAGGAATAAGAGAATATTAAAACACCGTTAATCGGCTCGGTCACGTTCGTTTTAAGTCACGTTTCTGATTTGCTCGCGCACATGTTCGCGGAAGATCAACGTCGTATTTCCTGCGTTTAGACGTGAGGGAAAAACGAACGAGAGAGACTAAATAGTAAATAATTTTGCACAACGTGATTTCATAGCGAGTTTCAAAATGTAACGAAAATATAAAGTATAAATCTTATAAAATTTTAGAATCCTTCTTTTTTTAAAAAGTGTCAGTCATACAAATAAATTCGTTGTAGAAAAACTAATTTCGCTATAACTTGTTATTTTAATTTTTCATTAATCACTAATATAGAGATTATTTATCGCATATAATTTACATTTATTATTACACTTTCTTAATCCTAGCGAATAGATACGATTCGTCTAAAACGAATTCTGAACTGGTCAGTTTCCATATAGGCGTATTCCATGTCTATTTTAACTTATGTAACTTTTAACATAAATTAAAATAAATTTGTCTATTTTGTGAAAAAAAAGAAACTTGAAATGATTAAAATTCTTTTTAGCAATAATATCGATTTATTTAGAAAGATTCATGTGGAAAAAGAATGAAAATTCCACAATAATTTGATGCGCGGTCAAAGACCGCGAATTCTCAAGGCAATCGGCAATTTATGCAAAAATGAAAAAAATTCTCTTAAAATATAGTCGACATAGCGCTCGACGAAAAATATAACTGTTATATATAAGACACGATATGCCAAATTAATGAGCAATGTTAATTTGGAGTAGCAAGAAAAATTATTCGATGATAGCACGATATATATCGTGAATCGTAGAACTTAATCAATACAAAAAGAAGCATATATTTATCTCACATATACTTATATTTTATGTGCTGAATATTTTTGTATAATGAAAACGTATGATTATGCAAACATAAGAAAAACAGCACAAGATTTCTAAAATAAAAATACATGAATTACATAAAAATTTTCACAAAAAATGTAAATTAAACTTATTATTTATACTAAACTTCGTCTTTTTACAGCGATTTAACATTATTTATCGAACCGACAAATATTTTTTATTTACTTATTAATTAAAAGACATTAATTAAAAGACGCTTTTATTCATTCAATCATAGCTTACTTGACAGATGTAATTGATTTAACTTATAGATTGATTCGATTTGAAAATTTTTTCGAAAGGAAAATTATAGAAGGAATTATTGAAAATTTCTGTAAAGGCAGTCGATACGAGCTCGTTGATTAAACCCCTTGTTATCACGAAACCAGGTTGCCAGGTAGTGTTGATTATTTTATCTAGAATATTTTCAAGCAATTGCTTGCCAAATAAAAGATTTGTGATGTGAAGTTCTAGATTATTGATGCTCTCAACATCCATTTGAGCCCGCACTTTTTGTCCCGGTAATCTAGTCACGGTAGTCGTTTGCATTAGATCGTCTGCAGTGAGAAAAAATACCATAAAATAGAAAGATTGTGTGCAAATAAATATTTTTTTTTAATTATATATCTTTCTCTTCTAATCCTATAGTGCAGCCATACTGGATCATGGCATTGAAAACAAAAGATCATACGATTATTTTTTTTGCATTGAAGCAAATTAGTTTTTTTCACGCCATTAATCATGCTCAATAATATTGGTTAAACGTACCAAATGACTACAGTAAAAGATTAAAAGACATACGACTTTCTAGACATTCTTAAATGAATATTCGCACTTTCACATACTATAAAATTAGCAATTACTAATAAATTTTACTCTATATGGAAACTTTCGAACGCATTTGGAATAAATTTATTAATAACACTTACATAAGATGAGGGTAAATCTTCCTTTGTTTGTTATAGTGGAGCTGAATAATTCACCCTTAAATTCGTAATTACCATTCAGCACTTTCTTCGGGAAGCTTTGCGTGTACACAATCTAATTAATATAATATTAAAAGTGTTATAATTGATTTGTCATCATGTTATTGTTTTTGTTTAGATTTTTTTCTCTAAAGCCGAATCTAGATTGGTCGTATCGTGACGTCGTAAAGGAGTCGCAAGTCGTAAGTCGTAGGCAAATTGACCAATCATGGTTGATTATTTTTGAAATAATCGATGGTTGGTCAATTTGCCTACGACTTACTCCTTTGCGACGTTACGATGCGGCCAATGTAGATCCGGCTTAATAAAAATTAAATGTATATAATATAAAATATTAATAATTATCCTAATTATAATCCTGAATAAATATATTCTCTTATCTTTAAAAAATAATAAAATATAAGATGCTCTTTAATATAAAAGATAAGATATAATGAATCACTTAATAAATATTTTTTGAAAAATATAATAAGGAACTAATATATATAATCATACGATATTTGTCGATAAAATTGCATGTTACATCAAGTGTAACATATAATTACATCGAATGATGAATATAGTGCACGTACCCTGTAATTTCTCAATTCGGAGATGAACTTTGTTACTTTACTGATGGCCCATCCCGTTTCAGTGACATTTCGGAGGGTTAAAATAAAACCGAAATTCGGAACTCCCCTCGTGGCAGTTACCTCTTTGGCAAAAAATGGATCAAACGGGAGCACATTGTATTTAGGTAGACCAGTTTTGAAATAAGGTCGAATCGAATTTAATCCCTCTCGTACGCAGGCATCAAACCCTAACTTATCGGGATGACAATTTTTAAAGTTGTCCTCTAAAAACATACATGAGAGCTATATTTGAGAGTCATTGATTTAAATTGGTACATAAATATATATTGTATTACGAGAAATGTTGTATAAATTAATTTGTAACAATGAATTATATATGATTCAGAATTATATAACATTAAAAAATAATTATTTATCATTGAAGAGTGTTTAAAAGCTTTTTAAATAAACTCTTTCTCGAATATGTTAGCAACATATTTCATAAATTATTTAATTTTGTAACAAAGAATTAAAATTCTGAAGATGTTTAGAATTAGATAAATAATTAAAGTTATATAGAAATTAGATTTTAAAGCGTTCAATAATCTTTTTAGATTTATTCTGTTTCAACTATATTATTTCAGTTTTTTGTACGTTAATTATTATGTACTAATTTTTTATTCTGTCAAAATGATATTAATGAGTTAGATTTTATCGAATAATAAAAAGCTAAGGAATGCTAAGCAATTTTTTATTCTGTGAGAATTACGTAATCTTCAAAACGGAGTTAAAATCATGATAATTTTAATATGCTAATATAATCTAATACAATATTAATGAAATTTGATAAAATTAATATTAATATAAAATTTCTATTATAATGTTTGTGCAAAGATAATTTTTATAACATATACTTTACTTTTTTGCTGTATTTAAAAAATCTTTTTTATCTTGGTATAAGTAATCATATATAAAGGAAAGAAATAATACGTATCAATTAATATTGTAATGTCATGAATTTACTACATCCAATTTATTTTATATATTAAATTGAAACATATTTTATCCGTTTTTATTACAATTAAAATGAAAAGATAAATAATGCTAAAATTAAAAAATTTTTTGTAAAATCTTCATAATGACTAAATCCAATTAGCAAGTTTATGTGTGTTTTAGGAATTGTTGCGAAAATACGTCAATTAACATTGAATGCACATGTGCAATCACAATAATGTAACTTTCACTCCTAAGCATTCTGATTTTCTAATATCTTGCACTTTATAGTACAATGTTGCATTTCTTGAAAAGATTTTATTCGTGAATTCTGTTTTTATTACAACATATAATAATATCATTATACATCATAATATATCCATAAATGTGTGTGTAAATGACTTTTCTTATATCATTCTAACTTATTTTTTAATACGTTAATAGTCTCAATATAATGATGCACTCTTGTTTAACAAATATATTAAGATTTTGATATTCTTTCAAGAAAAAAAATTGATATCACAAACTTTCCGGAGTCAATAAAATTATATATATATTTGTGTAACTACTGATCTCTTGTAACGTTCAAACTGTCGAAATATACAATTTTCGCAATATAAAAGTAACAATACGCATAGCTTAAAACCGGCTTTGAGCAAAAGCGACAACAATAAAATTCGATTTGATTTTACATATTTTTTTTCAGAATCGATAAAATGATATATATTCACACATACACACACACAGTGCAATCTATATATTTAATTCTTCAGTGAAAGTAATATTACGTGTTGATTTTTCGTCCGCCGTAATATTGAAAATACTTAATTATGTTACAACACGTGATATATAAGTGATTATGAAAGTTTCAATAATGTCTCGAAAGAAATTTAAAGAAAATATATTATAAAAGAGTAGAGATCTCTCGAATCTTTTAATCTGTTTTGCTTAATTATTATTCAAATTTGTTATTAATTTTATTGACAATTTCTCCTCTTTATAATATCAAACATAAAAATCACCGATTTTTAAATTTCTTACACGTGTGGTAGTTAAAATCATCAAATGTACTCACCGAACTCGACAGCGGTAGTCAAAGCGTACAATAGTAGCGCAATCAAGAGGATTCTTAGCATCTTTCTGCCTTTTCTTTCTCTCTCCTACTTTGTTTGATAAATCTGAAGCACGCAAAAAAAATCACCACGGTACTTATCATGTACTTATTAATGTTCGCAACGGTTCACTTGAGGTACTATGCGGACGGGGAATGCGTGCGATCCTTGCACTTTCACCGTCTACGATACATCTGAGAAAAAGGTTTGGCGAACTGCCTCCAAGTAAAATTTTGGGACTGTTTTACGTAATGTAGTAAAAGATAGAGAAATTGCTTCAAGTGGGAGTGGAAATTTATTCGCATAAAAAAATCTTTTCCCTCGCAGTTTCGAAATTTGGACCAATATCTTATCCACTGATATTAGAAAAGAGAAAACAAGTCTTATGTATATTGCGGATTATCTAACGTTACATCATTACCTAACATTATATTGCTAGTAGATTGCGGTTAGAATAATATTCGCGATAATAATACGCTCCGATACATATATTATTCCCAAATATTTTATATTACATTGCAATTACGATTTAATTAAATTTCACCAATCCTTATTTATTTTCTAAATTTATTTCGCGTAAACATAAATCAAATTTTAAACAAAACAAGAAACAAGTCTATGATAGCTATTTATACATTTTTTCTATATATATAAGTTTATCATTAGAGCTGCAAATATATATAATTCACATTTTTTAATATTTAAATATCTGATTGATTTTCTAAATAATTTAAGTTCTCATATTTGCAATTGAAATAAAAATTTTTTGCATTATGTGTTTTATAATCACACGATTAAAATGAATACAATAGCGATACCTTTAATATAAAAAAATTTATTTCTTGAATATTTGTCAATTTTGTTTTAATAAAAAAAAAGATTAATTGATATTTAGATGTTTAGGTGACAGACAATTTTTTGTCGAACGCTCTTATTAGCCTAGAAATTTTGAACAAATATTCATTTTTAATATAAGCGCGCACAAATGAATATAAAAATAACACAATATTTTTATATAATTACATTTTTATATACATAATATGTATATAACTGTAATAAATTTTGACAGATATATATATATATGCGTGTGTATATGTTGTGTAATTTTTTATCCAGTTTTATGTAATAGATGATTTAGAAATACCATTTAATTTAGATAACTCTCTCTTAATTAACTCTTTTGAAACATTAAAATGCGGATTATCTAGTTTACACAAAAAATATTTTGAATCCAACAATATATAATTTTACATAATTATTTCATAATTTAGATATTATTTAGATGTTATAATTTATATATACATATTATGATTAATTTAGATATTATTTCATAATTTAGATATTAAATTGTTTGAATACATTTTGAACTCTGTCGCTGTTTCCTTACCTAAAAACCTTACGAACGATTAGAACGTAGATGTTGAAGATGCTAACCCGGCAATGTGAGACTCGGTAGTAGACCTGATGCTGTTCTGAACCGTCTATCCTGATCTGTAGCAAATGAATGCGTCCTTGAAAAATATAAAATGACAGAAACGAAGAATACTTGTTTCAAGGGATCGTTGTACTTCTTCTCGAGTTGATTGCATGTTTCTCTCATGTAGACATTATATATGTCAACCATATATGCAAGCATACGAATATTTAACAATTTTCACAAATTGCATATCTCTTTTAGTATCGCAATCATCTAAGGCAAGAAAAATTAAAAAATTTTTATAACACAATAATAATTAATTTATATGTATATATAAATATGAATATAAATGTAAATAATTAATTTATATATATATATATATATATATATATATATATATATATATGCGTATGAGAATCATTTATACTACAAGAAAATATATTTTTAAATAAAAATATGTTTTAAAAAAAATCTCAAATAAATAGATTAAATAGATCTTCTCTCTCTTAAATAGATTATTATTGCATAAAAAAGTAAAAAATACATAATATATAAAAAATTTTTTATTATATGTATGTATATGTGTAAGTAGAATTTTTTTCATTTAAAATAAAAATTAAATATTATTTTATATTCTATAAAATGCTTATTTTATACTCTATAAAATCTTTTTTTAAAATTTATAATTTTCAAATTTATAATTTTTTTTAATTTTTTGTTATGCATATGCAGTAAGTAAGTAAAACAGGATTTCTGTATGTAAATATATTCATTCAACGATTATCTATTATCTCTTGTATTTTTTTCTCTCTTATTCTCTCAAGATATTATTGCAGAAGAATAAATAACATTTTTTATAATTTGTCAAACAAGATAAATTAATAAATTGTTATAAAAAATTAAAAGAGAGAAAAGTTGTTGTGATAATAATAATAATATTATTAATAATAAATATTTTGCAGAATTTATTTTTCTATATAAAATTATATATTTAATACTAAAAAAATTTCTTGAAAATGGTTATAAATGTCTTAATATTTTTCTAATATTATTTTATTTCTATTGTTTTATATATTAGAATATTAATATAATAATTTTAGAGAATTTTATAACTTCAAACATCTATGACGAACTGTCATTAATGGAATATATGTTCATTCTATCGAAATTCTATTACACAATGCAAACACCTTAATTGCAGAATGCAAATGACTTGTTACATCATTATTAAGAAGATGCTATACTACTATGTACACATACGATGCGCTTTATCATCATAGACACTTGTTGTTTACATTGCGTGCAGGATCATAATCTTGCCTCACGAAACTGCTAATTTCGCAAGTTCAAATTGAAAATATGATGTCATCTGGAAATAAAAGAGAAATGAATAAAATTATATGATTCTCGCAGTTTTCTTTGAGAATGATTTTTCATGAAAAAACCAATGTATATTAAGCAAACTTTTTTTTAAATTACTACTAAAAAATTAACTAAAAAATTATAATTATAATAAAATAATATAATTATAGTAATATAATAAACTTATCTACAATAGAAATATCATATGCAGTAGATTAAGATAAAAACGAGGAAATAAGGGGAGAAAAAATTGATAATAATCTATATATTTATACATATATTAAACAAATCTCCTATTATAGACGTTATTAATAATTCGAAACACTTGTAAAACTTATAAATATTGATTTTATGTTAGATAAATATTCCATAATAAGTGTAAAATTACATTCAATCTCTTTAGCTTTTCGTTCATGCAGTTTAAAATACGAAATTACATCTGTAACGTCAATTCATAAATGCAATATGCTTTTGTCGTGAAAATGTCGAAGCCAACTTCTCATTATGGGACCGATGATTTATATGCGGACATACGGGCATCATTACGTATCCTCTGGTTAGGACACTTTCGTCTAACCGACTCCACAATCCGTGCAAGTCTCGTCTGCCGTTGCAGCCGACGAAAAAGGCGCAGGTGCATATTGCAGTAGTGAAAGTATCCATGAGTGCAGCTATACGAGATCTACCATCTGTCAATGCCCTCTCTTGCATAGTCAGTCTTGCTCTGACAGAGTCGTTTATATCGTGAGATTCGCAGCAGTCTTTAGTCGAACTCTTCGTAGCTAGTGATCCTCCTCGTGAGATAAGATCTCGTATCCAACTTGCGAAGGATAGAACAGATTCAGCGACAGAATTCTCGCGGGATTTTCACGAGTCTCGAAAGTTTCGCGAAATCGTTGTCACGGCTACATTGAAAATCATGACCAAGAAGCTGTGGGTCATCCTTATTGTCGGCTACGCGGTAGCTCTCTCCTCCGATTTAAGTCGTAAGTAATTGAAAATATTCCTTGCAAAATAAACACATTAAATAAGTCGTTAAATATCCGTGAAATTTATTATATTTGAATTTGGATAATTATAACAAAACGATCGTTTGATCTTAAGTAAAGGTGAAATTTTTTACAAATGATCTATTTTAATTGTAACGGTTTCCTTAAGTTTCACGCTATTTTTTCTTTATTTAATCTTTTATGTTTCATGTATCTAATTTTGCGTATGTAATTTTTTATCAGAAACCAAGCTGTTACACAACACACGTTGACTTTATATTCGAGATGCGATCATATTTTTGAATCTTAATACTTCGTGACTGAAGAGATGCAAGTAAGCATCGAAACGTCTCACTTTTTTGTCGCTCTCTTAATAAATGCGACTTATTGACATTCTTTTTTAATCTTTTGTTTTTTTAACTGACCTACCATCCACAGTTTAGCTCGTATCAGGCTGTTTATTGTATTTATGTTTCTTAAGTCTATGAAAAAGTTTAAAAAACAGTATGCAGCTTATAATTTCAAGAAATTGTTCTTGAGAAAAAGATTCGACTGTTTTATATGTCATAAAATAAAACTTTTTTATAAATAAAAGAAACAATTATTATATATAAATTAAAGCTAAATTATGTGTGCAATTTCCTGCATGCAATCGCGTTGGACTGTCATAAGGCCGGATCTTCATTTCCGCTGCAATGTTGTAGTCAAGTATATTCAAAGTTAGCATATAGGTATACGTATTTAGGTCACACTATTAGAGTAATTCTATTGTAAATCCACCATAATTATATTATTGCAAAATAGCAATATAATTAATATATTATAATTTACATATTTATTTCCAAGTTATATGTATTATATATATTTCTATTTGTGTATTTGTAATTTATTTAGCATGTATCAAGCATATATTGAATGATCTAAATTGTAAAATCTCGCAATAATCTCATTCTAAAAAAAAACTTATATGACCTTTGCACTAATTTGTAACATGCTCTTGAATGGTGCACTTCGTCGCGAGATAATACTTTCACTTTTAACGTGACTACTGACTAAGATGCTTCTTATTCGTCGACGCTTTTACTTATTAGATCAAAAACTAATTCAAATTTCTCTTTCTTCTTTAGATAGAAAACGTCAGAAAATGTAATTTAAAAAATTCATGTCTATGATTCATGTTTTCTCTCTTCGATAATAAAATATGATTAAACATATATATATATCTGTGTATATGTGTTGAAATATAATATAACAAACATAACAAACATTATAACATTCTATTTACAGCGGAATACGTGAAGCAATGCTCGAGGAGCGATCCAAAATTGACATCTTGTTTAATTGATGCTCTGCATCATTTACGACCTTACTTGAGTGTCGGAATACCCGAAATCGAATTGCCTTCAGTAGAACCATTTCGTGTAAGTTCTATATTAAATTATAATATAAATAATATTGTACACAGAGATTATATATTATTGTATTTATCATATATATATATATATATATATATATATATATATATATATATATAAAAATTTATTTCAAAAAGGAAACTTTTTATTTTTATATACTTAACACATATACAGGAGGCAATAATTTTGTCTACCTGGAATATCTGCGCTATTTTTAAAGACATGATAAAATTGTAAAATTGTAAAAATTGTACGGTATTAAAAGGACTATAATGTACTGGTAATATTTTAGTCAAAATAATTGAAAAATGAATATTTTACAAGATATTTTATAATTTATGTAAAATTATGTCAACTTAAAGCATAAAATACCTCGTAAAGTATTCAATTTTTGGCTATTATTTACAATTTACTTTTTATGTGGAATATTGTGAGAAATCGATTTATATAAAAAAATTAGGTTTCATTAAAGAAAATGAAGATAATCTTGAAATCTCTGAAATGCCTCCACTTATGGAATATTACTAGCATATTATGGTCCTCCTGATATCGTATATTGTTCGTAATTATAATTTTTTAATATCTTCAAAAATAGCACAGATATTCCAGGTAGACAAAGTTATTGCCTCATTCTATATATACATATATAATTGTATATAAAATTTGTCATATATAAATAAATCCACACACGTTTGTATAAAGTAATTGCTTCCAATGCTTTAAATATAGATGTAATCTTTATTATATATTATATAAATATAATAAAAATTATGGATAATACTTTCTTTATTTTGAAAGTAGTTATTAAATGTTACAGGCTCTATAAATATTGTAATAAGATGAATACATTACATATACATTACATTATACAATGCGCGAAAGTTTTGTTTCGATTTGCATCGTTACGCATTCCCTTCCCTTTTTCTGTTAATTTCAACAGATGGACGAGCTGACTCTCTCTCTGACAGGTGGTTCAAACGGTTACAAGATTCAGCTACGCGACCTTTACGTAAAAGGGGCAAGTAACTATACAGTGGATGATATTAAGCTTGGCTCACCCTTCCAAGCTATTGTACGAATGCCAGCCCTTATACTAGACGCTCATTATTCCAGGTAGACGAATTCGATTATACTCGACTAAAGTATCAAAGTAGTATTTCAACTTTCTATGAATACCTATTTATTTGCATTTGTATAGTAAAAATTATTTTTATTCTCGCATATAGAAATTTTTTTATTCGTTAACGCTAAAGAATAATTTAATAAAAAGAATGAATAAAGTATACATAATTTGAATAAGTGATTTTTTCTCAATATTTAAAAGGGTAGACTGTCTGTTTATCAGATTTAATTTTTGCAGTTCCGGTGTATTAATAATTTTACCCGCAAGTGGAAATGGCACATTTCATGCACGCTTCGGTGATGCTACAGCTCTAGTCAAAGGGACGGTGTCGACGAAATCACGAGATGGAAAAACATACTTGAATGTCGAGAACCTCGATGTAATACTTGGAGTAAAGGATGTGCAAATGCGAGTCAGCAAAATCTTTAAAAATAATCGAATACTCAGTAAGTAAATTGCACAAAATTATTATAATATATTTAATATTCCAAAAATTAAATTATTTAATGAACTCTCTCTCTCTCTTGTAATTAATTAATTTTTTTATATTGTTTTTGTCATATTTAATTTCTACAGCCGAAGCAATCAATCTCTTCCTACGAGAAAACGGACAAGAGGTATTGAAAGTGATGGAACCGCAATTGAAGAAAAAATTATCATCGCTCTTTGCCGGAATTGTCAATCAATTGTTACGACATGTGCCAGTAGAAATGTTCCTTACACCTTAGGAGATATCTATATTATATCTTCATTAGTGATTGTTAGCTTTCTCTTATGAAAGAAACGATCAATCTTAAATAGGAAGGTAAAACTGACAACGCATTATGGCATAAAAAATAAAAGGTATCAAGTTTATTTAAATTAAAACTAAAGAGGCATTAAATTTAGAATTGTAACCGCAATTTTTTAACTGTGACTCTTTCAACTTTGAAATAAACTGTGATTTTATTCTGGTATTTCAGGAAACTTGATATTTCTCATAGTATTATATATTCACTAATTTTATAAAGAGTTTTTAAATAATAAAACTGAAAAAATTGTCACCATTTTAAAGAGCAAAAATTTTATACATGCTACATAAATTGGCTTATTTACACAAGGATCGATTTTTAAATCCGCTAATTAAAATGCCGCAATGACATAATAATAATGTGCTACTTTTGTGATTGTTTCTCGTTGGAAACAAAATATTAATTATTAATTCATTTTTGTTAAAGTATTAAATTAATATATATTTTATTTAATTCATTATTCAATCATCGAACAAATGCGAAACAAACAATTGTATCGAAAGATTAAAATATAATATTCATTGAGGCATATTCTTAGGCGAAAAATAACACATGTTGACAGAAAACATTGTTACTTAGATTAGTAAAACTTTGGTGGTATGTACGAATAATTATATTAAGTATTAAATATGGTGTTATTGTTAGTGTCTTAACGAATAATTAAAAATGGTATATTAATGGAATATAACATACATTTGTTATTGGAGTATAAATACATAGTGATTAAATATATATGACGAGAGATTAATTATTTTAATTTGTTTCACATAAATATTATACTTAAATCTATCTATTTAAATTATCTAATATTTATTAAGACTTGCTAATATGAATAAGTCAATTAGACGTGTGTATGTGTGTATATTTCCATAACAACAATTTCAGATAAATGTCTGCAGAGAAAAAACCTTCAAGGGGATTGAAAATTATTCAAAAGAATTGTTGAATCGATTTGGCACTCTTTTTCTATTTTCCTAGATATTTATTACATCTGTGTGCTTTACATAAATAACTTCGCTAGTGAAAATAGTAGTAACACAATAATAATAACAATAAAGTAATCTATTTCGTTTACACGTTATACACATAGTTATACAATAAACTCGCCACTGTCATATTATTCACACGCATGTCGACGTTCGATTTGCAAATTCATTCTAACACTATCACGTTACGATGAGAAACAAAAATTATCACGGGATGTTTGCAGAATCTAAAGAAAGAGAGAGAGACTCTGCATCCTCCGCGTTGGTTTCGAGCAGTCGGCTAAAGTATCCGCTACTTTAAAAACGGTGCATTTTCGATTATATTTTAACTAAGCTGTACGTGCCTTGGCACGAGAAATAGTCTTCGAGGCCCTCAAGGGAACGTCTTTGAAAAGGAGATCTTTGACATTAGGCGATTAGCAGTTTCGGTGAGATAATTATCCAAATTTTGCGACAAGAATGGCAACATCTCTCGGTACAACGACGGCCAATTCTCGTTTATAAATTTCAGAGCCATGCTGTCTGCAAATTAAAATCCTGTTATGACGATATTGCTTCAAAACGAATCAGCATGTGAAAAAAGCAATTTAGCAATTTTTTTTTTAGCAATTATATTCATAAACAACATTATGTAAGAGGAATTACAACGCATATATATGTATTTGTATTTCCCATTGAGTAACTATCAGGAATTTGTTAAAGTTATATAATGAAATAATTAGAGAATGAAACAATGATAGGTAATTTTACTTAAGATAAAAACATAAAAATAATATTGTGATATCAATTACCTTTTCCTACTATAATCTAGCATATAATTTATAAAATTAATATATATATATATATATATATATATATATATATATTAATAAAGATTACCAACACATATATTGTCAAATAAAGATAAATATGTCTGTAGCTAAAAGGACTATTTCAAAAGTAGAATTATTTTAAATTGTTATTTATATGTACTTACTGAGTTGCTCGTTGCCATTGAACATATCACTAAACCAGACTTCCATCTTTCCAATTTCCGGATTTAGACGGAAATGTTCGATCGTCCATCTATCGCTTGCTACAGGTCCTTCTATCGACCATGTGTCTTTTATATCTTCTAGACTAATATTGAAAAATCCTGCCATGTAAATAATAAAATAGATTATATCTTTTTTATAAGAGTAATTAAATTTCCCATTAATAAGAAATTATTTTAATACATGCTTAAAAACATCAAATGGGATAAATACAATGAGATAAACTATAATATTTTATAAACTATGCAAACAAAGTAAAAGAAAAACATACACAAACATATGCAAAAACTCTATTAAAAATTATATAAAGATTATATAAAGAAAGATATTGAAAATTTATTTCTAGTTTGATTTATGTCATATTAAATATTTTTTAATAATATTCATTTTGATTATATTATATTAAATATTATATGATATTAAATAATAACAAAATTATATAATTTTGGAAAAGTTAAATAATAATTAATATCTAGCTAGAGTGCATATAATATATTTTTTGTTTGTTGGTAACTCTCTTTTTATTAAATTTTTATTATTTAATTAACACACCTTCGCCACCAATTGTTAACACTCCGTAAGCTCCTTCCGCCTTGAAATTACCCTCTATAAGCATTTTTGGTAACTCAAGATCGACTTCTAAATGGAAAGAATCATCAGAATGATGCGGCCTCACAGCCAAGAAATTAATCTTTGCAAGTCCATAGATATTAACATTTTTGACTGTTATGTCTGCACGCAAGTCACCGGTTTCATATACGGTATTTTGATATTCAAGAAAATACGGATCCAGAGGTGGCACATCTAATTCCGGTATACCTTCCGAAAAAAAATAAAGTTTGTGTAATATTTAAAAATATATGAAATAATAAAAAATATATATTTTTTCTTATATATAATATATAAATTATAATAAATGTAATGCAATAAAAATTGGTTCTTTCGGACAATTAAAAAAAGAATAGTATTGCTTTTTTACCTGCGATGAAAGTTGGCCATGCTTCTTGCATCGCAAGTCTGAGGCAAGATGTATAATCAGACGCATCCCGCTTGCAAGTCTGTACCGCTGTGTAAAAATGTAAAATATACGTTAAATATACATATGTATATATAAACTATTAATTAATTATTTCGAACATTATACTGAACTATATATGTATAATGAAATAATTCGATTTTTTTATTGCAACCAAATGGTTTGTATCTCGTAGCCTTTTAAGCATTTAAAATTTAAAACATAAATATTTAATAAATATAAAATCGAAATATTTATAATAAATAATATCGAATTTTTATTTAATTAAAAATATTTTTATTTACGCATGAATCACTAACAGGATCTTGTACGGATTGGCTTAGAAAATTTTGTGTTTAAATTCTGAACTTATTCTTTGTTAATATCAACTGCAATTTTTTTATCTGCAATAATTACAAAGATAGCCATTGTGCTAATATGAACATTAATCCTTGTATGTTTTGTATAATTTTTTGTTATGTTTTATTAATAAGAAAATATTAAACTATTGATATTAGCATAACTAATTGTGTCAACGCCATTAAATAATAGTAAAAATATAAATGTAATAAATAAATTAATAAACATATATACACTTACGTAAGTAATATTATCCATTCAACTATATAAATACAGATCTACATACGTGCAAATTTACATATTATCTATTTAATCGTAAACATATAAACACAATTTTATGCATATGAATTTATATTTGATATTATATACACTACATTAAAATGTTTTATTCACTCTAATTTGATTTGCTTTCTGAAACTGACTTGCTATTTTGATGCCATAGAATTGTTGTCAATTCAGTATAGATAGAATATAAGAAAGAGCATTTACATAATTAATGTCAATAAGCTCTAAGGAAAATATTATGTATGTTATTGACAGTATGTTATGACAGCAGTATATACTTCACATTTATAATTCATTGATTACTTTAATTTTTTATTTCAATAGTATGTTGTGAAAATAACATCAGCAACAATCTATAATGAATCTTGCAAACTATAATGAAATGTATCATTTCATTCATTAAGAATCAAATAAATCAGTACAATTAATTTGATACAATTAATTTGATTATATTTAAAAAAAAATGCTGAAAAATGAATTTATATTTTAAACAACATTCTTTCCGAATATTTTTAAACCTAAATTAAATTTTTTACATATAAAATATTATCCCTATATATTTATGTAATTGAATATTATAGAGAACTGCTTATCAAAGCATGATATTCACCTTTAACAAATTGTGAGGAGAGATTCTACATCACATGGGAATAGTCGTGAACAATGGCACGTAAAATTTGAGTACACATTCTTTTCCACACACTGGAAAGTATCAATCAGGACCATATTTCTTACATTTTTGAATTAATTAAAAGTCTCACACTGCCTCCTTCTCGAGACAGAACAAAGAAAACCAATTAAATCTTAACTGACATGAGTCGAATCAAAGAAAAATCGATTCTCAAAGACAGAAGAGATCGATGGCTGAATAAAGGACTTACGAAGCTCGAGATCCTGAGCTGCGACAAGCACAAATACGGTAGCGCAGTACACGGCGAGAGTGTAGAACGACATCCTGCGTGGTTAAAAATTCTTGTAGCTAGTCCAACCAATTATAAACACTCGGTTTATATAGTCTCCCGTTCCAAGGACTCGACAAAGATACGTTGCAAAATTGCATGTCATTAAAACGAGCTTATACGTGAGAGGCGAGAAGCAGCAGTAGGTGGGAAACTAAAACGGCTGCATCGGAAAATACGCTCCTCTTTCCTTCAGGACATTTTCGACGAGTAAAAAAAGGATGGCAATTCAACAAATTCAGGCGAATCTATATTTTGATTGCAGAGAAATTATAATGAAATCAATTTTAATGAAAAAGAAAATGAAAAAAGGAAGAAGGAAGAAGAAGAAAGAAGAAGATAAGAGATAATAAGTAGATGGTACCATGTGACATAAGATATTTTTCTTAGAACGATCAGAAATATTTTTGTCTTGAATAAAAGGAAAATAGGTAAAGAAAAATATTTTTGATGAGATTGACAATACTTTTTCTGATTTCTCTCTCTCTCTCTCTTTCCCCCTCTGCCGCCCCCCCTCTCTCTTTCTCTCTCTGTTACCACATCGGCATCTTGGGCTCGGTTTAATTGACAATGAGTCGTGCTCGATTATTGTTGCACTCTTGCGGTGATTCCGAGAATGCCTAGCAGGAGGAAGTCTATTTCTGTTAACATCTTCTCTCTTCATGTCCTTCTTGAATTTAAAATAAGATGTAAACGTGACTCACTTATACACTGAATAAAGCCTGAAAATACAAGAAGTATACTGGGAAGAATAGACTTATATATCTATATACTTATATATCTATATAGATTAATAGATCTACATACATATATTTGAAGATTTATTGATGAAAGAATGATAGAGATTTGATAAAATATAAAAGAATTTTCTTTCCTTCGTAAAATATCATAAATTCCACAAAAATTGTCTCACATATATATTAATTTTTAAAAAATATAATATAATATATTAAAGTATAATTTAACTGTGTATTAAATAAAAGTATCGCAAAAATTTACTCTTCTTAAAACTCAAATCTTCTATTTGCATATATATTCTATTAAATTTATTAATTCTAATTAGTTTATAGCTTCACCAATAGCTAAACGTAATTAACAGAGAAATACTTTACGTAAATCGTCATTAAAAAGCTAATCTTAAATAATGGTGCATAAAATATAATTTTTTTTATAGCCCACGAATATATTTTATTTGAGTCACAAATTTTTATAATTTATCATTTATTCTGATGATTTATTTTGCGAAATAGAGATTTAAAAAAGCATATCTATTTGAGTATCTGATTGTGAGTCTATTCAACATGTATTATTTTCCTCGAGATATATAAGTTCTAGTGTAATTTTTCAATGTTATGTTTTTTTTCATACATTTTTAAGGAATCGAGAGAGAGAAAGATTTTATTTAATATATTCATACATTCAATAAAATTAATGAAATCATACATATACATATCAAATAAATGTATATATTCCCATATAAAAAATAATTAAGATCTTTTTATAAATAAATAAAACGTAATATAATCATTCAATAAACTTGGGATAATCATTTCTTTTTGTGATAACTAATAAATTAGATAGATTTATTCAATTATTATTTATTTAAATTGATTAAATAGATACAAATTAATTAGTTTTTAATGATTTTATATTAATTAAAATTTTCTTTGGAAAGAAGCTTAAATTTTTCATTTTTAGCCAATGATTTCATTTACACTTATTTTATTCTACACTTACTTTATTCTTTAAGATGTAAGTACCAAGTTTACAAACAATCGTCTAATTGTCATCCAGGAATTTAAATATGGAAATTTTTTAATAAAATGCTGCGGCAAAAACAATTACTTACGAGAATGCTACAATGTAATCATCATAATATTCATAATAGCTGTTATTAAATCTCTGTAACTGGCTTATTAAACTAGCAGAATAAAATAGCTTAAATCTACTAATGTCATGGATATTTTTTTACATTGGCAAAGAAAATTACAAAACAATGATATTTAAAAAAAATAAAAAAAGATTCTGCTTGCGCATCCGCAAAGACAATAATTTAATGACTTCCTCTCATTTATCGCACAATAAATTAATCGATCATATATTCTCATCAATAAAGAGCACGAAATGCATCAAGAAAAGTTTCTAGAACACGGAAAGACCCTTTCGCAATCTTTATGAGCAAGTGCAAGGGTATGAACTCGAGGCGTACAGACTTCCGTGACCTTGTATGCATTTTTACGTATGACGTAAGAGCGATTTAGCCGATCGCATACGTTACAACATATCTAGTCTCGATGGAAATAAAATCAGATTATGAATGCATAAAGTAACTACCCTTGGAACAGATCGCGACAGCGATCGAAAAAATTAATTTCTTTAAGCTCGTGCAGAATGAAGAAAAAAAAGAAATACCGATAGCAAAACGATATATTGATGACTCGACTGCTGTTGTAAATGTATGTACTACATACACAATGAACATTTATGTCGATATGTTGATGCGTTTGATGCGAATATCGCGATTGTATACTTTATGTTTATGAATGGCGCACACGCGTGTGAGTCCTTTCTCATTTTTTTTACATGCTTTACCTTACACAATACTCGACAGTCTTTGAATTGACACAGAATGAAACTTGGTCTCTCTTTTTATCTTACATTGAAATATAAAGCAATTCACACATGTGTATTGTGATTAATACTGTCAAGATACAGACAATATAATCCATGTTGTTTTTATATATTGTAATTTATGTATTTTCCGATGCTTATATATTATTTGAAAAGTCATAGATATTATTGGTATTATTTTGAATCTTACTATTATCTAAAATAGCCAGTACTTGAAAAAATATTAATAGTATTGCCAATTATATTTTAAAAGTAACATACGTATGATGTAATTATACAATATTGTAAATAATTTAACGTTAGAAAATTATATATGAGTTATGAAAATTATATGTTACTGCAATAAACTTCTAATACGTTGTAATAAATTTAAATAAATTCTACTAATTTCTTTTTGATTAATTTTCTTCTTGAATAGAAATTTTGTGTTAATAAATATCAAACATAAATTTCACATTTTCAAACGAAAGGTTGTCTTGACAATGAGTGAGATGAAGAGAAAATGAGTAGACATTATCGTATAAATTTCTATTTGATATCGAATAAACAATCACGACATAATAATATCATGTTATGAAGTCTTTTCGAACTAGCTGAACTAAGAATAGGTATTTACTCTTAGCCATGTGTTTTCAATTTTATTGTCATACAGAGATGGTCAACATTACTATTTAAGAACCACAGGCTACACTTAATAATTTGCTCTAAACAACATATAACATCTGACGTGCAACAGTATTACATACGACATCTGACATAATAAAGTGCGTGGATAATAGAGGAGTGCATCGCAAATTGGCTAAATGTCAGAGTTTTGGATAATTGCTTAATATTTTCCTCATTGGCTACGTAAACAATAAATAATGTGATACCTGCCGCTGACTTTTATTCGCACATTTAAGAAAAATGATGATATATGTATATTTATCAAATAAATATAAATACATTTATATGTTTATATTGATAAAAAACATAATATACAATATATTTAGTACATGATATTTTTTTCTCTCTATTTGGGAAAAGTTACGCACATAAATAGCATATAATTTGTATAAAATTAATTTATTCCATATGTTATACATAATGTAAACAAGTCCGTTACACATTTGATATTGAGTTACACAGTTACTACTAGTAACATTTTCGCCCGATATCTCTCTCTCGTATGACACAAATTGTGCATAGTAATTTGCATAAAGGCACTCTCGCTAGATCAATGAGCGCGAGCGATAATGCAACGAGTCCTTGTGGAAGTAAAAAAATAGACAGTCCTTGTTGAATTAAAAATGAACGAAAGACGCACATAGCGATCAGAGACAATTATGACGCATCTTTTCCTCCCCTTCAACTATACAAAGAACACCTAGATATATATATGTTCCTTTAATTAGCGACTCTGTAACATATTTTTGCGGGTTCTAAATCAATTTATTTGACGTTTTTATTTGATGTATTTTTTAACTAAAATAAGATTTTAAAAATTATCATCTTTTTTATTTTAATTTTTTCAGAAACAACATAATTTAGATAAAAAAAATAATTGCAGGAAAATAAATACTTCTTTTCTTATGCTTTTTTTAAATTTATTTATCTTCTAATTTCATAGAAAATCAAATGTATCTTATTTTGGATTCTAATCTCTGTTCATGTGTGTATGTGGATAAGAAAGAAAATAAATCCCTGCTTCTGATTAATTATTCAGAAGAAAGATATGTAGGTCTCTCGGAGTAGCACACTATCTTGTTTATGCCGATCACCGTTCACTCAATGGTGACTACTTCCAGACGCGTACGTTATTAATGAAATATATAGAAAAAGAGAGAGAGAGGGGGGGGGGCACACCATTGCACAATGATAGGTATTACAATCCATATTTAATTCGCGAGCAACGAAACAGATGCAATTGTATAGTTGAATAGGAACCGAATTCCCCTTGTTTCCTCGCAAAACAGTGTCAATATATGACATTTTAACGCAAATATTATAATTAACTATTATAATTTAATATGTATAATTAATTTATTGTATCTAATAATTATTATAGTAATAATTATTAATATATTAGACATTTTTAAAAATTTTTCGCGACTACACATAATATTACATATATAAAATTATAGCGTAAAATAATAAATTAATATAATGCAAAATTTTTTATCTCATTTTAATTATTTTAATATCGTTTACTAATGTTTATATCGTATATCATTGTACTGTATTTATATATTTAGATACCTTATTAATTAAAATACTCAAGTATTAATATTCTACAATAATTAAAATATTTAATTAAATGTTATTAAATTAAAATATTTGAGTATTAATTAAATCTTTTTTCTCAGAAAAAGTTTAAACTATTGGATGCATCTGACGATGATCATGTTATTTTTATTCTGGTTCAACGCGATTCATGCTCTTCCGCATGCGGTCGGTATTATCAGTATTATCCAATATCTTGTGATGCAATCTACAGATTTGGTCGGTAAGTACGCGAATGATTCGCTTATAAGTGGCGCCATCTGAACGGCTTGAACTCACCTACGCTTAACTACGCTGCCGTTGATTGAACCCGTCAGTGAATCAGCTGATCGCTTTACTCACGTGGAGAATCAGCTGTGCGCGACAATGGAGGAACTGGTGGATAAGGATCTCGAGATACCGCCCATCAAATACGAATGTAAGTATCCATTGCGTTTATTTTTCAATAGTCTCATCCGTCGAAGTAAAAATACACGCTTTTACACGATTGATACGAAATCTAACCTCGCTTACGCGATATATATATTCATGAATTGAGAAAAGTATTTCTTCCGGGCTTTGATTTTGAGAAATGCTCACCGAAAAATTGTCCGTTTCAGATCTCGATCACACCGCGGACGTACAGTAAGTATTATTATTACTTATCTTTCTCTTCACCGGAGTCGGGGGACTCTTTTTTTTGAGGTTAAATCCCCGGCTAACCTAAAACCGCACAAATAGCCGGACGTGTGAAGAGACATGTCTTGTGTAGATATCGTAGAATCTATCGTTTTAAAAAAATAAACAGTATTTGCGAGATCGAACTAAGATATGCGACTGCACCGTAGATTGCACGCATGGGGCGATACCATGAAGGAAGCTTTCGAGCAGTGCGCGATGGCCATGTTCGGCTACATGACAGATCTGATTCGCGTGGAGGTCGCACAGGTGCACCACGTGGAGGCCGAGGGACACGATCTCGAGAGTCTGCTCTTCCACTTCCTCGACGAGCTGCTTTTCATGTTCAGCGCCGAGCCATGCATTGTCGCAAAGGTATGGCTTTCTGTCGTCGAAAAATTATTAAATAAATTGAATTTACACATATATTTAACACAATCTCTATCATATTCCAATACGTTAATAGCGTATGACATTTAATTCGAAATAATAAAATATTAAAAATACATATTAGCGATATAAAGAGGAAAATTTACATTTCAACGTGATGAGTATCTTTGATTGTTTATTAAAAATTCCTAAACATCTTTCTATTCTCACGCTTGGATTCTATTAAAATTCAGTTAAATAAAATATCCCAGGTATAGTGACTATTATTCAAATAATAATTATATTTGTGAGTATTTATTAAATTTAAAATGGCAAAAGATTCTTTAATCGCCTGTTCGCGTTCGATGAAAAAGTGTGTGTGTCTGTCATCAGAAAGTCAAGATTACTGAATTCGACGAGCAGGACTTGAAAATCAAAGCCACCGCATACGGCGAGGAGTTCACGATCGGCAAACACACGCAAGGCGCCGAGGTAAAGGCTATTACATATTCCGCGATGCAGATTTACGATCGTCCGCAGGTGGAGCGACCCGAGGTTTTTGTCATCGTCGACATATGATTGTAATCGAGCGAACACCCTCGATCATCTTACCTTATGTTCAGTGTTTGCTGTAGATAATTTCAAAATTATCTAGATAAAGATAAACATAATTTTGTTTATTCTATAAGACTATAAATATTTGTAAAAAATGTGAGGCAGATTATAAATGGGAAAATTATTAAAATCATAAACACATATTCTTTCTCTTTATCTAAAGAATATTTAAATAATAACAAAAATATATATAAATGATATGATAAATATTTATTTATTAATTTATATATATAATATATTTATAATGTAATAATCAATGTATAACAATACATATATTATTTTTATAAAATATATATTAATGCATTGCACAAATTTAAGTAAAACAAGTATAAGATAAAGTATATTTATTTTCCAAATAAATATATTTTAGATATTTTAGATAGATTTTTAGAAGCTTGCCTGGAAAACTCTTTTGCATAATGAAAATCTTATCTTAGACAATTTTTAGATAAGATGACATATATTTTTTATCTAAAATAAAGATAAAGACTTTGTACTTCTTCATGTAGTTAAAGATAAAGATGATCCATTTCTTTATCTAGATAATTATCTAGATAATTTTATCTAGATACCAGCAAACACTGCTTACGTTTCTCGACGTTCTCTAACCGAGTACTGGACAACGTTCTAAAAAACAAGTTGAAATGACTGGCCAAAAGGGAAGGAAAAATAGAGGGAGGTTACTGAAGGGCGAGAAGGGAGACCGTACGCCTCCCTTACATAGGATACGATCCTTTTGTATCTGCTCCGTAGAGTTCAAATAAATACGTTACGAAGAAAGCACCGGGTCCCCTTCTTCTTGGCTTTACTTGATTCAGGTCTGTACCAATGTCGTAGATACCCGAGGGAACGCGATTGAATGTTGAAATTTAAAGATATGTCCGTTTTCGATAAAAATATCGTCCAATGCGTTTTATTGCGATAGTTTTTATCATTGTGAATTTTTTTATCATTATATAGATTATATTTTATTTATTAGTACTAATTTTTTACCATGCTTGTTATTAATTTATTAACATTGTAACGAGCTAATAGCTAATGAAATATGATCAACATAAATAGAACTCTTTTATTTTGGATTTTTCTATTCTGGAATAGTTGTTTCTTTCTAAACTGGAATGTCCTGTTTCGTTAATTATTTAAAACGCTAATAAAAAAGACATAAGATATAAATTGATTTCACGTACTACATTTTAGAGGAATAATTAAAATTTGATAATTATACAATAAAAGAGTTCTATTATATTCAATTTAATATGTATATTTGATATATACTTATATCATAAAGTATTTTTTGATAATAATAACCGGCAAAATTAAAATATTTTAATATTATATTTAATATGTCTAATATTATTAAATTATTTCCAATACATTTCTCCGATTATTTGCTTCGCGCAAATATATGTGTATTATGAGGTATACAATTATACCTCTGTCAAAAATGTAATATATAATACGAAATTTTAATTAATTTCGGATATTAAATTGTATTTTGTTGTTAAACTTGACATTATAAGAAGACATAATAACTTTACAGTAAATGTCATTTAGATTTATTTTTACTACACGAATTTTACATGAATGTGTCTTTGTTCAAGTAAATATTCGGTATAGTATTTAATTGTATACTCGATTATGTACCATATATTTAGATCCACAACATTTTGTGTACGATATCTTATAAGATAATTAAAAAAATCAAGATATTCTTTTAACATCCCAATCTTTGAAAAAAATATCTTATTTATAAAAAAGCATATTTTCCAAGAAGCTTTTCCGTAAGAGATATTCTTTTTAAGGAAACTGTTTCTAAGGAAATCGTTTTATACAGTTTATTTTTAGCGCAAGATGTTGCTGAACACGAGAAAATGAGATTGTCAACAAGTTAATCGAGATGAAAGTCCACGACCTTTTCTACCGGCGACAATTTTATTCCCGCTTCACGGGGGCCCCGCACTTCCGTCCCTGCAGCCGATTACCCCTCCATTCGAGGAGGAAGGGACGATCGTACGCTTAGTTTCGGGCAACAGCAGGCAAGAAACGGGGGGGACATCAGTGTCCGGCAGGATCGAAAGCGTGCGTACGATACGTACGGTGGGATCGTCGTCGGCGCGTTAATACGTCACTAAATTGCATAATTCGCGAATGAGCTACGTAACGTGTTGTCCTGCTGTCCCTCCGACCCCGTCGAGATTGCGAGGCCCGGGTTAAAGGGACCCGATATCGTCAAAGCGGAAAAACAGAGAGAGAGAGAGAGAGACAAGGGATAAGGGGGAGAAGAAAAAGAGAGAGAAAGAGAGACATTCAGACTTTGTTCGCCAACACCCCCGAGCATGGCTGACCGGTATGTTAATAGTGCGTTCCGGAAAGTACGCGGGAGTGCGTGCAAGAATGGCGAGAGTGCGTAAAACCGGGTCACGCCGCATCCTGTCAACGTCGTCGACGGGGAACGGGAAGCATCCGCGGAATACGTCGTTCGTTCCCTCGCGATAGAGGAGAGCGGAAGAGGAGGAGTCTCGTCGACTTTTGGCGGGTAAACTCAACGGGGGCGTAAACGAGGACGGCGGCCCGAGAATCGACCATCGGCGAACCTCGACGATGGGAAGCGTCGTCCCGGGGAGGATCGAGCGACCAGGATCCCGCGGGACGCGCTAAATACAAATTATCGTCGACGAGGAGCGAAACATCGCCTCGACGAGAGGTTCGACGTACGTGGACGCGATCGACGCCGTCCGGGAAACGCGCCTCTCGAGCGCGCCCACCGGGACACCGGGTCCCTGGCGGTGGCGAGGAGGAGACGACGGTTTTGGCGCGCGTATTTTCAGCTGTCGCGCGCGACCGGCAGATGGCCGGTACGCACCGGCTCATTGTCGCTCGCGCGCGTCTCACACGGACACGCCGGCACCGCTCGCGGACGATCGACGGAGGCTCCCGGCCGTCCCGACTGCGGCGTGGCGTTCCTATGAAGGGCGGCGAGGGAGCGACGCGCGGACACGACGCGAGACTTGTGAAAGTGCCTTCAGACCCGTCTGAATCGATGCCGCGAATGGCATTATGAGAGACTAAAAAAGACGCGCTATCTCCGGTAAGTCTCTCTTTACCACAAGGTGTGTATGCACGTATAGGCTCCGTCGAGTCCTGCGGGAGGGGCTCGAGTATAGGATTATCTGTAATCGAAGAGAGAGAGAGAGAGAGAGAAGAGGGAAATATATTCATTTCCCCTCGACGTAATCGCGAGAAAGCTTCGCACCAACACCACCGCGACATCGTCGTCGTGTTCACTCACCACCACCGACAATCGCGCGTTCCCCTCGTACGTTCGTCAGCTCGAGGGCGCATGCGTAGCCGACACACTCTCGCGCGTCCACGCTTTTTCCGCGGCTGCATATAATACACGCGTCGCCGGCGCGTACGCGATCTGTCGTGTGAGACACAGACACAGCTGGTGGTGGCTCGCGCGAGAGCGAAGGCTCTCCCCCCTCGTCCCCCTCCGCTTCCCTCCCCCAGCATTCGCGTATACGCACGGACACGCGGCTAGTTGTTCGTCTGCTGGCTCTCTCTCTCTCTCTTCCTCCTGGCATTGCCAGCACCGGCGCACGCGGCACACATTATCCGTTTCTCGTAGCCTGAACCGGCCAGTCGTGCCAGCGCGCCACCGAGCCCGGGCCTCGTCCGTACACGTTCGGTTCGAGAGAGAGAGAGGCGAGGGAGAGCCGACCGATTCGCTCGGATCCGCACGAGCCGGCCTCGTGGTGTGTATGCGTGCGCGCGACATTCCGAGAAATAATAACCCCGAGAGTCGGTCTCTCGTCTCCGCTCATCGCCGGCCCTCCCGGTCGGCCCCGAGGGCGCCCAAGTGGCCGAACATGCCGAGGCGGGGCTCGCTGTAGAGGCCCCGGAGAGCGGGCGCGCCACGCCGCGTTCTCGGATTCATCGCCAGGAGCAGATCGAAACACGTCGGCGCACCCGGGACCCGATACCGAGCGCGGTGGCCGCGTCGAGAGCCCGCGTATCTCTCGGGATCGCGACAAGAGAGAGAGAGATAGAGAGAATAAAAACACAACGACGAGGACGGATCGCGAGAAGCCTGGCGGCGTCTCCTGGCTAGCTGTACCTGCGTAGCGTAATCCGGCATCGAACCGCGCGCAGAAAATGGACACCGTGTTCTAGCAGCGCGGACGGAGAGACGGCCAGGCCGTTCGAGAGAGATAGAGAGAGAGAGAGACGGAGAAGGAGGGACACCCGCGGAGAGAAAGGGAGGAACGAGTACGACGATATGTAAATGCGACGGTGACGAGGACGACGACGACGACGAGGTCGAAGGGAAGCGGGTCGCTCGCTCTAGATCCGAGATACTACGTCTCTCGACGAGCAGGGGGCGGCTTTTCCTTTCCTTCCGTCTGCCGTATTCGATCATTTTGTCCCTCGCCGCGATTTTCGAGAGTGCCAGGACCGGAGAGGGAGATGCGAAGGCTTCTCGCGGTCCTGTGATACGCGTCGTATGCTGGCCTGCTGATTCTCCTCCCGGAAGAGAGCGCGGGTCTCCGTCTCAAAATACTGTGCGGCGCACACGTTTGCAAAGCAGCCAAGTAAGTAGAAAAAGAAAGAAAAAAAAAGAGAGAGAGGAAACGCGCGCGCGAGAGAGAGAGATAGAGAGAGAGGACGGGGGAGGGACGCGGGAGCGTATCTTTTCGCTCCGGCGCCGACTTCCGTCTCCCTTTTTTTCGCTCGATCGAAACGCGCATCGTCGTCTACACATTTCGCATTCTGACTTTCTCGCAAACAGGTCGGAGTGCTCGTGCGAACCCTCGTTGATCCTCCTGCTCGTCAACGGAAGGCATCGTTTCCTCTCGACTGTCGGTTAGAGAGGCGTCTCTCTCTCTCTCTCTCTCCTCGGAGAGCATCCTTGGTTTCTCTCTAACGTGCCGGTAGCGCGCCTTACTAAGGATCCCTCTCGTAGTCGTCTTGGCTCTTTAAACGAGTCGGCCGCCGATGTTGCATGATGTTGCGCCCGTGTGTACGTCATGCGTGAATGGTGTGTGCGTGTGTGAAGCACCTCCCGGCCCTCGTGCGCGCGTGTACGCGTGCATACCATCCTCCATGTGTGTCGCACGGATGTACGCACTTTGCTCGCCCGTACGGGAGAGCGCGGGCCGCGAAAGCTGCGATATTTAGAAACGTTTCTCGTTACAGGATACCATTGTAGATAGCGATTCGGCGAACGCCGGCTCTCTCGTGTTGACATTGATCTCGCGCGGAAAGGAATAGTCGCGCCAATCTGGAAACGTACTTGACAGTTTCGTCAATGGCTGTAGACACGTGAGCTCTCCTTCGCCTCCTTCCGATCCGACCTCTTGGCAGACGTAATCGACAATTCTGACAATCGATGACGCGAAAACGTCAGAGCCACGCACGTGTGTGGCCTTCAACAGCTGATTGGCCTAGGACGCATGATTGCCGACACCACCCGCGTTTTTCACTAGAGGTTATGACGGCTAAGGCGGGGGAGGGGGGAAGCTAGTCTCCCGTTGTCTTATCGTTGGAATCAGCTGAAAAAGACAGAGAATGAAATTAGATAGCGTTAAAGGGAAGCGGTATCGCGGCAATGATTCAAAATTCTGCTTCGAGAGCGGAAGAGTGAAATAAAAGAACTGACAAAAGAGAGAGAGAGAGAGAGGGGGACTCTCTGTTATCGCATCTGGTTACCCGAGTCTCGTGGACACGAGACGTGTCACGTTTGCACTCGTAAAGCGCACGTTCTTTTTCTCTGACGTTTCCCTGACATATTAAAGACGCAGTCGACCGCTAGCAATGATTAGTAAAAGAAAAACATGGAAAATATATACAGACTTCTCTCTCGAAATAGTTCGCGTCTGTCGACAAGGACGGTTTACATTCCCGACGTCGATTCTGCCAACTGTCAGACGCACAGCTGACCGCGGACCATCCCTTTCGTGTCGACCAATGACGGACAAGAGCGCGATCGAGCGGTTTCATTTTTCGCGCGATAGGATAAAAAAAGTGTTGAAAGTGGACAAGCTGATCGTCTTGTCAGCTTGACAATCGCGTCAATCGATCCTCCCCGTTTGCTGCTCCGGAATTTGTTCGATTTTCGTACCGCGATTTGTCCTCGAGATGAAACGGCCGCGACCAATCAATGCGACTCTACATCGTGCATTGCTCCCAACCTTCGAAACGCGAATCGCAATGCCTCGCTTGCCTAGAGAGATTCCGACAACTCATGTGGATTCGGCTGAAGGATCTCGGGTTGCTCCAACGCGCTCTTCTTTGTGTAATTTCTTCCCTAGGCTTTTTTCTCGGTCTAGTCATAATCGGAGTGCGCTAATAAAATCGAATATGTATCCTCGTTAAATATTAAAGTAATATTTTAATTGCGCGCACAACCACTAGATCCGAATATACATTATTATTGTGTGTGTAAAATATTTACACGAATGAAAAGTTGCCTTGTTATCTCTAGAAAGTTAAATTTCTTAGATATGTATATAATCCAAGAGAGTTTGATAAATTAAAATAACAGTATATCTGATGTAAGAGTACATGACATTTTCGAGCTTGCACAATCCTTGTGCTATCTTTTCAAACCACACCCAGAACGATCTCGTGTAAAAATGTTTTGCTCTTTTTTCCTTTCAAAAAATTCCTCGAGTACAGTTGTAGGTTCATTTTTAGGCATGTGTCAAGTGTTTAGAAAACGTTGAGAAAAACTCTCTCTCTCTAAAATTAATTTTATATTGAAACTATTTAAATTAATTATTATTAATATTAATTATATATCTCGCATGTTATTTTTATATTCAAACTTGTGTAGAAGAAAGTACACTTGATAAATCACATAAATATTATCTTTTACAAAATTTGTCGACAATGTTAATCTGTTATTGATCAAGAAAATCTATAATATAATCTGTTTATTTATAGCGTCTAATAAATAAACAGCGTATAACTTTAATTGACGGGCAAATTAATGTACAAATGTAGAAAATTGTTTAAATTTCAATTCTAAAAAATTATACATTAAACATAAATTCTTATTGTAAACCTGAAAAAATAATTATATATAATTGCATTATTGGCAGGAAATGAAAATTTTGATCAGATCTTGATTAACAACAATTCTTTATCAACAATTTCAAACTTGTCAATAAATATTTTGATAATAATGATGATGAAATAATGTTACTTTATGCCTTTTAAAAGATAACTAATCGATCAGCTGTTCTGAATGAACTTTGAGATTGAATAATCAAGGATTAAAATTGATCATGATTTTTTTATTGAAAACATTGAGCTTATGTGCGTGAAAATTCTATTTTATTTGTTTATTATTATATGCATATTGAATGTATGATATATATTCGCCAATGTAGATTTTTAAAATGTTACAAATTAGTTATTCATTCACAAAATATGTTAGAGATATCAATTATTTATTTGTTTATTTATTTATTATTTATATATATTTATCAATTATTTATTTATTTGTTGTACCCAGAACGAAATAAAAGCTCGATAAGCTATTTTGAAAATCAAATTCTTGAAATATCATTGTAAAAAAAGGAATTCCTCTGTTAAATCGTTAATTTCACTTTTTTTATTTCCACTAGATTTCACGGAATTATTATCAAAATATAAACGTATAATCTCTTTTATGCTTAAAATATACACCAGCATTGTATTGTAAAATTTATGAAAAATTGCAATTGTAGAATTTATTGAAAATGCATATGTAAGTTCTATTTCATTTATTATTACATATATATTTAACGTGCGATATTCATTGTAAATTTCCAAGAATGTCAAATTATTCATTCACAAAATATGCGAATGAAACGAATCGATTATTTATTTATTTATTTATCGAGGGCAATAGAAAGTTAATGAGTCGTTTTTGAAAATTAAATTCTTCAAGCGCAAAGGGAAATCTCTTGTTCGCCAAGATTTTTTTCACCCTCGCAAGATCTCGCGGAATTATCCAGGTGTAAAAATACCCCGTGGCATCTCGTTAATTCTGAAATTTCTCAAAAACGAGGGAGCGAAAATTAAAAATTCCCTCTTAATCTTTTTTTCGCGACTACGACTCTCGTGCGCGTCCGACTTAAGCACACGCGCCTTCCGTCAGAGAGAGAGAGATGCTAATACGTCGCGCGTATAGTTACTTGACGCGGCGCGCTCGCCCTTATATTATTTCCGCTATTGCTCGCGGTGCACGTAGCACTCGTAGTCGTTCCGATGTCGCGGATGAGGTCGCTCTTCTCGTGTCAACACGAGCGCGTCTGCCTCCCCCGTGAGAGAACCTTGGGATTTAAAAATGACACTCGCCGCCGCCTCACCCGCGTGTAACCCATCGACGGCGGGTTCCACGCACGCGGCGAGCAGCAGCGGTTAGCGGGCGAAGATGCGGAGCGTGTTTAGAAATAGGTCTGTCCGCGCCGGTCCTTTTCTCTCCTCGCCTCCTCGAATATTGCCCGACGTGTCGGTTCCACGTCGAGGGGAATTTGCGTTAGCCGAGAGCTGTGTCCCATCAGGGCTGCGTTCGGAAACATCATCCGAGTGTACTCGGGTATCGTTTTATCCTTGTTTAACATTCAGTGAACAACAAGGGTAAAAATGATACCCGGGGGGGCATTCGGGTGATGTTTCCGAACGCAGCCCAGGAATGTTTAATCGCGTCAATCTGTGCCGATTTGCGTCCAATTAGTGCGTTAAAAGCTTGTTATACGTGTAACTTGCTCCGCGTTAAATTTTATTTATTTTATTTTATTGTGATACGTATGTACGTTTTTTTTTTGTCTTGACCTTAGTCTCTTTCAAACATCCCTCGAAATATCGATGGTACTGCTGCAGGCTATCGTATTATTGTTATTCTCTGGCTTCTTGTTGTTTATCACTTGTTGCATTTTGAGGAATTTTATATTGAAGAGCACGAAAGTCTGACTTTGCAACTTGACAGTTTTTCAAATTTTTGATACATGTATTATTGTTTCAGATACAATCATTGTACCAAGATGCCTCGAGTAAGGAGACAAGTGATCCTGGAGGATCCAGCTAGGCCCGTTACACCAGACATGGCGGAAACAAAATTGTGTATGTTACTTGTAACAGAATTTATATATTCAAATTTCTCATACTATTTTTTATCACTAGCCTCTTTCGGATTAATTCATTCAGATATCTTTTTATAGTAAAGTCTGAGTTTCTGGATGATGGATCCTTGGATGAAGTCCAGCCACAAAAGGTGGCGGAAGAAACACCGAGCCCTCATTTACAAGATCATCAATACGGACAAACACCTTGTTACCAAATAACGAGGAAACCCACACAACCACCGCCAAGAACTGAGGTAAACTGATCAATGAATGGCTACGATGGTTACATTGGTGACCATTGGTGAGATAAAATTTCTATTTTTAATAATCTTGATGTAAATGTAAATATGCAATATGTTTAAAGGTATTGCATTAGCATAAGAGTTGACTGATCAAAGTTGCAGTTTGTTTCTTTTTTTTTTTTTGATAGATATCAGTTCAAGCGGTAAAAAGAAGACTGAATTTGGAGGTAGGGACAACTGGTCCCAGCCAGTCTGCCTTCAAAGCTCCCAGAGGTAAACGTAGAAGATCCGGTTCGAATTCTCTAACTGGTCATACACCCACCAAAAGTAAATTTTGTTTATATTTTTTCGTGACCTTTCTTCACGTTTCTCTTTTCCGTGTCGTTTAAAGACGGATTTATTGCAGCCAAAACTGTAGAAAGGACACGATATGATACCTCTTTGAGTTTACTCACAAAGAAGTTTATCCACTTAGTTGAGAGCAGTCAGGATGGTGTGGTCGACTTGAATGTAGCATCAGAGAAGTTGGAGGTACAAAAACGTCGTATATACGACATTACTAATGTTTTAGAGGGCATTGGTATCTTAGAGAAGAAAAGTAAAAACAATATCCAGTGGAAGTACGTTATCTGCTAGTATATTATTATGTTTTGCCGTTTTGCCGATGACATCGATAAATCAAAGATTATAAACGTGGCATAAATTACTTGTTTCAGAGGCGGTCAATTACCAAATAATCGGAATGATATCGCCAATCTGAGAAGAGAAGTCGCGGATCTGGAAGCTAAAGAGAATTCACTTGACCGATTGATCCACGGTGCTGATACGTCTCTACGCGAGCTCTGCGCGGACAGACAATACGCTTATGTAACGTATCACGATTTACGTTCAGTTTCAATGTACAAAAACCAAGCTATTATGGCTGTGAAAGCCCCGCCGGAAGCTACCCTCCATGTCCCACAACCTATCAATAACTTTGGTCAACAAAAGGTAAAATATGAATAAAGTGTTTTATATTGTTTATATTGTATCTTATATTATTTTTTAATGTTGAGAATTTATATAATTATTTTATATCATTATATATAATTATTAATTTATTTTATGCTCTTTTTGATATTGTAAATTTATATATATTTTATTTCTTTTAAAAAAAAACATGCAATATTTACTTTCAGCTTCAAATACACATGAGGTCGCAACACGGAGAGATAGAAGTGTTTTTGTGTCCTGACGATCCGGCAGTTAAAACGTCACCTTATTCCGGATATGCGACAACGCAAACTGTGCCTCAATCAAAAGAACTGTCTGACATACCTTGTTTGTCTCCTGAATTGTTGGTTAAGAAAGAAAGCGACGTGCGAGTCGAATCAGTACCTTCCGATGAGAGTTCTATGAATACTCGTCTGTGTACCCCTGTAACTACAGTTACCAATATAACAGGCATGAAGGATGCGTTCTTATGTGAATCTGACGATTATGGACCAATGGGCGGTGGCAAATTCCAACTACAAACAGAGGATCAAATCAGTACTTCAGGTAGGACTACAAGGAATTAATGTATTGATTAATTTAGCTTGCTTGAATGGGTAGCTTTCTTTGTATTCTAAATAGCTAATTTATTATAAATAGAACAATTGCTAAAATAATTTTAAAAAGAGAGCAGTATATAATAAAAAATAGGGAAAAAAGTAGTTTTTTTTATTAAATTCTATTTTAGGTATCGATTAATTTATATTTTTCTATCCTTTATATTCCTTATACTTTTCTCTTTATAAATTTGTATTTAATATTTTTTTATTCGGGGAAACTATAATTCTCTCTCTCTCTCTCTCATATCTTTTATTTTATCAATATATTATTTCCCCGTATGTGTATTTTTAAAAATTTCATTTTATTATTTTATATACACAATATATTGTTAAATTACGAAAATTTAAATTATATATTTAAATATGCAATTTTGTGTTGAAAGTAAAAAAAAATATAAATTATAAATTTCTTTTTTTTATATAATATTTCGTGTTATTAAACAATATTCTAAAATCCAATAATATATTTTATAAATATATTATTTTATCTTTTTTTTATCTATTTAAAATATATTCATATTTCTAAAAATATTAAGAAATTTATTCAACTATACAATGTTGAAAAACTGTATAAATTGTCAAACTATATAATATTGTTTTATAACAGGCAGTTAAAGAATTGAGCAATGTTCATTTAGGAAGATGCATATATTTTCCTATCAACATTTTAACAAATGTGCTTTTAATTCTTATTGCATATTCTATATATATCTTCTTTTCTTTACTAATTCTCTTTTTTATTTTACTTGCACAAAATTTCTAATGCTTTATTTAGTTTAATTGCTTAATCTAGTAAGTTATATAGCTGTATTTTTTTTGTTTTTTTTTTTTAATAAAACTACTTCTAAACATTTTCGTCTTTGTATTATCAAAAAATATATTTTCAACATGTTATACGTTCTTTTTTTTATTAAAAGTTTTGCGAAACAAACACCATGTATAATCTATTATTATTTAATAAGATTATTATTAAAATTTATTTATTAAGATTATTTTCACAATCAATATTTTTTTACTTGAAAGGAACGTACTGCATGTTACAATCTTAATACTTACTGTTGATTAAATCTTATTCAAAGGAAAGGCAACGAGGAAAATTAGATATTTCAATACATATAATTTAATACAATTTTCGTATTACCTTTCTTTTGAATATTTCTATATTACCTTTTCACCAATGGATGATGACCGTACCCTGATGGAGCTCTGGCTGTGACTTGTGTGTTAAAAGTATTAAAATCACATCACAGGCAGAGTTCTAGTTAGGTAACGGTTTCAAACAGCAAAGCTCGTGTCGTGCGAAGGTACGTTTATTTACACTAACTATTGGCTTGTCTTTATTGTATACTTTATGTAATATTACAATCATGTGATCAATATACAAACGTAAGACAAAGATTTCCTTGCAAAGAGTCTTTGTAATTGTCTTCAACACACAATTTATATGCAAACTTATATGCAATTTGGAAATCAATACGATCGACCCGAATTTTGCAATAATTTCATTTTGATATCATAAATGGCAATTTTCCTACGACATGACTAAATGTGTTATACAGAAACATTTTGCTGCATTCATTACTTTTAAAATTAATTTAATAAAAGCTTGTAGACGCGTCTTTGATAAATTGCTCTTAACATATTTATAATTTTAGAAACTAACAACATGCATCAATTATATTCTTTAACCCTTCATATACAATGACAAATTGCAATAAAATACAAGATACTTGCTATGCATTTCAAACATAATATAAAATCTTTTATGTAGAATCTTTTATAGATGATCAGCAAGCTTTCAGAATTATTCTCTCGAATAATTATTTGCAAGTAATCTAAGCAAAATAAAAGTGATGCATCTCAATAATCTGCTTGTGAAAAAGGAATTTAAAAAATTTGGATGGATTTGAATATTGCAACAAGTCCATCATCCTTCTCACTTTTGTTACAGATCTGAATTCGATTCTCGATTTTGGAGAGCAACTGCTGAGTTTGGAGCCGCCTCTCTCTGAAAATGACTACTCGTTCTCGTTAGGCACCGAGGAGGGTCTATCGGATCTCTTCGATTTCAAATTCTAGGAATATCGTCACTAGCGCAAGAGCATTCTTATCTATTTTGGGCTATTACTCTGAGTTTGGTACTCAAACGTGGATGAAAAACTGCTTTGTCAGTTTTATAATGCTCCTTCGTGTTAGACAATAGGTGGTTGGCACTTTTGTTTCCGCGCGTCGATCTTTGCAAGGAATCGCAAACATGCAAAGTCGTTTTTATTTATTTTTACTGCTTCGCCGAGCAAACGTTATTTGATCTAAAAAGTGATTCACGTTTTATGCGTATGGTTAATTACTGTGTACAAGCACAGTAACGAAATGATTAAGCACGCACGCATGATGCAATTTGTTAAATATTGTCGCCTTCTTAAGAAACCAATGATAGATATAAATACAAAAATTATATAGAATAGATTATATGTTTCCGTGAACGATTTTACTAGTTGATCCATCATCTGTTCCATGGAGAAATTACAAAATGCAATATTGTTATGGATCCATCGGAATATTTTAATATTCTCGAGATTTTTTTCTTCGCATATACATATTTTTTTTGTTTCGGAATGTCGTTTTAATTGCTTTTTTTCGGATCGCAAATTCTGGATGTAGAGGAAACCGAACCGGATGAGGCACACGAAAAACATATCACGACATTGTTAACACGTATTTCCGGCTTGATCGATGATCTGCATCGATCGCGTTTGCGGAATGGATCGCGAAAACTTTTGAACAGAGAGAAAGGGGTGCGTTTGAAGAGAGCGAAGGCGTTTTTTCGTGCAATCTGTAATAATATTATAAATTGAGCTAAGAGATATAGAAAAGAGAGAATGTATTCGGGAATTTAGAGAAGAGAGACTGTGTCGGACAACGATCTAATTGCTTTACTTAGTTGCCCGTGAAACGAATAAGAGGATCAAGAGCCATCAAGCTTTTTCTAGTGTAAGAGTCTCAAGTGGGGCGAGAAGAGAAAAAGAGCAAAATACACGAGATGACTATCCGGATGGCGGTCTCTTCTTATCATTCGTGTCATTAGGACACGGAATTTTTAAATTATATTCAAGATTAAAGACTGTCATCTGGATGATGCATGATTTTGTAAGATATGACGAATGCATATTACCTCGTTGACAAATTGTTCAACAGTACAGTAGTTTTTATTCCGCGTACTTTGATAATTGGTCGAGTTCTTGGCAATCGTAACGAGTATTGAAGTCGTTTTCCTGTTTACAGTACATTGCTTTATTGGATGGGAGCGAAATGGAACGCGATGACCAGTGATTATTGTTACAGCGATTATGTTATTAGTCGATTAGAAAGGTCACATGCTAATTAGTTTCTTTTCATCGATATATGGCAAAGAATGAAGATAAACTGGAAATGTAATATGAGAGTGTAAAAAAATGGAAGATCTTAGGCTATATCGTTTATATTCGAATGCGTATTTAATTCCGATTTTCTAACGATTATCGTCTAAGATCCACATTCAGGACACATCAGTCTCATTCTGGAACTGATTATGGGGATTTTCAAAAAGAAAGAGAGAAAGAGAAAAGGAGAGAAAAAGTTTCTCTTACCGGTGAACACTTGAATCTTGTCGAGAAAAACGCGGTCCTGGAATTTAGTTCTGTTGAGCGAGATTCGCGTAGAAATATATATCTTCTTGTTTCTCGAGAGCTCAAGAATACACTGGGAAAATTGTCTCGTCTGGAAGTCTCCCTTAAGGATGTACTCTAACGTACAACTTAGTGTACGTCCAAAGCCATAGTGCCTACAAAATAACGATCATACCCTTCTGCAATTGTAAATACTTTACAAACATAATTATGTAAGCTCATAGACACACATATGCGTATACATATATATTATATGTAAGAACGTAATGATTCTCTCTCACACACACACGCAGAAATGGACAGATGCTGCAAACATTTATTACATGTAATTATCGTAAAAATACGAATCACACTTATTTTTAATATATTAATATTATTAATTATTATTAAATCATAAACCGAAACAAAATATTAGTTTATATATGAAATATAGAATTTCATTTATATAGATATACGTACATGTAATACGTATTTAAATTTACGATGAAGAAACATTGTGCAGGATAACAAACTTGAATGCATGTTGGAAAGATTTAAAATTATTTCGGTTATATTTAAATCAATAAATAAATTAAAATTAATTTATCGAATATGTAGCACACATACACAATCTTGTACATAATTCAAGATTAATATCTTAAGACTCGGGAATATATTTTATGCATCTCGAATTAGATTATTTTTTGAAAAAAAAAGAAAAAGATCTCTCGATCTAAATTTAAAATAATATTGCGTTTCACAGATATCTGCAAAAGCCTAGTTGAGAGAGGCTTCAATTTAATTAATATCACAATGATAGACACAGATTGTTACTTTGCACAATGTTCGCTGTGCTCCCATTCACGACAGCCGGAAAAAATTATATTACTCTTGTTTTCGTTTTCCAATTAACCGGCGTCAAGCACTTTTTTTTTCGTACGCCACGAAAAGGCAATGAGAAGTTGAATAGAAGAGCAAAGCGTATGAGTGCATTAAATATGAAAACGAGAGTGGAAAAGAAAGAGAGAGAGAGAAAGAGAGAATGTATTTGTGTGTATGTGTGTGTGTGTATGATGTCGAAATGAATGTTAAATGAAGGATTTCGGTCTTTTGAATATACCACACACAGTGAGAAGTTGCGATATTTTTTACCTGAAATATTTACGGGATGTCGCGAGATCCGAATGCGATGCGGGACAATTGTGACTGAAAAAGACACGAAGGATATTTTCAAAAATGCAAAAGTATATTTAAAACTCATTCTCTATTTTCGTAGCAAATATCTGGGGTCAGCTGCAATTCTGTTAATGAATTCGCAATTGCTTTCGGGGACAATGTATTTACAAGATTAAAGGAAACCTGTCAAGTTTATATTTAATCAGTTATAGTAGTATTTTTGCTTGTGCGAAATTACATTTATAAATGAATAAAAGGGAGTGGGAGTCACGCCTTCGGATTTCGCAGCGATTCCTGTTTTAGAGTATCTCGTCGCGAAAAAGATGGCATATATACATTGTATGATTTTTAACTTGAGGCATTCGTGAATTTACATTTTCTAGCAGCCTGTCAGAACAACGTTTCCTTTTCTTCGGATATTCAAGAACGAGACTTTGCCGTCTCTAAGCGCAGGACCTTTTCATAATCTATATTTAAAGGTGCCAGTAAAAGGACACGCGCGAGAGAAAGAGATATTATTTTCTGTTGATAGATCGCGATGAGTGATTCGATATCATTTTTAACTGGTTCTGTTTTTATTATTATTGATAGAAAAAAAAAGAAAAAAGAAAAGAAAAAGAGCGGGAGAGAGAAGGATCATTAGTTGGCTATCGTGAGTAGTTTATAAATTTTGTGACAGCGCGTTTATGTATGCGCCTTCTTTCGATTGTTATATATTTGAGAGACTGTTTAGGACCGATGGCAAACGCTAATTAAATAAACCGATCGAGCATCGTAAGGACGAAATCGTAAAACAAAAAGTGAAAGAGGAATCGAATAATGTATTATTACGACAAGCATTTTATCACATTTTGAAAAGTGGGTCCAGCCTGCTGAGAGAACACTGCAGAAGAGAAAGTGGCAAAATATAATCTTATGTAACATCGTATATAGAGGAAAATATGCACACATTCCTTGCTCCTCGTACAAAAGAAAATCCCGCAATGACTAATTTAAATCCATATGAATATAATCGCATCGTCGAGATTTATATTTTAATTATTTTGACATGCGAATGCCAGGTTTCATTCAGTTTAATTTAATTCGCTCTTGCGACAGTAAATCCAGATATTACTCAAGATAGAAATTGAGAAATTAAAATTGCATGATTAAAATAAAATTTTCTAGTTTCAAGGATATCTTTCATTGGAATATTATATATTTGAATAGTTAATTATATATACAAGAATATTTATATCAAACATGGATGACAGTTGACTCTTCTTTTTAATTGTAAAACTTTTTAGCATAGTAATTTTAAAAAACTCAATTTCCTTTCGTTAACGTAGGAGAGAGAACAACACGTTCTTTTACTCACACAAGAATATCAAACGATTTGAAGCGTCTGTCAAACGGATTCATCAATTCCGAGCGCGCGAAAAGGCGAAAGAATAAATGTCCGTTTTCAAAATCTCTAGAATATCCCGCCTAGCTTTTTTCCACTAGTTCTGAAAAAGGCGGGAAATGAGTATGGGGGGGTTAAAAGTTTCCTAGAAACTATCCAGGGAACAGTCCAATTTCTAAAGGTTGGCTGTACTGCGTCTAGAGCCTCATTTTAATTAGTCCTTTTGAAATATCTCGTCGTGTTATCGAAGTGTTTTTAAAAGTGTTTTTTAATAGTATTTTTTAAGAGTGTCTTTGTAATATTGTAACATTTTTGTAATATTGTACGCGAGAAACTTGATTCTCCAAGGATCGACCCGAGGATCGGACGGATTAGAAAGATATTCGACGATATTCTCCAGAATACTCTATCGAGGTACGAATCTACCGAATACGATCTATCGAATGCGACACCGATATTCATGTATATACGTATAAATTTTGTAATTTATATTTTTGTAAAAAAATGCTTATGTACAGAAGAGCGGAATGAATTATTTTCATTTTCATCTCTGAGAAATCTCGTCCTCTTTGATTTACATAAAATTATAACTCGATGTAGCTAAATAATCTTCAACTCCGAATTATTTTGATTTTGAAATTCACAAGCTTCTATTATTGATTTATTATTGATTATTCATGTATTGTACAAGTTTTTTGAAACTTACAATATAAATGGAACTATAAATATATATATATATATATATATATATATATATATATATATATATATCATATATATAGCTCCGACTCGCGCTGGTAAATTGACGCATTAGAAAATACAATTTTGTAAAAAAAGGAGGAAGAAAAGGGGGAGAGAAAATAGCCTATATATTTTTATAGAAATAATAAAATGTCGCGCAATAAAAGTAATACCCAAAGTAGTCGTTAAAGAATAACGCGTTGATCTTGAATACACGTGAAAACGAAGCTTCCTTTAATCATTATATCGTCCTCCCATAAAACGAGCATTATTGTACAAAGTATACTAATATATTAGATATGCATAGTACGCAAGTTACACTATTAATTTGCATACTACGCACGCAATTTGGGGAAGGTACAAGTTAAATGTGGATCGTTATCCTGCGCACAATGATAAACTTACTCGCTACATGTCGTATGGTTGTGCCGTGTTGTAATTATAATATATACTATTTATATGGAAATTACATATATATATATATAATTATTAGAGCACGCATTATTAGCTTTGGGAAGATGTGACGAGGAATTATTTATCTACAAAATCTTTTTTTCAGCCATAAAATGGCATCAATGAGTGCCTCATTTTTCGCAATATTTTGAAATATTTTAACTCGATCATTCGCAGATAGCGTCTTTTACATTCATTTACATATCATCAATATTAATATTTCAGATAAAATTATTTATTTAATATATGAAGAGATATACAATTTTTTTTCAGTTGGGATGTTAGAGATTTTTTTCAGAACAGTTTCTTCCGGGACTTAATTAATTATTATATCATTATATTCAGAAAAAATTATCCTTGCTTACCAATTTTTTTTGAAGGGAGAAATATTATCGAAATTAAATTGACCCAAAAATTGATAACGAGAACACATCCTGTGATCTTTAAACACGTTGCATTATATAATAAGCTGCAAATAGTAGTATAGTTTATTTTCATATATTTTTATATATGTTGCATGAGATATCAAAATAATTACTAATAGATTTTTAGATTTTTTTGTTTAAAAAAAGTGTTATTGCCTTTGAAAAAATATCATAAAAGTTGTCCAGAGCATACGACATCACGTATATGTTTCCCAAAACTGAATAACACATTAATCTGAAAAATTCTTCCTAATTGATGATAAATAAATGTAATTTTATCAATGAGAGAGAGAAGATAAATGTTACACGTTTATTTTCGCTTAACTTAGAGCACGATTTTAATTATTTAATCTAAGATTAATTAGAATTACAATTATTATGTACATAAAAGAGATGTTGCATTGGCACAGCAAAGATGTGTGCCCGGACTGCCATCCACAGGACTCTCAGTAAAAATTGCTCTATTATTAATTAATATAATGATTTTTTATGACGCGTACTCGGATTTGAGGTATTTGCTTTCGTTGTGCTTTCTTGAATAATTGCACGCCAATTAAGAAAAAATACATGTCCACTTTATTTTAAAAATATTTAGTTATTGCACGTCACGATTATTTTCATATTCTAGTTCTGTGTGTCACCTTTTAAAAATTTCTTTTCTCATGAGAGTCATGAAAATAGCATGTGAAAATAGAACATTATGAAAATTCGGTAAAACACACTTTTATTTATGAAAAAATAAAAGCTTTCGATAGAAATAGTTTGAATTTCAATCAAATTATATTTCATCGGATTTTAGTTTATAAATCTGAATTAAAAGTCTGCGAGTTTCTTGCACGTGAAATCCTATCATATATATATTCGTTCGAATAATACTGCGTAAAATTAATATTGAAAAGTCATCGATATTATAAAATATCCACTCGATTAATTAAACGATTCACGTTATTGCTTTAAGATCGGGATAATATTTCCAGTCGGTTATTGTAAAAAAACACGATAATATAGAAGTGATTTAAGCCTTTATCGTTTTTATCTTTATTCATAGTACGCATAAAAAGACATTAGTTAATTATCTACATGTATTATCGACTTCTTTGCAGCGCCGTCCACTGCCAAGTCAGTATTTATTAAACGGTTGGCAGTCCCGGCTTTAATGGAATGTATTACGGTTACATTAATCTAATTAATGCGAGCGATATGATCTACAGCTACCGCATCACGTAATTATACTGTCTTCATTCGTGCCTCGTGTGTGTTCGCCATTGTTCTTTTCTCTGTTGTAATATATAATAAGTAATAATCTAGAATTATTAAGCCGCCCAATTTCAAAAAAAGTTTATCAATAATATCGCTTTCTCGCATTTGAAGGATGTGTTGTATTTATTTTTACTTTAATCCTTCAAAAATTCAGCTATGTTTAAAATTATGTACATTATCTGGTGACTTAATTTTCGCCAAATATATTTTGCTCTCATTTCCAAAAGATATTTCTTGATACTTGTGTCAAGTATAATTGTAAAATATTTAATCATTTTATACTTTTCTATGTAATCACCTTAACTAAATAGAAACTAAATTTATAATTAATTAAAATTAAAATAATTATTTAAAAAATATATATTCGAGAAGAGCTTTATATTTTTCAAATTATCTAAAGTCGAGACAAGACTGTTTTTCCTTTTTAATATACTTTAACGATCTGTTCAATATCATTACGAATTATTATTTATTGTTAATATAAATCTATCCCTTTTTTCAATTCTTAAAAATATTTTTATATATTTCTATAAATTATATCATGTATTACTCTATAATTAATACGTAACAAAAATAGGATTATAGCTTAAAGAATAAACTACTTGTATTAATAAATAACTATGCGTTAATATCATAAAAATAGAATGAAAAATGGAGTTTATCAAATATATCGCATAGATATGATATAATATCATTTGATTATACACATTTTTTTAATTAGATTTTTAAAATAGTTTTTATTTATTTAATTATAGCAATTTCAAATCCATGTTTTGACATTTTAGTGAAATAGTATTTTCTATTAGTTAATGCTAATGTGTTTGTAAAATCTATAATATATGTAAAATAATACAACAATATAATATAATAATGTTTAAAACATTTATAAAAATACTTTAATTCTAATTTGTTTCAAAATTCTTTTAAAAACGCATACTTCAAAATTACCGCAGAATATTTTTCTATTAAGTTATGATAGAAAATTCACTATTAGACAAGGATATCGCATAGAAAAGTATAAAATCATTAAATATCATGTTAGTTTTCAAAATACGTGACAGAAAATTCTAAATGTATGGGGTTTCTCGCGTTTTATATTACAATATAAAAAAGCTAATGCAAGTACGAGAAACCTTCGATACTTCTAGTCTACTTTTAATTAGAAACTTCTCGTTGCTCTTATGACACAGGGCTAGCTTTGAAAGCATGATAAAGTCAGTTTTAAATGGAGCATTGGTTATGTACACTGTTTATGCAAACATTATTCTCTAATAGTACATTTGTATACATGTAATTTCATACGCATCTCCAGTTTTTTTTTCAATTTAGAAATATTAATATATATATATATATGTATAACAATTTTTTTCTCTACCGTCATATCTCGCATTAAGGTACCTAGTTCGGAGATGTTTCTCTATTACACAAACATCATTACATTTTGTAAAAGGCTCGCCAGCCAAGATTAATCGAATACGATGAACGGGGCATGGCAAAAATTTACTTAAGGAAAGACTTTTACAAAGTCAGCGCATAAATCTAATTAGCTGCCTCTCTTATTTTAAACCACATCTTGTTTCTCGAAGTAGTATTCTACGCGAATTTAAAACGAATATGCAAATGTATATGCATTTTTATATACATATATACATAAATATATACAGGGTATCCCAAAACCCATAATCAATCTTTTAAAGACAGGTTCCTGGGATCATTTGGAGACGATTTTTCCTCAGCGAAAATGTCGATGAAGGCCATCATTTTTTGCATCATTTTTTCCCAATTTTTGTCATATATCTTTGCAATTAAGCCTTAAATTAAAACTTAACTAAAGTAAACTCTATTCTACCTAAAATTAATTGAAGAATGTGATTTTGTTAATATTTTATTTCTACAAAGCTTAGTTTACGAAAAACCCCTTATTTCCAATCACTTATAATTCGAAAATTATTAGTGCCTTGACATGTATATATATATATACATGTATATAAAAATGCATATACATTTGCATATTCGTATATATATATATATGTATATCTGTAGCAATGAAAATGCGATATAAGTATGTGTATGTATGTATGATATCCATGCCTATCACGCACACTTATATTTATATTCACTCATTAATTCATTCGCTCACACATATGCACACTGCTGCCCGCGTCACGAGTAGCATAACGAATGAATCCTCGATTTGTTTTTAAATGATTTCAACGATAAAAAAAACTGTCCTACGTATTTACACGATTTCTCTATTTTCGGTTACACAGCACGCAGTTACCATCATGTATATATATATATATATATATATATATGTATGTATATATGCAGCTATTTATACCGAGCCATATCGTCGAACACGAAAGCACTTGAATAACGTTTCGTTTTACCCTGATCTTTTAATATCCAACGCTCAATGACAATCGGTGAAAATTGTAAGGTGTCCTCTATTGTATTCGCTCAAGGCGTGTTAGAATTTGCGCGGCAGTGTTAGTTAATGAGCGATGAGAAAATGGAACGTGAAATGGCGGAAAATACTTTTCGAAAATATGCACGAGATGATATTATTAAATGCAGGTTTGGTGTTCATAATACTAAGTACATAGTACTAAGCATCATTAAATGCCTTAATTTATTAAATATTTTCATGTTTTCCAAACCAATACATATAGTATATTATTATGAGAATTAATTAGAAATATATCGACAAAGATTAATATTGCTAGTGCGATTGAAGCTGATTTAAAAAAATGGAAATGATTGATGTTTTATGATTTTGTATATTGAAAATGCACTTTCCGCCGTTTTTGTCATTTTAAATGTCAAGATGCTCATCGCTAGAGGCACTCTGTCCGCGATGCGAAACTGTCAAGTAAATGCGCACGTGTAATCATATCGCGATCATTATTATAACGCTAGCAGAACCAGTTTTGTGTGTGCACCATTAATATAAATCCTTGCTAATTCCGATTCCCTTCTTCATCGGAGTTTCTTCGAGAATGTTTTGCCATATTAACGGAAGTGAAAAAAATATATATACTTAAAAAATTAAAATGTAATATAAGACATATTCAACTAAATTAATTCTATGCATCGCGAAAAAAATGGGAATTGTCCCTGAAAATTTTAGCTAGATATTTATCGCGTTGCGTCCCTAAAAATTTTAACTAAACATTTGAGAAATTAATTTTTTCTCGGCTTGAATGAATATAATAAAAATGTAAATTCAAAATGTGAATATATATATGACACTTTTGTTATTCAATATTTTAGAATAATCAGCGAATTAATCATTCTTTTTCTTTATCGCAATTTCTTTTTGCCGCAACATTTTGTTCAGCAATAAATTTTTCATTACAATAACAATTTTTTAGCATATATATATCACTCGAAGAAACTATATACGCTTACCATATATTTCCTTGAGAGCTGAATTTATCAATAATCATGCTCTCGCTCTCGTATTTCTCGTCATTACCAATATTCACAGCATGACAAAAAGTGCACAATGATAATTAGTCTTACTTAGATCTCTCTCTATGCTTTGCTCCTACATCGGATATCTTAAACAAAACGCATAAATGAGGCACTTGCCCGCGAATCTGTACCGGCCATACTAATACTCCATTCCTGTTATAGATCAAGATTTGCCAACAATTAATACACGGAAGGCACGCCTCGTCTCTCGCGCGAATGCTTAAATGTCTCTACAGAGTGTTTCAATTTTTTTTCTATCTTGCATCAGTCTAAGCATCTAACAGGCCACTGCTACGAACACAGTCCTCATATGGATATCACATTACATTACTACGATTCAATTCTTCAACTTCAGTCGTCGTTGTTGTCAGCGTACTTTTCCTCACAATCGATTCTCTTCGTCGTCATCATCATGAAGAAAAAATACATAAAGAAACAATTTGAAACGATCTAATTCTATACAAAATTCCATGGTAGTCGTGAGTGTGGAAACGCGCGACAGATAGACTTGGCAAAGCTTGAAAATACCATAGAAAAGTAGATCCTTGGCTCGATCACAAGACTATCCTCTTTACATTGATTTATGACAACGTGCGAGGTTATTCATCAGTTTATATATGATCACGATCGCATTTCCCGACACGATTTTTAATCATTTCACTGTAAAATTTTGGAAAGAGGAGAGGAAAGGGGTTTAGGTGTTCAAGATAGTTCCTGGCTCTTCTTCTAATCAAGTTATAGGAGAAATATACAGTTACTTTCTGCACTTCTACCGCATCCAGCACTGCTACTTCTTCAGAAGCACAAAGTTACATTTCTAAACGCGTTTTTCAATCAAATCTTAAAAATGAAGCATTTTAGTTTATCGATGATGCTGATCACTTTCGCGGAGCTTCGTCTAAACCGCGTTTAATTTGCGTCAAAAACACATCGAGTTCGTGGCGTCGTATGTTTACGATAGTTTGTATTCCTAAGCAGAAAATTATCGTCCTCGCTATTATATTGGGCCATGGACTGAGATCGCGATGGCGGACTAGCCACATACGTGATCATATTATTGAAGTTGGGCAAGAACTGTGGATTAAAGAGCGACAGGATCCTCTCGTTGAGCTCGCGTGGATTTCGAGTGGGTACCATATAATGATCTCGACCGTTGTTCGTCAATTCCCCGTGTCGATCAAATCGATTATCGTCGACAGTGGAACGATGTGACCCGCAAAGATCGTCGAGACTATTGGCGCTATCGCTACTGCCAGTATCTTCAAGTTCGCATGTCGGTGGTGCATTTATTAGCGTAGTCTCGACGCACTCGACGGACTGATGATACCGAACACATTTCGGAGCTGTTGGAATGGATCGCTGCTGCGTCGATTCATAGGGATCACAGTACTCGAGCATGCAAGTCTCGTCGTTTACGATGCTCTCGTAGTGATCTTCGTAGCGATCCTCGTCCAACTTATGCGTATTGTTGGTGTGGTCCGTAGCGATACCGGTGGTGAGGCTCGTAGGAGGTGTCGTCCCGTCGTCGTCCTCGTCGTCGTCGCCGTCTTCTTCATTGCGCTCGTCCGATTCTGCGATATCGGAGGAAGAGGAGATGGAAGATGCGCCAGAACCCGTGGGGTCCTGTGACAAGCCTCAGACGGCTCTGTGTCGTCTTCTGTATCATATATATGTTTTCTTCACTTTCTGCACCGGCTTGTTTTCCGCGGACGAATTAGCATTCTTGCCGTTTGGGTTCTTAGGCGGCACATTCAGCACGAGATTGATAGATTTATTGTTGAATCCGGGTGATTCCGAGCTTTCGGTCAGTCGGTTGAGTTGTTGCCGCTGCTCGGAAGGTTCCGGATACGACGAGCCACGTAATCTTTGACTAAACCAGAAGCCAAAAGCGAAACCAGCTACCAGGGAGCATAAGCAAGTGCCTATCAGAGCACCAGTCAACGTTTGGGCCGAATATACCACCGGAGTGACTGTCACGCCTGTAATGTATACATCGAGAAATCATTATTATTTTCTTAATAATCTAAAAGCTATAGCAAACTTGAAACATTGCAATTTTCACTTGATTTTCTTGAAAACAAAGATTCCTATAAAAAGAAAGAAGCAGTATATTGAAATTTCTACATTGTTATCAATATTATTCACTCATATAGAATCGTTAAAATCGGTTAAATTCAATAACGGACCACCATATATATAGCGCGCACCCGATAGGACACAGGTTAAATATGCGAACATAAAAGTGAATCTCCGGGAATAAATGAAATATTATGAGAGGAGAATTGCCTTAAAGCGGGATCGCGCAAATTATGAGTACAGGACTTTCGACTTCGAACACTGAAGGTAAAATACTGTCTGCGTGAAGTGTGTCGGAATGAGCAAATTTTGTATAGCGCAAATGATTACCTTGAGGCTCGTTAGCCCTTGGCTGCGTACGGCCGTATTGATTTTCCCGATCCAGTTCGATGACGATTTCATTGTCCCGTTCATCGGGCTGCTCGTCGCGCCCAATTTCGGGCGCCGCCGCTGGTTGTACGGGCTTCGTCATTTCTGGAGTAACATTTACCCAATATGATGATAGACGATAGAGATGATTACACATACAAATGATTACGCATACGTATTACAATAGATGTTACATGTATCCTTGCACCTTGTTTTAGATAGATACTTTCAAATCCTATTTAGATATCTCTGACGATTGATTAAAATCTGTTTTTATTTTACGTTACATAATTTATATTGTTACCCTCTTTAACTTTCTATTTTATTATTGTCAGACACAATTTCAAATTGTGATGTATGGATATCTAGATATGATCTGGAGATCCAACTTGGAAATGCCGTGAAGCATAGTGTACGCATGAATATATTATGAGATGACTGATCGTGAGCTGCGTTAGCCATGCGAGCAAAACTCTTAGCATAGTTTAATGCGTGAAATATTATTTAATGTTCACTAGCAGCGGCAAAGGATAGCTTTAATATTTATTGCATGCATTGTTTAATGGTATTTTCCCTTCAAAGAGAAAGCGCATCACATATTTAGATGGCCACATATTAAATTTCTTTAAATTAATTGCGCCGTTTTCTATTTTTAAGACTAAATTGCGATAAAAGCATTTAATATAACATACTTTGTATTTACATGTTTATGAGATAGAAGAAAGCGAGGAGGAAAATAAAGTATAGGAGTGTAAAATGAACACGCTTGGTATGAGCATAGGAGATTTAAGAAAGAAAGTTGTTTGTGAAAAAAGTAATCTTTTCAAACTTTCTATTAATTTCTTATTTTCGATATTCTTTCCTAATAAAATTGCTGTTTTCTTTTTAAAATAAGAAATAATGACGAAACGAATAATGATTACAAGGGGATCAATTTGATTACGTTCGCGCTAGGAAAATATATTAAAGCTTGAAGAAATTATGACGCGTCGAAAAATGTGCACAGAAAACTTTTTAAAAATTTCAAATCTCTTTTTAAATCGCTATGCATGTTAAATTCATTATGACGATTTATGAAAAAAATGCAAGCTTCAGCATAAACATGATTCTGCTGTTTATTCAAAATAGAAAGATCAGAAATAAGCTCGAATAAATTGTTCGAATAAATTGCTCGAATAAAGTGCTCTTAATATAAATATAAAACAGTTCGAAGTAGAAATGTTCCAACTTCAAATTAAGATAATATTCGATGTCACTTGCAAATTACCCCGTAAAACTTTTCTTATTAATTGAATAACATATTGCCATATTGAAATATCAAAGAAGTAGTGAAAACAAATAAAACAGAGAATCAGGTCATATCGGATAAAATTATTAAGCAAGCGACCAAGGCCGCGTGCCGTCATATTTATTGATTTCTGAAAACAACACGAATATTTTAACAGTAATATAATCACACACTAATATAATCTACATTATATCGAACGTACCTTGCTCGTATCCGCAGTTTCTATGCCTCCCGGTCGGGATATCTTGGAATAGCGTTTTGCTATTGTCGCTATCGTGGAGTTTTGTCGGTACCGCGACGCAGAGATTCGCAATTGCGTCCCAGGCGCAGTGGGGATCCTGCAAAGCGACGCAAGTTTTGCAGGTAGCCGCGGCGGGTGAGTCGCAATGATGTAAAGGTACCGCGCGAATCTCAGAATCCGCGAACACCATTAATTTGCTCGCTTCACCGGCCAAATGAACCACCAAAAGGTCTTTGACCGCTTGGCCTGCAATCGCAAAGAATCACATATTTCAATAAATGCATGTATATAACACTTTAAATAATTCTTTCCTATCCGTCCTATGCGTAATAAAACACACCATTATTACGATCATGTAATAAGTTTACTTACCGAATTTTAATACCTGCACATCGCTGACGATAACTTGGCTCACGTTGACACGTGTCTCGGGTGCGCGTGTGTTGAGTGCCTTCAGAACACGGCCGTCATCTGTATGCAACAAGTTTATTTCGTTAATTTTGCATATAAATTATTGTTATAAATATATTACACACACACAATACATTAATCATTATCATAATATATAATAAATTAAGTATTATTATATAGATAATAATAATAAATAATTATCTATATAAATATAATTATATAATTATATTTATATAGATAATTATAAATGATTAAATAAATAAATGATTATACCTGTTCCGATGTAGAGCACATCATAAGCTTTACCATCCAATGCTTTCACTTGAGAATCTACAACGACTTTGGTAAATCTGTAACTGCAAACGTTAAAATATCCCATATTAAAAAATATGTTGCGCTACAAAAATACGTTATTAAGAAGAGATATAATTGTTATAAAATTAACCTTTGATAGAAAAACACTGGTATGAAAAATCCACGCAGAAAGAATACTCGTATTTTTTCATGTGTATATAATATGATGCACATTACATTTTTCTCTAAATTTAGCATTAAAAAATAGCTTGAAATGTAATTATGGATTTATTAGGATTTTTCATAAAAAATTGTCATATTAAAGAAAAATTTAACTTTTAATTTTAAAAGTTAAATTTTTAATTTTAAAAGTTAATTTTAAAATTTTACAATTAATCCAATTAAAAATAATTAATTAAACTCTATTAATTAATTAAATTTAACTTTTAATTTTAAAAGTTAAATTTTTAATTTTAAAAGTTAATTTTAAATTTTCACAATTTAATTAATACAATTAAAAATAATTAATTAAACTCTTTTATTTTTAGTAATTCGTAGATGAAAGAAATGTATTATAAATAAGACATAAAAAATATATTACATTAACATTATGTGTTTTAATAAAAATTATGATAAAATTACTCACTTAAAACTGGTTTTAGTTATCACAGGTAATGAAAAGTAGGACTGCACCGCATCATCCATGAGGGGATGAGCCTTGACGAAATTGACAGTGATGTCCGGAAGCGTCCTAGAGTCGTTGACACAAGCACCGGGTCTGGGCTCAGGTACTTTTTCCGGAAGTACTCGCAGCCAATTGCTGTTTATAGTTTCCTGTTCCTTGAAAGCACTCTGGAAGACCTCGAGAATGTTGTCCATGGAGAACGCGCAGACAGCCGAGCCTCCGATGGAGTTCACAGGAGTCGTGAAAACCGCATACACCAGACGCGCAGATTTACCCGCGTATCGACCCTCCGTAACATCGCTCGTTGATTCTGGATAATAGACAAAAAGAGGTATGTACATCTGGAGGTATGTATATCTGGAAATGTTAAATTGTAGATATTACGAACATTTTTTAATCGAGAAAATGTTTCTCGTTCGACAACATTTATTAAAAAATTTATTAAACAATAATTCTGCCACTTGGCGGAAACCTAAGGTTAAATTAAATAAAAAATGTTAAATCAATAAGTCGATTGTTCAATGAGCTTTCGAAGAATACAAGAGAGATTTTAGATCATATAAAGAATTTTCAAAAGGCTTCATATTAAATACGTCAAGATTTAATAAGAGTTTCCACTTAATGTTTTAATCTTTATATATATAAATATTTAACGAATTAATCGAACGAATGCATTCCGATTCATCTTTTCGTTTGGTATATATAAATATTCAACGAATTAATCGAATGATTGCATTCGGCTTGCCACTTTACTCGCCGCGTTACAGTGAATATCGCGCGAGAGAGGCAGGCAACATGCGCGGCGTCGTGCACGATTTCGTCCGCGCGCAGACGAAAAACGGCCAATTTATATCTCGACTTCCGGACGCGATAGCGATTTCGTTCTTTTTGCATAAAATTCTACACCATTTCGCGGCACTACCTTTTAAATCTCGTCCCGATCGCCCGAGGAGCGGCTGACTTATAGTGAATATCCGAAATCTGCTTCTTGGACTCACACTTAAATGTATTAGAAGCGCGTGGCGAGTCGTCCCACTGTAATCCGATACCACGAGCGCAACGAATCGGTGGACGGGTCGCTCTCCGAGACACGATGGTGGTTTGCGATATATCGAAATACCGCGCCGAAAAATGACCCGTCCTTTTAGTGGCGAGAAAATGATGCGCTATCATTTCCACACCACCTTGCGGTAGATAGCACGGTGCGCTTTTTTTATAGTAGTTTCCCCCATAGGCCTATTCCACTCTCAATTTGAAAATTATTCAAAATGCCATTACTATACGCTAAATATATCGTAAATGTAAAAAATTAATGGTGACAGTACCTTTACAAAAATTGATCCGTGGTTGAAAATTCCTCGATAAAATGTATTGCACACGTTGATAATGATACGATGATAAAATGCTTCAAGAATCCTTTCTTCATCTCGTACACGAAGGCGCACTGCTGGACCGGATATCCCGATATTATACACGACACCCAGTTTCACATAATTATTACATGTAAAATTGTACGGCCACTTGGTTTTCGTGCACGCCCGAGAAATGATTCCATGTAAATTGCGGCCGCACGATAAGTATTTTCTCCCGCTGGTCCGTATGCCACAATCATATATTCCTGCAGAGTACACTTCATTTTCACTGTTAATTTACGCAAACACAAGATTTTTATTAAAATGTCTTAGCTCTCGCACGCTGTTACCAGACTGCGTACACAACTACAGCTGACAGCTGAGCGGACTGTGAATGTAATCGTAGTGCGCAGGCGTCGAACTCACACTACGCTTCCATTCACTTGTCCGCTCAGCTGTCAGCTGTAGTGGCGTGCTGCTGGCGTACGCAGTCTGATAACAGCGTGCGAGAGCTAAGATGTTTTAATAAAAATCTTTAGTTTGCGTAATAAATTAACAGAGAAAATGAAGTGTACTCTGCAGGAATATACGGATATGATTGTGGCATACGGACAAGCGGGAGAAAATACTTATCGTGCGGTCGCAATTTACATGGAATCATTTCTCGGGCGTGCACGAAAACCAAGTGGCCGTACAATTTTACGTGTAATAATTATGTGAAACTGGGTGTGCATAATATCGGGATATCCGGTCCAGCAGTGCGCCTTCGTGTACGAGATGAAGAAAGGATTCTTGAAGCATTTTATCTCATCGTATCATTATCAACGTGTGCAATACATTTTATCGAGGAATTTTCAATCACGGATCAATTTTTGTAAAGGTACTGTCACCATTAATTTTTTACATTTACGATATATTCAGCGTATAGTAATGGCATTTTGAATAATTTTCAAATTGAGAGTGGAATAGGCCTATGGGGGAAACCACTATAAAAAAAGCGCACCATGCTATCTACCGCAAGGTGGTGTGGAAATGATAGCGCATCATTTTCTCGCCATTAAAAGGACGGGTCATTTTTCGGCGCGGTATTTCGATATATCGCAAACCACCATCGTGTCTCGGAGAGCGACCCGTCCACCGATTCGTCGCGCTCGTGGTATCGGATTACAGTGAGACGACTCTCGTCGCTGCGCGCTTCTAATACACTTAAGTGTGAGTCCAAGAAGCAGATTTCGGATATTCTCTGTAAGTCAGCCGCTCCTCGAGCGATCGGGACGAGATTTAAAAGGTAGTGCCGCGAAATGGTGTAGAATTTTATGCAAAAAGAACGAAATCGCTATCGCGTCCGGAAGTCGAGATATAAATTGGCCGTTTTTCGTCTGTGCGCGGACGGTCGAAATCGTGCACGACGCCGCGCATGTTGCCTGCCTCTCTCGCGCGATATTCACTGTAACGCGGTGAGTAAAATGGCGAGCCGAATGCAATCGTTCGATTAATTCGTTTTATATATACCGAACGAAAAAGCGAATCAGAATGTAATCGTTCGATTAATTGATTAAATACTTATATATATCGAACGAAAAGATGAATCGGAATGCAATCAGTCGAATAGTGAATTAAATATTACTTGTTCTTGCCGAGCTCTGTTTTAATCATAAACTACTTGATCATTATATTCGTGAAATATGAAATATGAAAATTCTTTTAAATTATTTATCAAAATATTTTCACAGATATTCTTTTTCTTTCGTTATTTATCATGTAATGTATAAATGATTATTATAGATGCACCAGAAAATAGAAACGTCAATCAGTCAACTCAATTATTTCTGTTTGTATTTCATTATTAATCAGTTTTGACCTTCAATTTTTCACTACTTTTCTTTCAAATATTGAATGGGTCTAAATTTTTAGAAGGTGAATTTTTATCTATATATATGTTTTTTAATACGACTATATATATTATAATATGTATAAATTCGATTCGATTTTTGATAAGTGTTGCCGATTATATAAAATTGTGGCAATTATGTAAATATATAAATATGCAATTAAAAATATTTACATATCTTTCTTTTTATACGCGGAAAAAAGAATATTTTAACTATTATTTAAACATCATCTTTGATCGAGGATTAAAGTAAAAATATTTTTTCAAAGAGATAATTATAGAAAAATTGTATTTATTCTATATTATTTAAATTTTAAATGGTTTTCGATTATTATAAAATTGATAATATATGTGACAAAAATAGCAAAAGTATTCAAACAAAGTATGTTTGGATATTTCCAATAAATCAAACTCAGAAATGAATGATTGTTAATTTACTGAAATTAAATCTAAAATTTAAGAAAATGCTACTAGAATATCGATCATCTCATTTATTCTATGCTATTTATTATTATTTTTTTTATTTATAGATAAACCACTTAATTTTTTACATAAAATATAATTGATAAAATCGAATCGACTAGTATATCAATTTGACAATATAAAATTCATTGAAGGATCTTAATTAACTCATCGGTATCGTAATCTTTTATACATGACATTCAGATGGACACGTACCGACATTAACAGGTACGTGTCATTGGGATTTATTCAGTCGTCAGGTAGAAAATTGAAGCAATAAGCGAAAGTTGCACGATTTCGCGGCGTTACTCAAGTATTCTCGCCATTTGGAGGCGCGCCAACTTTAGCAAGCATAGGAATTTCAATTCGATATGCGGCGACAATATTCTATTCGGGAATAGTGCTCCGCTTTTCTCGTTCATCCTCTATTCCTAGCCGCGATAGTGCACGGCTATTGTGCTTCGCACTCGAGATTAGTCCATTTCGCTGGTAGCTGGAGCAACTTATTTAATTGTGCTATATCTGCGTATAAAATCGGGTAAACGCGGCGGAGAAATATCGCGCAGATATAAATATTAGAGATACCAGTACAACACGTTTCATCTCTGTTATTGTAAGAGAATATAATACTACACCATAACAATGCATCTCTAATATTTATATTTGCAAACAACAAACTACAACTCTTTCTCTCTCTCTCTACGTTAATATAAAATATGTCGCGTATGTAAATATATAAATATTAGAAATGCAAGTATCGTTAGCAGCGCAGTATTACTCCTATTACATCGCCAACATAACACTGGGCGATATGTAACAATGTCATAATTCATTTTTTTAATATTCATATTTGCGAACAACGTTGCGCGACTTGTTTAATTTCGGATAGAGATTTTTGCAGGATCCTATTGTCTGCCGATTTTTTTCTCGTTTTTTTTTTTTTCGAGCTTTAATACAGTACCGCGAATGCATCGACAGATTAAAATCGGTCAGCGTTAAAAATGCAGCCTTCGGGCACTCGTCGTTGAAATTTTTTTCAACCAGCAAAATTTCTCTCCTTCTTACGGTATCTCAGTGAATGCGCATCGCGAGTAAGTACGCGTGTAGCGGAAATCGTAGAAAACCTGAAGAGCAGAAGAGCGCAATATAACGTATATGTACTAAGTAGCGACGTAACGCGGCATACGAAGCGAAGAGGCTCTTTCACGAGCCCTTTCAGGAGAGCGCGAGAGAGCCCTCGTTTGAGACTACTCGAGCGTGGTCACGATCGAAGCCACGAAAAGACGCGCATATGCATACTCACGTATTTCGTTGAAATAGAAGGGGTACTCTCCCGGTACCGAACAGTTGAGCCTTGCTTTCAGGAAACTCGTCCATCTGTCGCTAAATGCGTGAGGCCCGCCCTTATCGTGCTGACAGACTCTGCCGACTCGCGAGTAGACCGCCTGAAATGTGCAAATCGAGCGAAATCTGAATATGAAAAAACTTCAAAAAGCTTTTATTCCCTAACATGAACATGATCAGCAATTGTGTGATATTTTCACGCTCAAGAGGCGATTTCGCAATCTTGTTAAAAATGTTTCAGATGTAGAGATGTGTATCTGTCAAAAATATCGCTTATAGAAAGAGAAATCTTTTTATATTACTTTAATAAATATAAAAATACATAAATATTATCAATTATATTTTATTGCTGTTATTTTATATTTTAACATCGTAAAAATTAAAACATAAATAAGAAATACTAAATTCTTGATTTATCAAAATAGGTTTCCTTTGCCTTTAATACTGACAATAGTTTTTTGATGTTCATATTTGATTCTCATATGTATGTAAATATTTTCACAATTGTTTTTGATTAATAGGCTTTAATTTTTTGGATGCTTCTATCAAGTTGATCTCATAAGAGTTCTATTGGATTAAAAGATCCGATAATTGAGAGAGCTATTTTGGAAGCTATTTCAGAAAAACAAAAATTGTATTATTTGTTATAATTTTTAATATTTTATTATATTTATTATATTTACGATATTAAAGCAAAAAATAACAATAATAAGATATAAGTGGATGATATAAAATAGAAATTTAACATTATTCTCCGATATAAATCATGTAATTTTAATAAATTTTTTCTCAAATGGGATCATACGATATCCCTAACGATATAACAAAAACTCGATAAAAAATTTATGATGAAAAACTTGCTAAGAAATATCAAATGCACGGAAAAAAGAACTTATAATCTTACCTTCCCACAATTCATGTATTCTACGGCTGTCTCGCGATAGAAGAAGAATACGTAATCCTGATACGCAAACGAGCTGACAAAGTTGGGACCTGAAATAATGAGATTGTATTGAATTCGATTATCAAACGGTACGTTGAAGCTTCTTCTACAGAATACCTCAAAATTAGCATGAAAGCGAATGCATAAAATTTTCTGTTATTCGTCAAAAATACATATTGGACGAATTTGTACGTCTGTGCATATCTGAGAAAGAATACGGACGAGATTTGAATATTATTTCGATTTGTTATACACACAACTTTTCAAATTATAAAATCGAATTGCATTAAAATTATTCTAATTATGTCATTATTTAAATAGAATTTGTCAAAGATATAGAATCTGCTCAAATCTTATATATAAAGAATCTTATAAAAAAATTCTTCCAATTATTTTAGTTGAAAATTCCAAGTAAAGTAAATATTTCAAAGATTTTTATGCAATTTTCTAAAATAAATTTTTCTATTGCATGCATCTTTTTGAAATGTTTTTTACTTATATGAAGAAAAGCACAGAGTCTCTTAAATTTCATGTATTAGATTTGTAAATGTATTGAAAAAAAACTGAATAATATTTTTTAAAATTAGCATTTTTTACTTGTATAAAATTTTCATATTTTTATCACTAAAAATTACAATAAAGGATACTGCGTATTTAATACTTTATTAAGACATTGAATACGCAGTATAAATAAAAAAAGATACACATGAATTTCCATGAGAATTCTCTGATCTTTTTGAGAAATTCTACGAAAATTCCAAGTTTTCATATTTTTCTAGAGAGTAGACATTCTGATTGTATAAAAATCTTCTCGTGTACATTTTGATTTCTGTAAAAGATTACCGTTCAACTGATTGAGATCCGAGCGTTCGGTGCGAATTTTCTCCCTGTGAATTAGCGGCTCGCCACCGGTGAAGTCGGCCACTGTCGCGGCGTATAACTGTCCCTCTGAAACATGCATAAACGCTTCCGTCAGTCAGTCACACCTTCCACATTTGCAAGCTAAACGAGCGCCATCAGGTCGACGGAGTATGGCGACTCTCAGGTTAATTCATCCTCCACCTAACGTTCCTTCCTTTTGGAAATTACCCGTTGAATTTACGTCGGCGAGACTATCCGCAGGATAATTCCGCGTTTGTGCACGCACCGGGACGACGTTCTATATGGCATGACCGAACTTTCGCTTCCCTGCTATCAAAGTCCTCGAAGGACCTACTGGGAAACTGGAACGAGCAATTATACCGAGCTTAATACCGCCAATAATCTTCCATTCCCCTTCCTTGAATTCGCAACTCCCCTCGCGTTAATCTGAACATAAGTGCACCAAAATTATGTTCTTCTAATTAAAGCCTTAGTTAACTATAAGCTGCTTATATGTACAAATTAATTACATATAAAATAGGCATTAATATTGAGAGAATCAAGTTTGCCTTCATGTAAAGAAATAGCGATCAGACATATAAATATAAAAATAATATATCTCGCAATTCTTTATTACGATTAAACGATTAAATATATAAATAAGAAGATGTATAGATAGCGTATTAAAATTTGACAGTTAAACTAAGTTGCTCATGTTAAAAGTTTAATTTAAAAAATCGCAGCAAAGGGAAGGAAAAAAACTTGATATCTTCAAGCGGACAAGGACGATCTCGTCATCCTGTGAGATCCTATACAGCGGTTGCGTGAGAGCAGACAATTTTTCTTTATGTCGCGGTGCAATCGGTCGCAAAACCCCGGAAAAAGCCCCGTGGATTTGATCGTGTGTACAAAGTACATCATACGCTGGTACAACGTACACAGTGGGCATCCACGAGGAGAGGAAGGCGGGCGGAGGGAGGGAAACGCTGCTACATTTCCTCCCGTGCTCTCATACAGGAGAGATCCTCGAAGGATTCGCCGCGGCTCTCCTCCTCGCGGGGGCCCCTCCATATTTCACGTTCAAAAAGCACGATGGGATTTGAGGCTGGCCAACGTATGCGCGCGATAAGTGTATATAGCGGCCGGGCGGTCATATATAACGGGGGCGAGGCCGGGACTTAGGGGATGAACGTGCCCGTTGCAGGCTACAAATCTACGCCCTGAGCCATGCAACGCCGATGCTCGCGAATATCGTGGAACTCGCGTAATACCTGCGGGAAAGAGGCTTGGATGCACGTACGCGCGAGCTTCTCTCTATCTCGCCCCCTTCGCGAGACATCGGGAGATCGGAAGCCGTGCACGCGCTCTATACTTAAGGGTGATTTAATGCACCGTCGCCGACGCATTACGTCGTCTCTGCGTAAACTCGGCGAAACTTTCGACAGGACGGGTTGAATCGCTAACAGAGTGTAATACACTGTGATACGGTGCTAAGGAGGTAGAAGGGGGATTAAATACCTTGGTGATTTTCAGCAACAGCAATACTTAACAATACTAGTCGCATTAATTTCGATTTAAAAAATTGCGAGCTAAAACTATGCTACGGGTGAGGAATGTTATCATTCAGTTGATATGGCTCTTGTAAGAGAGGCAGATTTTCATTTGAAAATAAACCGAAGAGTGCTGTGCATTGTATTTTTTTTATATTTATGAACTATGTGTTTTAATAAAAACAGCAGAACGAGTTGTAATTGAGCAGGTAAACGTATATTAATAAACGCTTATTGTGCCCATAATAAACGCTTATTGTGCCTGCCGATAATTAAATTTTTACAAAAATATCGAGGTTCCTGTTATCTAAAAAATGGAGTAGTTCCAACCACATGGATTTTGTACATGCCGAAATATCTCAACGTAAAAAAATATATACCTTATAAAGTGGAAGCGCTAGAAGAATATGCAGTCTATCAGTAAAGCCAAGAGATGAAACTTTTGAAGATTTTCGAAGCAGCAAGATTTCCGTAAGATCTCAAAATCAACGGATGATACGATGATGGAGCGCATTCTATTTCCCGCGGGAGAATACATATCTTAGGAGGAAACCCCCTGAACCATCTCTAACGGATCCTGAATTATTTCCCTATTCTGGGATTTTGCAACGAGCAAGCCGACGAATTCATCGGCACGAATAGTGAAGACCGGCCGCAAAAGTGATATTGTTTGAGAACGTGCAATTACAACAAGTATACTAAAATATTGTAAATAAATTCGCTAAAGATTTCATGTATGATTTTCCAGATATTCTTTTATCCGTAATTTAAAAAAAAAGTTTATTTATCATCCGTGATTTTTGCTGTGCGTTTCACTTTTTAACATTAATAAAATACGTATTTTAATGTTTAACATTAATAAAATACGTATTTTAATGTTTTTAAATTTTAAAAATATTTTATTTTTATTAATATTTTTAGTATTAATAAAATAGTATATTTTAAACTCTTTATGTATTGAATAAAAATATATATACTTTAAAGTACTAATATTACAACATATCATATCGGCTAAATAGTCACAAAATTTGAACAACATATAACAAAATATTATTTAAACTCTAAAAATATTATAAATTATCAGGAAATGTGTGTATACAACATGATATTATTTAAATATAACAAAAATATTTTTAACATAAAATAATACAAAAGAAATTAGTACAGAGATGTTGGTAAAAAATAAATTAATTAATTAAATCATATAAAATTTTAAAATTTAAATTGCAAGAAAATATATTTCTTAACTGTTTAAACTATTAAAAACACAGTTTTCACATAATTTCAAAATTAAAGTTGTCAGCTTAACATAAATGTTTAATGTAAAAACAAAATTATTAATTTTCTATAAAATTTCTTAAATCCCAATAAAATTCCATGAGAATCCCCTGATTCTTCAAGAACAAAAATCTTTGAGAATATTTAAGGTTTTTCCTGCAAGTATACACTGGATTAGCCATATAATGGTAAAATCCATATTAAAGTAAGACGGCATAAAATTCTAAAAAAGACAGAAAAATATTTAATTGTCGAATATTCACATCATAATCGAATTTTATTAGTTAAGAGATAGATTGATGACTAGATTTAGATACAGGATATTTGCAGAATGACTAAATATATTCCCTAATTATTAATAAATTTATATTTTTGCCAGATATTTGCATTACAAAGCTTATAGTTTTTGAAAATTAATCATTGATGACTATTGCAAACTTGCAACTCATAGGTATATATCAAAAAGAGGCTAATATCAGGAATTTTTCTCGATGGAAAAAAAGAATTTATTTTTTATGACAACCACGTATTTAACGAATATCTAACGAATCAGTTTTTTATTACATTTTTTGCAGATAAAAAGAAGCTATATATTGCTAGAAGGTAGAATGAAGTACTTAATAGAATTATTTAATAGAATTCAAAAGAATGAAGTATTTAATAATTAATCTGAAATTTATACTATTTCTTCCGTCATCTCTCGTTAAATTCAAGATAATAGATAATAAATTAAAATTTGTAATTGCATATACGTATGCATATACACCTTTTAATCATGTCGTTATATATTGTACGTTATTTTCACTTTATCAATTTATATCATGTTACAAATATACAATGATTATTACAACTAAATATGAAAAGCGATCTGTAATTAGAAATCAAGAATAAATTTAAACGTTATAAAATATATAATTAACAATATTGAAAATAACTAATCGAAACAAAAATTGATTGATAATTAATGTAATAATTGCAAATAACTTTTATTTATGACATCCGTTTGATCATAGATGGAATCGCGATATAGATAGATGCACACGGATATGATTGGATACGAGGAATGGTAACAAGAATAAAAAAATGTCACTTTTGATATATCGAGAATATCGAGATATCTAGGAAACGCGATAACCGATTTTATTGCGACCATTTCAAATCGCAAGCTTATATCGATGTTGTATTGACGTTGTAAAAATTCGTTAGACTTTTGATTGCATTATTATTTCACAGATTTTGGTCAAAAAATCAAATCGCGGGTCGGGATTTTTTGCGGATTTTTTTTTCACTTCAAAATAGATAAATATATAATATCAATACATCAATTATTTTCACAGCTATTGCTGCAATTATTACTACTTATTATAGTGTTATTATTAATGTTACTATTGGCATATTACATATTTAAAATGTTACATATTTAAAACTTATACATATTTAAATCTTATTAATGTTTCAAATTTATTTCTTTTTTTATATACTTTTATGCACTTTTTGTACCATAAAATGCAATTTTAAATTTCTTTATGTAATTAAAAGAATTATATTTAATTAAATTTTTGTTAAAAAAATTGGAAAGGAATATCTCTCGAGTTTTTAAAAGTTAAAAAATTCATATGTGAAAATATATAAGAATTTAGGATATTTTCTCTTCATCTCTATTACTAGTCTGCTATTATTTAAATAGATAGCATTTAAATGGATGAGTAATATTTTTTTATAGTTTGATTTGTATAGCGCTGCATTGATGCAGAAATATCTTATACGAGTTTGTGAAATGATTTCATTGAAAGCAATGCTTTGCTTTGCCAGAGTATTGATTTGTCGTGGCACTTTAGCGAATACACGACGCGCGCGCGTGTCTCGTAATTAGCAAATTATAACGCTCAACATATGAAACTGCGCATGTTAAACATCAACAGGGGCAAATAAAAAGTTTCCCGGGCAAACACTATGCAAAGTATGCTCTCACATTGAATTACAAGTCGAACTTTATATCATCCTATCGCTCTGTAGAGTCTATAACGAACTTTGTTGTTTGTACATTGAGCTGTTTATGCATTGCATAAGTATCGTTATCATGATACTTCATTCTTATTGTACGTTAGTCCTATACTAATTACATATTTATATGACGATATAATTATGTATACTATAAGTATACTGATGGGACTGATATATAATTCTTTTGTTACAATGCAAATGTTTCGATAAGCTCCTTATTAAATTTCATATCAAGGCGTCAAATTTATTAGGTACTTGTCACAAGAATATTATATATAATTTACATCCGATATTCAATATTCAGGAAATATTTCGGCCATTCCATTCAAATTTATTATTCTTTTAAGTATCGCACTCTAATTAATTAAACAGATTGAACTATATGTATTGTACGCACGCTTGCTGATAAGAAAATTATATATTACTGACAAGAAAAAGCAAATGGTCGTGCATATATCACCGTTATGTACGTACATAGCGTGCGTTGTACACAACAAACAATAAAGCCATATAAATGTAGAATGAAATATCTCTCGCTACTGTTTATGTCACATCTAAATCTGCGTGCCTATTTCCAGGATAATAAAATTGAAATTAATGGTTACAGTGATAATGGCAGGTGAGAGATTTCGAATTATATTTCACACTAAATTCGAGAAACATAACGCGTACGAATAATTGCGTCTGTCATTTCTTTAGTGACTCTTAAACGCATGTGGAAAGTATATTCATCTTTAACCCTTAACTGGAGCGATGAGTAACTGGAGCACACAATTTCCATGGACCCATCTCCCTTTCTATGCTAAAAATAGCAGATGTATTGTAAAAGTGAGTTTATTGTAAGCTGTAAAAGTTCTAGAAGAGCAAATAGAAAAATATTTAGAAAACATAAAGAAAGATTAAATTTATAAAATATAAACAAGATATATTCTAGACCACTCAAAAACATGTTTCGTTGATGTAGGTAGCTTTCTAGATATTGTAACAAAAATTTCGTCGTAAATTTTTTGTATCTGGTAGAATACATTGTTTGTAACATGTAGAATTTATGGCAGCAAATTCTAGTAATATCTTCTGGCAAATTTAGGTCCCCTTATCAAATATTAGTCACTGTTTTGGATAAATATGAAATTTCAGTTGAAACGATTTTTGTGAAAAACAATTTACTTATTTATCACAATCAAATTTTATAACAAAAATAATTAGCCTTAACATGGAGAGGCGTCAAAGAAAGACTTTTTTTTTTTTAATTTCATTAGCAATTCATAAATTCTTTCTCTCATTTAAATTGATTACATATAAAATATCCGATATTACACAATATTATTTATAATTATTATTTATCTATTTTAGTTAATTTTTCATATTTAAAAAATTATTACTGTTGCAAGATCATTTTTTTTAGTGTAATCATTCATCAATAAAATACTTTTGATAGAAATATCATATCACTTTAGCTAAGAATTAATATAATACATAAAATTATTGAAAAAAAATTAATTTCCTCTATAGTTTTGTCGAAGAAGCTTTAATTGCAAAAAAATAATTAGTCTTTTCTACGCGGAATACAAAATAATGATCTAGAATCGGAATCAAACTAATGATTGAGAAAAATTTAAAAATAGTACATAATTGTCTAAATAAATTAAATTACTAAATTTTGCAAACTGACGTTAGAAGAAACATGTAACATGAGAAATCATACGTTATATACAGATCGCGTGCGTTACGTTCAAATGTGTTATTTTTTTTTTGAAAAATGAATAATTTGAGAATTACTTGTTAAAGCATATTCATCACATTCGCCAGACAGGACATAAATCATGCTTGTATCTCTCAATCGCCTCTGTGCGGAATATACGAGGACTCGTGATATTCGCTTCTCGTTCTCACAAGCTCCACTCATCGTAGAGCGGTCGAATCTCTCGAGTAGCACTTAGCGTCGTCAAAGCCACGCGTCGCCTGTCAAATCTGCTCTAGTGCACAGCATATGTTTCAAAATGTAATAAAAATTTCCTCGATAAATATTTTTCAGAGACGAACGCTACATTCGAACTTGTATAGAGAACGGACTCTACGCAAAAATGTTTTGATATTACTATCTCGCTCCGATCGTCGAAATTGTTTTTGTTTGCGGGACAATCTATTCATTGCGTTATTAAAAATCAAGTTCTCTAGAAAAGACCACGAGTATATTGAAAATTTATAAAGATACAAGTCTGAATTTTATTCTTGCGAGCAATGTTGAAGTAAAATTTTGATTAGTACTAAGATCTGACAGAAATTTTGATTTACGTGATTCTAATCTCATCGATTTATAATTGATAGTGTTGCGATCAACATTGTTACGTTGAGCGATTATCCGATTAATATAAGTCTAGATAAATGAAGAAAAACTCACCAGCAAAAACTGCCGTGCTATTGTGTCGTGGATCGTAAGGGCAAAGCCCCAAACCATCTATTTCGCTTTTCTTCACGTATGCTCCATCCTGGAATACAAATGATAAATTTTACATTATGCGACCAAACTTTTTAATTTTTTATTTTTCTTCAATTTTTTTATTTATGCACATAACTTCTGACAATGTCTATGATAAAATAACATGTGCTATATTTATTTCATAACATTGTACAATTGAAATACAATGACATTTGAAAGCTGAAATAAAATGATCGTTTTCGGGTTAATAGTTTGGAAGCTTTTTGAAAATTGTGAATCTGGCACCGATTTTAAAATATCATTATATCGCTTGAGATTTGTGTTCGCGAAATAATAAAATAATGTACTAAGTACATCTCTATCGCGAATGTCAGATATAATTTTGGATATGTCGTCCGCGATAAATGAACTTGCTTGCACGAAGCTTTCTCTTCTTTCGTGTATTCATTCCTCTTCTTTCTTTCTTTCTTTCTATCCCTTTTGGTTCACATTTTATGTGAGAATATGTCAGAATATATGCATATATAAGCTATGAAATATTTCATGAGATATTCACTTTTCGATCATCTCTTTTATCCCCGTATTTCTATACGCAAACGACTAAAAAAAAATCGATTTACATAAAAAAGAAATGATAGTTCTAAAAAACTAAAATAACATTTAAATTCCACAAATTATTCTACATATAAAAAGTAATAATTTCAGATTAAATTACGCACTAAATCGTGCTGTAAAATATAGTACAGTAAAAAATTTAATATTGATCTATTTTTTACAGATATGAAATAGAAAACAGTTCATGAAATTACTCATTATTAATTGGTTTGTCTTGCGTAATATAGCCATCTATTGAGATATTCGCATTTGCATACCCCTATATAATGGAAAATGTGTATAATGCCACGCAATAATATAGTTTCAAGATATTAGCAAGTTAATAACTAATTCCAATTGCAATTACCGCGCGTGTACCTTTTTAACTACATTAATGGACAATCGAAATATTACAATATAATTTATCTATCGGCTGGACTTTTGATCATTTGTTGAAATAACGGTGGACATGATAATAAAATAATTATACCGAATCAATTAAGCGAGCGGCCTATAACATATTTTATCAAATATTTAGCCACACAAATAAATAATATGTATATGTAATAATTGCGATGACTGATTGCTAATTTTAATATTTTTCATGATATTTATTAATTATTTGTTAATCATTTAATTGAATATTTTATTGCGACAATATAAACTTGCAAAATTTAATTTGTGAATATACGTGCATTTGTATCACAATTTACTTAAACATCAAATGTTTAATAAAAGAAATGGTAAAAAGATATGACAAATCTACTAACCCGATTCGTAATATAATAATATAGCCAATTGTGACATATCCTAATGACTCACAGAATGATCGATATGTCAATCTATTATTGATTTATCGCTAAATCTATTATTGATTTATCGCTAAAAAAACCTCGAAATTTCGTATTCGTCTCTCGTCGTGCTGTGACTAAAATCACTCGAGACCTACGGATTTTACGAGCGGTTCGTATATAGAGCGAATTTGATAAACTGACCGCAATAGAAAACTGCAAGACGAGTACAAGTCCCTTTAAATCTGAATTGATCTTATCTAATTTTTCCTTCATAAAAGTTTAAAATAGAAAGTGACAAATAAAATGTCGTGAATTTTTAAACATTAAATTCAATTAAATTCGTATAATTAATTCTATTATTAATCCTATTAGTTCACCCGATAAATCCAGACTTTATTCTTAATAAATAACATTTTATATCTCACATAGTGATATTGTGAAGAATAATATAAACAGAAAACAATGGAATCAATATTATACGAATTTGAATCTTCTTATAAAGATTATTGGAAAACAATTACATTGTATCTTTGAAATAGCTTTTCCTAAATAAATCGATCAAAAAATTTTAATGTCTTATGTCTTCGATTTTTATTAGAATCGTTTAGAAAGTTATATTAGAGTGTGGATTGTTGAGCTATTTGTGACGTAGAACAATTTTTGTATATATATATTTTTTGCTATACGATAGCTTATCGTTGAACTGTCATTGGTTTCGAGCGTTGTTTAGTATAAATTGCATTCGCAGCAAACGAATACGATGGTCGAAAAATATCGGAAAAAATCCGCCGAGATAAGATAATTAAAAGAGTTTGACGCGGGTACAAGCGATCACCGTGGCCACAATAATATCTCGAATACGAACGGTGTGTCGCAACTCGTGCATGCAACAATGCATGTAAAGAAATTGGAATGCAGTAAGGCTATTCGATACAAACGAGCATTCGATGCAGTGAAACGGCGCAGCCGGGTATTCCGACATGCCGGCTGGATCTCATACAAGATCCTTTATATTTCTTTCGTTTGTTCTCTCTTTCTCTCCTCCTTGGACACCTTCTTCTTTCCTCTATTCCCCTTGCTTGAGACAACATATCCTCGTTTCATCCATTCTCATTCACAGATACATATGAGCAAAATCGTAACAAGCCGATTAGAACAAATGACACACAAGTGGCGAATATTTTTAAAATTAATTCACCTTTTTCCATTTATTTGAAATTAATTTCTAAAGTAACCTTTTCTATCAATATAAGATAAATAATCAATTTAGAAATATTAATATTCGAATCACATCTTTCCCGTCAGTTAGATTGTTATTTATTAATGGAAAAATAGAAAAGAAAAATTAAATTCATGTGTCATATAAAAACTTGTATATATAATCTTATTTCATCGTGGTTAAATCAATTAAAAACATTATTTTTTGAATGAATTTTGCTTGGAAGATGATATTTATGTACATTTATGTGATATTTTATACAAAAAATATTTTCCCCAATAAACTGTCAGAAAGTTTTACATTGTTTATCACGTATCGTGCATATAATGCGCGAACAAAATATATTTATTTTCGGTGTTTTAACACAATCCCAAAGTTCATGAATAATTCGTATCATAATTCGTGGCTTTGTCATAAATTTTGCGGGAAAACAATTGCAAGGCACCGCGGGATACAAGAAAGCTCAGGCTTGTTAATACTTAAAATACAATAATAGTCTGACGTGCAGCAAATAAGAAAACTTTATTATAAATTATGGGTTTGAAACTATTCTTTTTATTGTCCTTTGAGATAATAGATGCATTAATTAATATCCACGAAATATATATATTGAAAATTTTTATTTTTATTTAAAATTTTTATTGAATTAATAAGATTGAATAATAGCATATATTTTTTGCTAAATTTATAACAAAATATAAAGAGAGATACGAAACTCGTATTTGATTTAATAATAATAGAATGATTTATAATTATTATAATAATGTTATTATAATAATTAATTTATAATTGATTAATAATGCTGATATCTGTACTGATTAATTTGTAATATTATATTTTTTAATATAAACTATTATCGAAGATAGGAATATTTCAGAGTATTATTCTGCCGCACATGGTAAACATGCATATAACTCGCTTTAATCTCGCTCGATGGAATTATGATAGCGCGTAAGTAGATGTAATTACAGTGTTCGATGAAATTTAATTACGGTTCAACTTCTGTGTCTTTAAAAAACTACGTAACATTACATAAATCATTTGGTTTACATCACTTTAAGCGATAATAATAATAATAATACTTTTTAATCTCTTTTAAAAGATATATATGTTCAATATTTATATAATTTTAAGCAATCTTTAAATTTGTCATTACCACTTTATTTTTATAAAATATGGAATACTAAGTGTCCATTTTTGGTTAAATTTCAATAATTTTTATTATAATTTCAATAATCTCGATATATTTTTATTATATATATATCGTTCTTTAAGTATTTTCAAGCATCTTTCGATCTTGATTTTTAACCCTTTAAATGTTTTTAAATTTCATCTTATAATTTTTTAATCTTCGTAGAGATAACTTTTTAGTTACATCTCAATTCATATTAAATCATGTTATTGAATTATTGTTATAAAGGACAAATTAGAGATGATTTTAAATCGCTTATTAATACGCGAGAAAAGTACATTTTTGTGATTGACTCATATTTATTTACTAGTTGTAGGTGAGATTTTCCATTGTAAATTTTGTGAGAAATTGCTATAATTGCGAAACACCGCAGGGAACAACCGCGCGAGTTTCATCTTCGCACGTTCGGCTTGTCGCGATATAATTTGCCAAGTTCGAAAACTTTCGAGTGTAAACTGCACAGTTCTCGTTTCCCTCCGACATTGTTTCGCAACGATCACGACACAATGCCATGCGGTCCTGCATGGCAATTTACCGTTCACCGTTCCATATCATCCGGATTATCGCGTTTGCGGTGGAAGCTTGCTACACGTCCAATATATTAATATATATGCAAATAAATAATTGAATAAACAAACAAAAAGATAATTAAACTTGCATATTTATTTTTATTTTGCTTCATTATTTCTGTATTTATTTTTATTTTTTTTTTGCATATCGCATGATTTTTTGTGAATTCGGGAAGGTAAAAATATAAATTTAAATCCCAACAAAAAATCCCAATTTATTTTCGAAAGTATTATTTATGTTTGTGATTGTGTTAAGTTTATAAATGTGCACAACGTATAGTCGGAGCGATAAAAGTAAATTCTCTGTTTATTAAAATACAAATTGTATTTTATTTTATAAAGTTTAAGAGTAAATTGACTTTTAGTCTTATTAAAGGGAGAAAGAGATAGAGAGAAAGGAAAAAGCTCGCCAAATATAATAAAAATCTTGTTTGATATAAATCTTTTACATATCGTGATAATTGCAGAATGTTATATAAAATGTAAATTTAGCTAGATGTAAATTGTTTTACCAATATTTCTTAAATAAGCACATACAATGTTTATGGTAATAGCTCATGTATTCTCCCTCTTTCCCTTTTTGTTCTCGCAAAAATCGCTTTATATTTAAAATTATAAATTTATTATGACTTTAATGAAACATTAATCTTTCGTATAGCCTCTCATGTTTTTAACAGTTTAGAGTAAAACTCTCATTTAATATTTTTTAAATTCTCAAAAGAAAATAAAAAAAATCGTTATAGTTTCTTAGATTCCGAATTATTGCACACGACGTACAGAAATTGTTGAAAATGGCATTATTAAAAAAATGCGCATCTTTAAAACGTTTATAAGAATATTTTTAACTGAATAATTTATAAATCAATGAGATCAGCGGAGGATGAGAGTCGATGTGCTGTTGAGACAACTAGAAAGCAACTGCATCTTGTGTTTGCCAGATACGAGGTTTGCTTTTGTGCGAGTAGTAGATTCCAACGTGAAACCAGAATTGCGGAGTGCTGCCTGAGATAATTTCGCGTTTCAGCTCTGCACGTGTATACATTTGCGGTATAATTCGCATCAAGGAGGAAAATTCGCGCACGTCGTGCATCGCTCCCGCGACGATCAAAGTACGAGCCTCAGTTTACCTCGTGTGTGTCTCGATTAATAATGTTGTTAATAACATTGAATTACATAAAATGATAATATTGAGTTGTCTGGCGTGTGTCAAAATGCGGTCAACCGTCTTTGAAATTTAATAAGCGCTCTTCGCGCATGTTGAACCTGCATAGAACCGACTAATAAATAGAACCGAATAACAAATAAGTGTGCACAAAGAAAATTTTGATTTTTGTCTTTAATAAAATATTCTTCTTTATTCTAACATGTATACTTTAGGCAAATTGTCTGCTATTGTGGTGACAAGAGAAAATTCAATTCACAATATCTATGTTTCAATTGTCTCGAGAGCAAAGTGACAATGCTATCGTATTATAATCATATTGTAACTTGTTGACAATAAACCAAAGTATTGAGAGACATCGCAGTCACGCGATATTAAATTATACGTAGAGAAAGAACGACGACAATGCATGACTTAAACGGTACAGCAAAAATATGTTCAATATTTTACGCTGGTGTATATTTTTCATTTACTACAATAATGCTTCGCGCTGGATTGCGACAATAAAAATTATGACGGATTTAAAGATAATTATGAATATCTTACATTCTCCGTCAAAAACAACATATTATTGGATTTTTAAAGAACTTTAATTCTCTCGCCCAGCTTAATTCCTTCACAAATTTCAAAATAAATCTGAGCAAAATTCTATATTGGGCCAATAAAAGACTTTCATGTCAACAATCATTTAATAAAAAATGATTATGATGCACTTGTATGTATTTCATTAACTGTTTTATGGGTTTCAAAAATTTAGAGACAAGCATTATAAAGTGCATTTGTAACAATTCAGTCTCTGAATATGACGCGGATTTTTCCAGCACTGCATGCAGTATAAGTCCAATTCCGCAAATATCCGTCATATAACGGCAAGACTTCTGCGAAACCGATATTTCATTGCTTTGCGTGACATTTGCCAGATACTCGACAAAAGATTTTTCTCATTGCCATTTTTTTTATCTGGCGAATTCTTTGACAAACTTGAAGTTTCTAGATTTTCTTATAATAGTAAACATCGATATTTTTCAAATGTAATGAAAAAGCTTTAAGCGAATAATCAAATTTCTTTTAAATTTAATTAAATTATTTTTATTTAACGAAACTATTTTTTCAGAGTTATTTATAAAAATAATCAAGACTAAAAATAAAGTCAATAGATACGTTTAATAATAAATGCTAACAAAATGAACCAATTACTTTAGTTTATAAGGAAATTTTTTTTACAATTTTAATTGCAATATATTCTCTCTAAAGAAAACAACTGGGTTCGAGGCACAAGAAAAATAAATTCGCGAAGAAGGATAATCAATAGAAGTGCGCTAGAAAATAGCAAAGAATTCTAGATAGTGGCGTCGTACATGACATGGAAATCGAAAGGGAAAAAGATAGAAACATCTCTATTGCATATTAGTCCGGCAAGAATTCAGATTCTTTGGCCAATTGATATTCTAAAGAGCATATATGTAAAATTTAATAAAAAATACTGCAAAAATATTAATAAAAGTATTAATAAAATATTAATAAAAAATATTAATAAAAGTAATATAAAAAAGTAGAGTAAGAAAAATTCAAAAAATACATTTCTTTCGCATATTTAATCTCTGACGTTAAATATAATGATTGAAATATTTTGAACGCATTAATATTATTATTACGAAAATACGGGCGTTAGTTTTCACGAGTTAACGATAATTATGGGAGAGCCGAGGAAAAAAGATCCGCTGCGCGTACCGCATGTCTTAAGTACGCCCTTGATTCTGAAGAGAAGTAAGAAAAGAGAAGAGCTTGGACGGTAACGAGCGGAGAAGTGCAACCGTGGACCGATCGCAGACGCGGCTCCTCTTGTCTGGTGCACCAGCGAGCCACTGAAAAGGCTGACTAAAAGCTAAAAGCCGGACAGGCGAAAGCAAGAAAAGAGAGCGAAGAAATCGCGAATGGATTTCTTGGGATCTCAGGGGAGGTAAGAGATAGATAGACGGATAGACCACGATAGAATGAGTTGAATGTTGCAGGAATTCAAAGGAAGAAGGAGAGGGAGAAGGAGAGACAGGGAGAGGCGATGGTGAGGAAGTTTTTCCGGCATGAGATTTACGCCAAAGGTCTGCGGGCACCACAAATACCTAACATATATATATATATATACATGTATATATATTGTGTGTGCATGTGTGCCATGGCCGTTCTACATGTCGAGACTGTTTTCATTTGAACGAGAACCAGATTTTCTTCTTCTTCCCTCCGTCCACACCGTCGGCGCCTCGCTCGCGTCTAGCAATCTCTCCTCATACGAGAGACGAAATGCAGGCGTGGTCGGAGCATAAATCGCTAAATCTCGTCTGACGTTCACCTACTACACTATCGCCCTGCTATGCTTCTTCCTTCCTATTTCGTAGAACGAGCATAGACTTTACGTCGACCGTTTCGTACTATCTTTCGGTATGGCATTCAAAATTTGAACGAATTTAAAAATAGGAGCTTCGGCGACGAGATATAGGGGATCATCTTCTGCGCGCATCTTCTTTCGAGCATATCATCTTCCGTAAGAATAAAATTTTCAAGATTCACAATTTCGAGTCTGAGATTTATTCACTTAGAGACACACACATGAATTTATTTATGTGAAAATTGTATAATTTTATATTTTTTCGAGGAAATTAAGATTAAATCAAAAAATCAAATAAAAGTAAGGTGGATGTTGAATATTGGTCATTTTACAATCTCGGAAGGACGGAGGAAATAATTTTTCTTAAAATTATAACTTATGTTTCCCTTTGGTGGCATCGATATTTGTGCTTCATATTATTCATCAGATTTGACGAGAAACTTCAATTTTACATATATACATAGTTATTAAAATTCTTATATAATTACAACATCGCTTAAAGATTACTTAAAGCTATGATGAGAAACACTTTTGTCGAGAATGCATTTTCTGAAACAAGCTTGGTTTAATGAGATTGGAACAGAAGTGGCTTAGCACTTTAAACAGCATTGCTTGAAAGATATATTTCAAAGAAAATCCATTTTCTTTTCTTGAAAAAGATCTAATTTTCTTTGATTGTAAAAATTCACGTTTTGTCATGTTTTCAATAAATTAATATAAACAATTTTTATATTAAATATTTTAGACGCTATTCGCCTCTGCCCGCTTCTATAACTATTTAATTGTTTTGCAAAGCAAAAATGTATATATTTTATTTTATTTTTTTATAAGTTTACTCTGCAAATTTGTAACAACGCCATGTTTCAATATATTTGTTATTTTTTATTTAATTTAAAATCATTTTATTTAATTTTATTTAATTTAAAATTTTTAGTGATTTTTCTATAAATATAAAAATGTAGCAATTTTTTTCTTTTTAGTAGTATCATGTATTCTATGTTATATAGATCGTTTGTACCATGCAATGCAGTGACGTTAATTATCCAACAAATTCCGCACTAGTTATTGACTTCATCTTTTCTATTTAAACAAAAATGTAAAAATATAGCAGCTAAATATAATAGTCTTGTAAAATAGTTTAAATATAAACATGAAATATTGACAGTTGCCAATACAATCAACAGAAATCTTGCGCAAAAGTTGCAGAGAATCACAAACAATTGTGCTCAAAGATAAGTGAATGAGAAAAATGACGATAGAATTCCGAGAATTACCTTAATGATTGAACTTCATTAATTTATACATTTTGTAATTACGTGCAAACTTCCTTAATTTACTCTCAAGAGAAAATGCACATATAAATTGGAGCATCGCTCTTTCTCAAATAAATATTAAAGATTTAGTTGTAAGCTACAGTCTACGCTATAAGATCGACCATTTATCGCGGATTTTCATGCGAGTACGCGGTATCTCTCAACTTATCGAGATTTTCCCGGCTTCCTCGAAGAGATGCAATTACGTTGATTTCTCCTGGTACGGAGCAACTCAATCAGGAGATATTTCGAGACGTCGTCCCCAACGACAACTTCACTACTGTAATCAAGGATTTTGGTCGTCAACGAATAAATCTTACAAGTCACAGCGATTTCTATTATTCTCCTTGGATGTATTCAACGTTTCCTAGTGAAAACTGTGCGAAAAATAGCGCATGAAATAAATTATCAAAGCAAGAAAAAGAGAGAAAATTGTATAAATAAATATGTGAAATTTTTAAATCTATGGAGTAAAAAAGAATTCACGAGTTCCATCTTTTTCAATCTTCTAAATTTACAGAAAAAAATATATTGCAAAGAATACATCAAAAAATATATTTCAATGCGATGAAAACAGGAATTAAGATTTTTATTGTTTTTAAAACAAGTTATGCAAAAAAATTATTTATAAGAAATCGAATCAAATCATTTTCAACTTATCACTTTTTTGACTTTGAATGACTATAATCTACTATTTTCGTAATAGTCTGATATCATAATAAATAAATTATAATAAACCGCCTTTATTAAGTAATCGATATTTTTAAGCCTCTCTTATAATATGATTGTAACAGATATCAGATATATATGTATATATATATATATATATATATATAAGAATTATAATTGAATGTAAAGTGTATCTATTCCTAGTTCATAGTTTCAGTCTTGCCAATATCCTTCTACTGTTAGTTCATTAATATTAACCCTTCTCGAAAACAGTTCAAGATTTTAGTTGTTCTAGTTGTTCAGCGGAAATAATCTTGTTACAATTTAATACAATGAAATGAAATTTATATAGATTCTTACTATTTTCGACAAAATTTATCTCATTTATTATAAACGAGTCACCCATCAAACAAAAACCAGTGTAATTACGTTGAATTTAATATATATATAATCTAATATACATACAACTATGTGTGTGAAAAAGAATTATAAATGGATTCTATTTATTCGCCAATAGATACAAAGAAAATTATTTTACGCGTCCATTTAAAATATAAATAGCAAAATTACAGTTTTACTTTTGCCCCCGGATCGATTATTCTTACGAGTGTATATAGATTGCATTAAAATTCGAATCAGAATTAAAAAGTTACTATATCGCGAAGCGAGAAATTGGCGAGATATCACCGACCGGATATCACTCTGCAATCGCGAGATATTCGGCACGAGAAGGGTCCAGTAATCTCTACGCGAATTACACATGCAATGGTCGCGATGCTGCAACTGTGAGGTGCAGATCGAATACGACAAGACACAAATGCCAATACATCTGCGGCGGACACTACATCACAATAGTGGTCAGAGAGCGTGCGTAGCGCTTCCGTCCTCCTTCCGGTATCGTTATTCCGCGATCAACGAGAATTGACAAATATGCGCGGCATGCCGATGAATTTTAATCGTTTATACATATAACGCTTTAACGCGAAAATCATCGATCATGAAATTATCGAACGTCCATCTGGAAAAAGAGAGCGCACGCCAAGTGCCTTAAATATTCATTACTCTGGGTACTCTTCGTACTCGGCGTTCAAATATTAACACACGTGTCATCGTTTATAATTTATCCATATTTTTTATATTTTTCTCAGAAATTGAGATTATAATTCTTCAAAATTCTAAAAATCTTTTGATAAATATTTCACGAAGCAAAGTAATCACCTTCACGATTTTTATCAATTGTCTTCTTCCAAGATTCTTTCTTTTTTATAAATTTGTTTTCAATCATATTTTAAATCGAAGCAATCAGAGTGATTAAATAAATATAAATATCCTGCATTTCGGCATGTGTGTATTTCCTTACAATTTAGTAAACTAACAATCCTCTTTTGAGGATTGTTAGTTTATAGCATCTAAATTGTTATGAAATGCTTCAACAGATAACGCATTCGAGAGAAATTTGTATAGACATTGTTATTTTATTTTACGTTCCATGTTTGACCAGCAATTTTGACGAATTGCCCACTTCACACAGCAAATCGAAAACTAACACGGTTGAATAATTTTTTTTTTTTAATTCAAAGTACACCATTTACCACTTTTACAATAGGATTCCGGATTATGCGATATGGTTTGATGGTTTAAAGCGGATTATAGCAATCAGTGATTTTAGCAAAGCCAATGGTATCATATGATATATATATATTCTTTTTTATCATCGAATATTATTCGTAAGCGAAAATTTATAAAATGAATAAAATATTTCTCGCCAGGCTTTTCAATTTTATTTGGCTTTAAAACATTATGATATTTCAATTTCTTTGTATATACAATATTGTAAAAATCTTTGATTAAAATTGATAAAGATAATATTTTCTTAAATATTTAATAATTAATTTTTTATAAATTCTTTATAGAAATTGTAACAAAGAAATAAAAATAGAAGAATAAAATAAAATAACTAATTTTTAAATAAATAATATGATAAATATTATTTCTTAATATAATAATATTTATTAATGTTAATTATTGATGAAGCATTAATTTATTAATGTAATATTTATTAATGTATATAATAAATATTATATTGAAATTACGCAAATATCATATTAATTGTTAGTAATCTTTATACATATATTACTCATTCATATTTTATAAATTGTTCAAATTAACATTATATATTATGAAATTTTATCCAATATCGTTATCTTTATACATGTTTTATTCTTAAATAAAATATGAATTATATATATATATACGTATAATTTTATATACATATGTGTTCATCTTACAAAATACGTAAACTAAAATAGTGGAGATTCTAGATATATCAGATCGCGCTTCATAATTGACTTCTTGCCAACGGGATAATTATATAAAAAAAGTAAAGTAAAGAAAAATAATTACGAGCTTTCTTGCGCGCCCAAGAAAGTGTGGGGTCACGTAATGCTGGACGAGTCGGCAACCGATAATGGAAGGAGTCGAAAGATCAACCGGTACATTAGCAAGGGGTACTTTCGCGATAAAGTATTTAACATGGTTCTCGTAGGTTGCGAGCGATAGAGCATTTAGCCGACGAGCTTCTAGCAGCTAGGTGTGTAACATTTGAGCGTGACAACGTGCGCGTAGGTTTACGGTGGATGTTGGTCAGCGAGAGAGCACGAGAGAAAGAGAGGGAAACGGAAGGGCGCTTTTCCCCGGGGTTTCGTGACCCCGCGCGCTCGGAGGGAGGTCAGACTAGGTGCGGTGGTACTATGATAGCCGGCTAACCCTGGCCACGCTCCAAAATACCATGCTGTTCTCGCCCCTGTGTATCTGGCATCTCCCAGCAGCAGCTTGGCGCGGCGAAGGGCGTTATTGCCTCGATGCGACGTTTACTCTCGGTGCACCCACCGTCTATGTAACTCCTGCTGCTATCCGCCCTGTCTCTCCTGTAGAAATTTACCCTGCGCGAGGAATCGATCGTCATTGCCGAACAAGCCGTGACGATAAGCACGAGATCACTGATAGGGGCGAGAAGGATATAGGAGGGTTTTTGATATCGAGATAGGAAACAATTTAAGATTGTGTGAGACAGTTATTTTCTTGCTTTCCTTGCGAAGAAGACTGAAAAAAAGTCTTTATCTCGTGCACAAGATTTTTGATTTCTTTGTAATAATCTAGATATTCTTCTGATGTAATTAAGATAAAAATATAACGGCACACATTATTTGCGTTATTTAAATATTACTAGCATATCTATTTAATTATCTAAATATATTCGTGGTTTATAAGAAATTTCGCAGGAGTTATGCTACTGGATGTACGCTGTGTACTATACTGACATTTATCTCCGGCCATGCAATCCTTATTACCTGAGATTTTTGATATCGAGATAGGAAACAATTTAATGTTACGTGAGACAGTTATTTTCTTGCTTTCCTTGCAAAGAAGACTGAAAAAAAGTCTTTATCTCGTGCACAAGATTTTTAATTTCTTTGTAATAATCTAGATATTTTTCTTATGTAATTAAGATAAAAATATAATTTATTTGCGTTAATTAAATATTATTAGCATCTCTATTTAATTATCTAAATATATTCGTGGTTTATTAGAAATTTCGCAGGAGTTATGCTACTGGATGTACGCTGTGTACTATACTGACATTTATCTCCGGCCATGCAATCCTTATTACCTGAGATTTTTGATATCGAGATAGGAAACAATTTAAGATTGTGTGAGACAGTTATTTTCTTGCTTTCCTTGCAAAGAAGACTGAAAAAAAGTCTTTATCTCGTGCACAAGATTTTTAATTTCTTTGTAATAATCTAGATATTTTTCTTATGTAATTAAGATAAAAATATAATTTATTTGCGTTAATTAAATATTATTAGCATCTCTATTTAATTATCTAAATATATTCGTGGTTTATTAGAAATTTCGCAGGAGTTATGCTACTGGATGTACGCTGTGTACTATACTGACATTTATCTCCGGCCATGCAATCCTTATTACCTGAGATTTTTGATATCGAGATAGGAAACAATTTAAGATTGTGTGAGACAGTTATTTTCTTGCTTTCCTTGCAAAGAAGACTGAAAAAAAGTCTTTATCTCGTGCACAAGATTTTTAATTTCTTTGTAATAATCTAGATATTTTTCTTATGTAATTAAGATAAAAATATAACGGCATTATTTGCGTTAATTAAATATTATTAACATCTCTATTTAATTATCTAAATATATTCGTGGTTTATTAGAAATTTCGCAGGAGTTATGCTACTGGATGTACGCTGTGTACTATACTGACATTTATCTCCGACCATGCAATCCTTATTACCCGAGATTACATGCGAGCTATAGTTTACGGCGAAATAATAATATACACGCAAACAATCGTTATTAACTAATAAAACTTTTCGGTGCATTGCTCATTGTCTATCCCTATTCTCTCTATTTACCTGTTACATTTTACAATCCGTATTTACAATACAGTGTATCATCGTCGCTGAAAACGCTGCGGTAAATCGCAACGAAAACGCTTGAAAGACTCGAAACTTTTGCAATGTATACAACGTGTCCCAGATGTACAACTTTTCAGTTATGTAGCCCAAGCTACAAAAGAAACTTGTAAATAAATATTGATATTTCAAAGTAAAAAACTTTAAATTAAAAGAATATTTTTGTAACTTTATGAAGAGAAACATTATTATTAAAAAGCATTATTCAGTTAATCTCAAATAAATTTATATATATTTTTTTTTATCGCGAGAGATGACTCTTCAATGAGAGTAAATATATTTATAATGTTAAATTAAAAAGTTATAATAAACCTCTCCTCTTTTGTAAAACTTTTATAAAAGAAATATTTATTACAGAAGTTTTCGTCGGAAAATTTATATCTAAAAGGATAAACTAAAAAACGTAAGTTTTAAATAGCCTATGTAATTTAAATATTTGTTCAAGATAACGGAGTCGTAATTTCAGGAAAATTAAATAGTTATTAAAATATAGTAAATTCAATTCTTTTGTACATGTTTGTTCTCCGAATCTGTATTTTAATTTCTCTAAACGACTATGTGTACATTCTTTTAATTACGTAATTTTTATAAAACACAACTTTAAGAATTTCCCTATCGAGATCATTCAATACCGGTGGATTTAAATCTGTTTGCAAAGTGTCCTATATTCCTATATCGTTAATAAGACGAATTAAAATATCCATGGCAATCGCTTCATGAAATTTTGTTTCCATCGTTAGTTAATTGATCACGTATGCGTGGTTGAATCAAACGTATCGTAACTGGAACGCCACATGCATCGATCGAAACCGCACGAATAAATTGTGATTATACAAGTCGCATTGGTAAGCGTTGAATTCGCCGCAATAAAAAACAGTCATATTTGTTCTCGACTCAATAAATATTGATCAGGCACTGCATTCCACTATCATTCATCCGCCTTTTATTTATAAAACGGTACCTTTTTTTATTTAAAAAAAAACGCAATCACGACAAATATATATTGATAGGGAAAAGCCGATGTAATGAGTATTTTGTCATCATTCTCATGAATTTTTGGAGCGATACATATCAATCGAATCAATTTATTTTACGATAGTTAATTAAGTGACGCATCGGTAATCATATAAAATAAACTGACTTATTCGTGCGAATAAATCAGAATTATCGGTACACACAACCATCGAATGGCCTGCAGTAGACATAGTCAGAAAATAACCAGTTCTTCTTTTGGAATTAATGAGCGCGTTTGAATTTTAAAGGGGATGCCACCATAAAAAGGATGCTACCTTATAAAGATGCACGAAGTACCTATTTTGCTACATGTGTTATTTTTATCATCTACACATAAGGAGAGAAAAAAAGTAAGATAATTTAAACGACAAATTTATTAATGCATATAATGTCTTATATCGTTTTTAACATCTTGTAGGTAATTTCTACAAATTCACTTCCCAAATCGAAAAGAGACAAGAATAATTATATTAAGATTTTTAAATATTTTATCAAATGTATATTAATAAATATGGCATTAATGTAATTTTAACTATTATTATTATTATTACATCATCTTTTATTTATATATATTTAAAACATAAAAATCAATAGAAAATTATCTGCTAAACAAGATATATCGCAATCTTTTTAGAGCTAATAATATATATATTTCTAACGCATTTTTTAGAGATATATCATTCATATATCATTCAATTATATTATCATATATTCATTTATTATCATCTTCTTGAAAAGATCGACATAAAAGGAAAAAATCAAATAAATTCTGAAATCAGATAAAAAAATAATAAAAATAATATCAAAATATTTTCGCAAATAGTCAATTTAAATAAAGAGTAGTGTCCAATATTTCATTCGTAATTTAGCTATACTTTTAAATAATACTTTTTTTAAAAACAATCATAAATTTCGTAACTTTGTTTATAAGTAATTATTACATATACATGCATGCTCATGTTACGATTGTGTCACGCACTTTAATTATACAATATATTGACTTACAATATGTCATGCAATATATAAAATTGATACAAATATACGTAATATTTTTTTTAAAAAACTTTGGGCAGATTATTTAAATCTAAAACGTTTGAAATATCTTCATCAATCACTTGACTTCTTTTGACTCATAATTTTTGGCTATGAAATCAATCTGATATTATCTTGTTTCGATAGGGAAGTAATTTACATATGAATTACAAATAGATGCAAATTTATATTTCCATAGCATTCGATAGGTCAATATTTGTAAATGCCTATACGCCATCATTCGATCGATGGTTCACATAAATAAACGAAATGCAGTTGGACGGCTCCGCGAATCGATCGGATTCGTATCGCGATCCAGATTACGTGCAATTAACGCGTGACAATGAGAAATGCTTATTATGTTCCCGTTTCCAAATTAATAAATATCGATCGTTTCTTCGTCGAATACTTCCATGAATAATGTACGTGCGATACAACACACATCACGCGTAAACGACTAGTTTATAAATATTTAATATTTAGATTGATACTACGACCAATATTCGGCAGATCGATGGCATACATAATTAAACGCGCATGCAGTAGCAATTCGATAAAATTGTATAGATGAAATCGCACGAATAAATCACAGTTATCCGCTTACGACGCCTGCCTATATTGTTACCGCACAAAACCGTTTCACAAAAATAGAATATTTTTATATTAATCAGTTAATTGTATTTATTTGCATATTTGATCGAAAACAAGCATGGCTTAGAGTATATGCAATTCTGATTATTGATTTAATAACGAGAAATAATGCAATAACGTGAAACAACTGATGTGCAATATTAAAAAGTTTGGAAATAATTGAAGATATATTTTATATTTATTTTTTCAATATGAAAAAAAGTATTTTTTAATGCTACACAAGAAGAGAGAAATATAAATGAAAAATAAACTTTTCTTTTCAAATGGCTAGTGCAAATGATTGAATAAAGTTCTGGAAAAGAATCATTGTTTTTATCTAGACTCCTTATAAACATTTCCAATTTTTTAGTTAAATATAAAAATACTTTAGATTCGATAATATTTTAAAATTATTATTTTATAATAATCTTTAAATTTATTAACTGAAAAAAGAGAAAACTTGAAGAATTATTTTTTTTTCATTTTTTAATTAGAAATTAAAATTTTGAGAGCGTGCGCTTCTTACTATCTAGAATTTTGTGAACGAAAAATTTTTTAAAAGTTTGATGCTCTCCATTATGTTTCAACTTCTTAATTTTGCACGGCTGATATTTTAGACTAACGATTTTTCTCCGCAGAATTTGGAGACACGAAATGCCTTTGAGTTTAAATTGGGACAAAAAAATAAAAATCTTTTGAAAAATAAAGAATTTTATAATTTTATGATTTAATATAAATTAAATGCGAAATAAACAGAAAAATATAAATCGAGAAAAATGAATTTAAAAAAAGGAGACGCGACTATTGTAATCAATGCACATTAACTTTGTGATATTGACGAAGCAGACATATCAAGATAATTGAAATGCATATGCAACATTTTATGTCCAATTAATTTAAACATTCAAACTAATATTATAATATATACACACGATATACATACGATGCAAATTGTCGCAGCGTAATTAATGATGAGTTACCTACATGTTACCATACTGTTTAGAAAATCGACTGAATTTGAGCAATAACAGGGATTATCATAGCGAAATGCACGTGCACAAACCAGTAGCGCAAAATTTCGCATTGTGCTTCGCATATCGGTATATTGTTGAATAAATAAATAATTTGACAAGCAAAGATTTTATAAATAATTACTTCAAGATTTCACGATGATGGATGATATAAAATGAATTAAAATGCGCGAGTAGAATAGTCAGATAATAAATATAAAGAGAATAAATATTATACATCATATTCAAGAATACATTAAAAGTTGTAAAGGAAAGAAATTAATTGCCAATTGAAAATAAAAATTGCTTTCACCGTCACATCATTCTTCATTATCTAAGAGTATTTTAGACTTAAAAGCTTTGCAAAATCTAATCAATATTGACGTAAAGAATTCCTTCCAAGTCTTTTCCTATCGAAGGGGACATCGAGATGTACGTAGCATTAAATATATTCCGGGAAATCTGATCGAATCAGATCGCGAATATTTAAGACGTATCCCGAGAATAAAGGGACCTGTTTCGGAGCGGAAGCAACGTCTGCAAGACGGTGAATTCAACCGGAATTCCATTGGGAAGCGCGGCCGCCGGCCTTCATGCAATCTATACAATCACGAGACGAAACGTATTCTCGTGACACGAGAGAGGCGAGACAAAAGGGAAGAGAAGTACGCACACACATACAATGAGCCGATTAATTATTCCAATTAACCACAACTGTCCTCGGCAAATCTTTATTTAACCGTTAGTTCATTCACAGGGTGCTTCCTTACACGTGTGCGCGTGCATGTAAGGCACAAAGCCGTAAGTGAGCGGTATCTGTTCCTGGGAACCTTCGGGCCATACATACAATGATAGATGCTCTTAGGTAGGTAGGTAGATAGGTAGATAAAAGCCGCGAAAATAATTGTCTGCAGGCGAACGAACCGGTCGCAAGGCGCCTGCTAGATTATTCATTAAATGCAAATTTTAACTTGTCTTACTCGAGATAATATTAGAAAATTATGAAAGCTCACTCGGAAATTTGTGGAAGAAATCGAATAAACTTTAAATTTATAATATTCCATGTGAGGGAAATTTAAAAGACGTCATTAAAAATAACAATCAGATATAATCCGATTCGAAATATATCTTATCGTTGCGAGTGATATCGTTACTGACTTTTTGAATATTGCTAATTATTAGAGGGCGAAAATTCGTGAGAAGAGTTTTATACTATTTAATCGGAAGATTCAAATGCCTGAAATGCACTAACGTATTTAGTTCGCGATATATATTTTATCTAGCAAAAAATGTCCCTGGTTGTAGATGAAAAATTTATTTCTAAAAATATACGTAACAAAATTTTTTGAAATTGATTATATTTTATTTATTCTTAGTCTAGTGAATCTCAATAACTCAATTGCATCATAAAGAAAAACAAAATACTTGAAGAAAAATTCAACTATAATAGAATATTAAAGTTTTTGAGATTTTAATTTGATGATAATATTTTTTTAACAACTATATTTTTAATAATTTTAAAAATATATTTCATTGTTGCAAGTAACATCTTAAATCACTGAAAATTCTCGAAGAAAAATTCAATCTTTTGTTGCTGAATATTAGAGAATGGAAATTTATGAAGAGTTTTATGCTACTTAATAGAAAGAAATGTCTGAAATCCATTAATGTATTTTGTTAGCAATATTTATATATCGCGATAGATATTTTAATCTAAATATCATTTGAATATAAATGAAATTTATTTTTAAAAATATTCATAATAAAAGCTTTTATAATTTATTATGTTTTTATTTTCAGTCTACTGACTTTCAGGGCAGTTGCAATTCAATTGCATCCTTGAAGAAAAAGGAAATTTCTGAAGAAAAAAATCCAACTCGAATAGAATATTAAAGCTTTCGAGATTCCAATTTAATCAAATCATGCATTCAATAATATTTCTTTTTTTCGATAAAACTATATTTCTAATAATTTTAGAGACAACCTCGCTATGATTTAATTACCCCATAGCATTTCGAAGGCGAAAATTAATAAACAGTGCGGCGGTTTGCGTGAATAGACTCCTTTGCCTATCGATACAGATAGAACTTTGTACAATCTGGTCCGTATATCCGATGGAAAAGCTTCTCATGAAGAGCCTACGTGCGCCTGTCGAGGCGCTCGTGCGGTTCAATGGAGTTTACAGACACGCACATACTATCAGCATAAACGACAGTGCGGCGTGCATATGGAACATGTACAAGACGTATATAGGACGTGCACAACTTACGCGCGTGTACGCGCGTAATTTCACAAATGGATGCCTTTTGTGCGCATGACGGTAAATATGCGAAATTACACTGGCAATTGTCGGACGAATTGCACCTTTCGAAACAATTTCGATAGTGGCTTGTACAAAACCGCAGACTAGATCGTCTCGTAAATTCGTAACATCGATTTGCACCGTACTCCAGATGACCGTCATTGCCTCAAGCAGTAAGAGAAACGAATCATTTTATCGCGAACGTTTAATTAATAAATGTTTGCAAAGGTTCTCCCTCATCAATTCGTATTTCTTTTATATGTTAATTCGAGGACAAATAAAATGAAATAAAGATGAGAAGGATAAAGCTGGTATCTTTTTTAAATAATATGTTATATAATAATTTTGTGTTTCTCTTCGGCTCATTTTTATTGCTATTCATTCCCTCGAGTTTAAAACTTTGAATAAATATCGAGATCCTTACATTTAATATGTATTTCGAAGACATCGAATCTCCAATATCGAATTTAATCTCTAAATTAATGATAAAATTATTATTAAATAAATGCGAAATAAATAGTCTGTATGAAAAAATTAAGATGGTTAATGTTAACGATATAATTTAAAAATTAATGCAATGAAAAATTGATACCGCTGTTTGCATGTTTATCTATGAGAATATAAAGAGGTAATTTGTTTGAGGACACATTAGAAATTAAAAGCTTGTGAATAGGGGCGACGGTATGATAGAATATTTGAATCAAATCGATGCTATTACAATTACATTAACAAGAATAAGTTAACTTTATTATCGTGCTGTATTTAGAACACGTGCATTTTTTAGCATTATATTTTTTTCAAGCCATCTCGATTTAGGATCTTAGCATATTTTATTCATAATGTATGTCAAATAAAGCATTTATATATAAGTTATTCATATGTTATATGAATCCGTATCAACATATGATAAAAAAAAATATATACATCATTTCACGTATCATTTATATATCAAATAAAAAAATATATAAGTATATAAAAATAATAAATAACAAATAAATAAAAATAATAAATAATAAATAATAATAAATATCTAAAACAATTTCGTCTGTGACGTTTTTTAACTTGTATAATATTGAGAATTTATCTTTTGGGGGAAAATAAAAAATCCGCTGTGTTTAATCGTTATGTTTATAAGCAACATATTTCGAAATCATTCATTAATCGTTTGTTAGCTGCTGATATTTTGGAGTGCATTTTATTACGCTTTCTATGAATGTTTTTATTTGCTGTAACGTTGCACACACACACACACACACACACACACACACACACACACACACACACACACACACACACACACACACACACACACACACACATACCGGGCTACTTTGTTTCTTTTATTATAAGTTTTCCATGATAAATTTTCGATTCATTTTCGGCACGCGAAAATTTTAATCATGTGTAAAATTAACGTGAACCAATGTGTACGTGTTTATATGTGTGCGATGCATATTGAAAAGGTATCTTTTTTCTCTATATAATACTTTTAAATCAATCGTACACATCAGCTAATTTAAATTTCATATGACGTAAAATCCGCAGCTGGCGAGATAAAAGTGAGATAGTATCAATCGTACCGATGTTTACGTTTAAAATTTAAATTTTTATATTATTTCCCCCTTCTACCTTTATTTATTCTCTTCTGAAAGTAGTATTCCCATATTATAATAGTGTACATGTGCGACACAATTAACGAGAAAGAGAGAGAGAGACTGATATATATATAAATAAGATATAAATAGAATATATACAAGTTAAACGCTCTATGAATGTGTTATTCGCGTATGTGATTCTCGTTTCTATAAAACGGGAAAAACGAGAAAAGAGACGAACATATCAAACCGGCTTACTGTCACTCGTCACGCGGCATGCACTTCATTCGACTAACTGACATATGTCGAGCTGTTGGTCGCTTGTACTGAAATTTCAGCAGATTCTGCCGAATAAACAACGCCTAATTATAAAAAAAAGATCACGTTGAATTCAACGTTATGGTGTTAAGCGATTATCGACAGCGCGATATTGCATGATTGATATCTGTCACGTCTCTTATGTGTATGTACCGCTCATAATTTAAAAATTAAAAATTATTCGTAAATAATTCACGTTCTTTAGCTGCAGATTCGACAGTGAATCTAGAGTGAAATTTTTTCAAACAAAATGTTTTGCCTCAATTTTTTTCATTTCTTTCAAGACTATTTACTCATTCATTCTATATTCTCGTATTAAATTAATATATAATAATTTAATAATATAATATAATTTTATAATTTTTTAAATTTATCAAGGATTTAAACTAAAATTAAAATTTGCGAGAGTAAATATATTTTATTCTGTCTTACTCTGTTGATATAATTTGCGCGCAACTTTTTAATCTCTGGTTCTTTATATATACATATAATTCAGATAATTATCATCTTTATAAAAAAGATTCTTTTATATAAAATACGACGCAATTAAAGTTTTAAAATATAAGATCGTATAAATATAAGTTTTAAAATATAAGATCATACAGAATATCTCCTAGGGAAAAAATATACCAGACGTTCTTTTGATCACAGATTCTTGGATCAATTTGAAAACCAAATACGATTCCTCCCTTAAGAAAAGTGTTGAAAAAAATTGTAAATTTCCAATTTTCAATATTTTCATTTGACAAGTGTTTAAACTTGTATTCAAATTGTTTGAAATTATTCAATATTTTAAAATTTAATCAAGTTAATAAAACGATAAACCTCACTGCCTTTCTCTTTTCTGTATTTCCGAAGAGTTTAATTTCCCAAAAATTCGTCATATTCAGTCGGTTATTATAATCTAAAGCTTAATATATTATCCTGTCGACGCTTTTATTAAAGACACATTGATTTCAAATTGATTGAAGATCCCGTGAGTGAGAGACATGTCACAGTAGATTGGGACACTCTATATAAATACATTCTCGCGTATACCCACAACCGACCATAATTTCCAGCATGGCAAGTTCCCACGGACACGCTGCTTGGACTCGCCGAACTGTAGCGCAGAAAACCATTCAACATGGCTCATTATATTCGCTGACTATCAACAAATATGACACGTCAATTCGCGCCGAAACGCGATGAATTCGATACACGATGCTCGAGGCACTAACAATTCGTGACAATTCGAATCGACCAAGGACACACATACATTAAGCAAAATTGATTTTCTAGAAAGAAACGTTACTTCTTTGGTGACGTTTCATGCTTTATCGTTTTTAAATAAGCAATAAAAGATTTCATTAAAAAGTGTTTGAAATTCGTTTCAAGTGCCTTTAATTCGATATAAAAACAAATAATTTTGTTTCTTTCATCCCAGTTCTTCCAGTTCATTCCAGTCCTCTCTTTCATTCAGTTCGATCTTTGATTTTTGCATAAATGCATAACTCTTTGGGAAAAATGTAATATTAATAACATTACAGTATATATAAAATAGACTTATTATCGTTTCGATTAATGTACATTTCACACGTCTCTTTGTGAACGATATCATAATATTCGTGCGAGACAAAGTAATTGGTAGACAATCAAGTATAAATCAAAGGATGTGAGTGCAACTGAAATAAATATATCATTACAAGCATTCGAAATGATCTTCTTTTAGTGAATGAATGAATGAACACTGCGTGTCGCAAGTCTGAGGATCCATATTAAAGACTGAATAAATCAACGGCAGGTTCTCGTCCCGATTACGCGAGATAACTCGTTTGTTCCTCGTTCGTTTCGCTTTTTAGCGGATTAGTAGTTATTAAAAGAGCACGGATCGTGTCGCACGAACCAACAGACTCTCGGCTTTTACTCGTTATACTAATTACTTCGTCGGAGCGAGTTACAGCAGTCGCTTTGAATTATCTCGTCGCACGATAAAGGGTAATAGTCCAGGGACGAAAAAGAGAACGTGCTTGGCTAAAGCTGCTTGCGACGATAATGGGATCGATATTTCTAACGACTACACAAATGAACGTTGATTTATCGTTATCGAATATAGCTGGCGGTTAAAGTTTCGCATCGGATAAAACATGAAAGCGAAAAATTTCGCCACGTTGGCTTACACAATAGCGTAAAACTTGGAGACATCCGTGTAAAAATATTGTTTTAACATGACTACCTGACTATCCTTCTATCTCGAAAAAATCATGGACGTTTTAATAAGCAGAGATACAGAGAAAAGATACATAAGAAATACAATATATTACTTGCGTCTTATTTTAAGAGATATTTATTTCTCAATTTGGCGATTAAGTGTTTGTTTGATCCTTGATCTTTCAATTGTGCTATTGACTTTGATGACGTAAAATTCTCAATCGTCGATAGCAGTGAATCAAAGCGAATCAGAGAATAAATCATTACCAGCGCGAGAACTATTTTAAACACGTCATAAATTACGCGTTCATATAACGAATGGCGATATTCCACGATGAGAATGCGAAGCATATAGGCTGATAAAATTAGGATGATGATTTGCGGTTTACACCCCGAATGTACAAACATCTGTTTATGATTACTGGTCGAAGCTTGAATCACCTGTCATTTGCCATCTCCTATCAATTATGTTCGCTTATGTACAGAATAGTTGATGCTATGTCCAGAGATGAAGCATTTTCTCACCAAATGTTAATGTATATGTTTGCCAATAAATCTATAAAAAAGTATTATATTATTTGAGAAAGATTGAAAATGTTCATTAAATTATGGCTGATATATCGTCGCTTTTCGTGTACTAATACACATAGATGCGATTACTTGCTCAATATACATACGTACATGTCTGGATGATCAGACTATACGCATATATCGCGTATCAAAATCGACATATGACAAGCCGACTACTAGATATAACAACTACAGGGCGTGATTGTGCTACGATAGAGTATACAGATAATTTTGTCAACAGATTACGGCGAAACATAGAGAGTTTATTGCGAGCACATTATGAATACGCAGAGAGAAGGCAAATGAATTGCAAAATAACAATTAACAATTTGAGCAAGGTTAATTTGAAGAATTTTTATATAATGTTTCATTACAATTTACAATATCTTCAACAATTTGTTGGAGACATTATTTCGCGTTTTATTAATTTTAAAACAAATCCAATGAAAAATATGTCACTCAATAATAAATAATCTGTAAAAAAACATAATAAAATACTTGTAAAATTAGTTATTATTTTTAAACATTTTTAGAATGTTATTGAACTTAATATCAACGAAACAATAAACTATGTATGTAAAATATTACGTTACTGATAGGAATGTGTTATTTGCATCTACAAGAATTTTATCAAATAATGTCCATGTGTATATTCTAGCATTCTATACGTTAGTTATTTGAAAAAATAAAAAACAATATTGTAAATAATAATTCTAAAATATTTTTAAATTTTGAAAAGTAAATTAAATTATATAAAGTCCTTTTATGTAGATGTTACATTTACGATAAATTATATTTAAAACGCACTAGAAGTAAAATTTAAAATGTATAAAGCTCGAGATACAACCTAATATTTTATAAACAATGTTCATGACTGAAGAAATATCATGTTTGTCACAATTATATTAAAATCTTTTATCACTTATATAATTCTACATAAGCCGTATTAATTTCTAATCTAAATATATCATGTTAATTATATATTCTAAATAGATTATGTTCCTGACTGCGTTCAAAACTTTATTAACATATTCGCAGTAAAAAAATTTGCTAGAATACAGTATTTTGCATTTAAATAAATATTGAAAGAAAAATATATATTTTCGATATGCTTGTAACAACTGATCTAAATAAAAATATTTTATTAATACTTCCAGATGAGAACATCCAGAAATATTAGTAAAATATTTTTATTTAGATCGGTTTCTCGAAAAATAATTCTTAAAAAAAGCTTAAACAATATTTATAATTTAAAATTTTTTATTTTTTTCTTTAAATGTTATATATAATAATTATATAACATGTTAATGAATTAAAATGCTGTGTATGCTGCCTGTAAATGATAGTATATCTACGAAATATTTTTAAGATTTAAGCGTGCCTTTTGTATTGGAAAAATTATTATATCGAATTGTATATTGGTTGAAATTCACCGCGGCTCTTGAATAAGGCAAGAAAAGAGAGCATAATAAGAAACAGTTTTAAAACTCCTCAACAGAAATGCTTGAACATCGAGTTTCGGAAAAATGGAAAACGATTAAGTCCAAATGGGATTATTCGATGAGATTTATTGTTATGGTCGATCAAAATTGTAGGACATCAAAATCCCATGATGATATTTATCGATAATGTCTATTTTATCGTATCGTTAATATTTGTATTATATGTATGCGATTTCGAATCATAACATGCTTGTATGTAATTTTACGGAAATTTAAACTGTTTACGGAAGGAATAAAGTTACATACAAATTTATTCGAAAGAAAAATGAAAAGAAAATTCAAAATAAATGCAGTTTTCATATTAATTTCAATCAATCTTCTCCTCAAATTGTTTATTAGAATGTTCAATATCGTCAAGAGATAAAATTTTAAATAACTAATTAATAAATAATAAATAAATATATATCTTACATAATATCTAATATAATATAAATATATGTTTAATACAAAAATAAAAAAATTAATATATATATATATATATATATATATATATATATATATATATAAAGCGTGTTCGATCTGCGAGAAGTTGTGTGATGGAGGCATTTATGGTGTTGTTTTTTTTTTTGAAAACTCACTATTTGTAGAAACAGAGAATCCGAAAGCTTCAGAAAACATAAAAAATTCGAAAGCGGTTGGTTGAAATTTGAATTGTGGGACGTGAAATTGGATACGTGATTTTTCAACATGAATACATTTCGTAAAAAAGTTACTTTGTTTCCAATGTATATTTTCACCTGTATTTCAAACTTTTGACAGATCTATATAAACTATGTTTGTTTGTTTCATATCTACCCATGCAATCTTCTTTTCTACCATGTTGCGTTTGATTTGTTTAGAAAGTGACGTGTCTTGTCAGGATTTTATTGATTAAAAAAAATTGTCATTACAAGAATTTATAAAAAAATATTTATATAAATATATATAAATATTTCATATTAACATTATATCATATTATTATAATTTAAGAAAAAATCATTATAAACAGCAACATCATAAATCATCAACTCCCATAATAAATGTCCAAAATTAATTCTGTCTTAAAATATTTTTGAATTACACTTTGAGTCACTTGATATTACATTTTAATTGTTCATATATAACAATTTATTTTTGACCTTACTATTTTTAATTAAATTTCAGTTAAATTAAAAATATCCATTTAAAATCAATTATTAAATTTAAGAATAACAATCCAATTTTCTCTTTCTTTCGTAATGGATTCTTAATTTTACCTAGAAATTATTACCTATTTTTATATTTGAATATTTTATTAAATCTTCGCCAATAAAAAGACTTATTTTACAATTGTTGAAAATTTTATTATTAAAATATGATATGAAATTAGAAAAGTTTAGGCCACACTCACTTATAAGATTCCATTTTTCTCATCAAATAATAGATATTATATTTAACAAAATTAATTTAAATAAAATATTCGAATAATTCTATATCGCGAATGCACTCGGTGTACGCGCCTGCTTAAAATGAGCACCTAATAAAATATTGACAACATATAAGAACCGGTATAAAATTTCAAAGGTCGATTTTATTTCCAAGTATCGAAAAATATCTCGTTGGACACTTTCGTTAGCTGAGCTTATCCATGGAGCATCGCCGTCATAAAAATACATGCGATGTCGCGGTTCTTGATGACTAGGAAGCAAGCTTATCGTGGCGTACGTGCGCAACGGCGGGAATGAAACGGGGATAACATGTGATAGTGCAGTACTTGCCCGATTTTTCGCACGAATATACATAGCTGCATACTTGCACCAACGACACCATGGAGAACGCGGAAAATGAGGAGATACGAGAGAAGATGAAAAAGGAGCGCGATGCAAGGAAATGTAGGATGTAAGTGCCGCATCAACGTGCGGATAATTTAGCAAGTGCATGTTAAATTTCAGAGTATTGTTCCCACATGAGCATTGAAGGAAGTCGGAAGTTGAAAATGGGTCAGTCAAATAAGGAAATGGAATTTGCAGAAAGAAAGTCGTTAAATTTTATAATTATTATGGACGATTATAATAAAAGTGGCAAATTCTGAAAATACAATCTGTAACGTTCAGGAAACTTTTAATTTTTTTAGAACGCTTGATTTTGAATAAAATATTATTAAGGTTTCAATCAATTTAAACCGTCATGTTTTTCTTTGAAAAACTGAGAAATTATGTAAAGTATCTTATTTATATTAAATTATGTAATAATTATATATGAAAAATAATATATACACTCTCTCTCTCATTTCTATTCAAGCGATTATAGAGAAATTATATTTGTTATCATGTATTAGGAAAATTTGAAACCGCATGTCATGTACATATTTCGAGAGATATTGAAGGCAAAAGAAATCTGACCGACGACGTAAAAAAAGTATATTTAAAAATAAGGAAAAAAAAGGAAGACTAAATTGCCGTGTCTCGTCTGAGATGGCGTGGGACGAATGAATTCCAGCGGAATACAAAGACAAGCGGTAGCGAGAACGTAGCGCGGGAAACGAAAGAAATTCTAAAGGACTGCCACGGAAATGGATGCTTTGGGAATAGAGTATTAAAGGCGTAGCGAAAGAGAGAGTTCTGCGATGAGAAAAGAGAGAGAGGGTCTGCGAGGGTCGAAAACTAGGCGGAGGAAGCGAACTCGTTGGGGAAGGAAGATGGACCAAAAAGAGGCGACTCTTACATTCGGAAGCCATATCAGACCGCGTGACTTGAATAAAAGTCATGGGGTGAATTTTCGTGGCTGAACGTGAGAATTAGGCGAGAAATACGATGATTCGTTCGGCCCACTACCTTATCACTAGTCCGAAAATTTCGTCGAAGGATATCAGTTCGATTATTCTTAAATTGGATTTTGATATTTAAGAAATTTCGCATATGACGTTCAAATTTAGGCGCTACAGAAATTATTTTTATGTATATATATCTGCCAGCAACAAAATTAATTATAATTATGATAATTGTTTTGCAAGAATTAAACGACTTTTTCAATATTATAACAATATATAATTTATATATTTTAATAATATATATTTTAATAATTTATATTTTATTTTAATATTATATATATATATTTTTATTTTATTATTAAAATAATAAGTCGTTAATCAATTTTACAAAAAAAGAGGATCGTGAAACTTTATTTGCACTCGTTTCATATACGTTCTATGTAATCAATTCATTATATTTTTCAAAAAAATAGCTGAATATACAACTATGAAAAATAATTCTAAAATAAAATAAAAATAATTCTAAAAATTTTATTTAAAAAAAATCTTGATTATAAAGTGAGTATACTAAATTTATTATAACTATTTTGATTTTTATTCAACGATATTTGTTAAAATTTTAATAAAACACTTTACTTTTGTTGCATACTATTTATGAATATTTTTTATAGAAAAGAAGAAAAAATTAGATATTTTGGCATCTATATATACTGAATTTTTTTAAAAAATAATTATTAAAATGAATTGAGTTGGTTGACGAAAAGTCACTCAAAATCGATAAATTTTTGATCTATCTTTCATTGTTATTTATGATATAATATCATTGTTCTTATTGAAAATTTATATGATTATGACAAAAATATTTTAGCTTTGTTCAAATTCGCGTTGAAATTATGGCAAGTAAAAATTGAGTTCTCCATCGTGCGTACAGAATGCGTCAATTGTGTGAATTGCCTAGTTGCATTAAAGATTCATGTTATTGCAGAGAGATACAAGCTTGCTGTATTAAAGTGAAAAAAATATTATAACACGCGCACACGAGAGAAAGATTTATCGCGTCAATCTGTCATTAAGGCAACAAATTTTTTTTATAACATACAATTATTGCTAGTGAAAAGCTGTCATGTTACAAACTTTTACTATTTTAAAACCTTTTTTAAAGCAATAAAAATTTTTTCCATTTGCAAAATACACGAATAACGCAGGAAGAATATAATTCATGATCTCAGCTGCAACTGAAGCATGTAAAACATGTTTCCACTCTCGTTTGTTACTTTTTTTATTTATATTTAAACGTCGAAATTACAGTTCTCTACAATCAGAAATATACACAATCCAATCGATCGACATATTATTTACAATTTTTATTTTGTAATAAATTTTATTGGTTCGCTGAATGAAAAAACTAACCGCGATTAATTAGTTGTTTTCCCAACTTTTATGATTTTCTGGATTCATAAACTTCATAACATTTTTGCACATATATGTACGTTTATAAAAACGTACATTTCTCAATAATTTTATTTAACTATTTAATTAAATAAATCACACAATATTCAACTGCAAAATTAAGCATAAAAAAGTTTTATTTATTATATCATTGTTATTAGGTCAATTGTTGATTATAGCGACTGATTATAATTATAATAAAAAGATTAATTTGTAATATAAAAAAACACTGTAAATAACTGATTACAGTCGGATTTTTAAGCGACACTTAATCTATTAATTAAAAGTTCCACTTTTCAGCTTAATTGGTAATATACAATGTTATTTCCTACAGTACAAAATATTTTTCTAAAAGTGTTTTTAAAATTACAGCTCACACGATATTACATTCGAAATGTACCATATATTTTAATAGAACCTAAAAATATCTATTTGTAGGACTTTAAAAATTTCGAAATATTTGAGCTGTGCGTCGATAATTTAATTTCGCAATCCGTACAATATCACTGTACATACAATTTAAATTTAAATCTACAATTCTGGATTGTATAGCTATAAATGTATAGTTATAAATTTTTGAAAACGCATTGTGATCCCATTCCATTACTACATATTTATTTCTATTGCATGCGAATTAATTGCTTCGATAAATTTAAACAAAATGATAAAATAAAAAGAGTATTCATTTCGCATAAGTGATTCGCTCAATAGCGACAAAAAATTCAGCGGAGAATCAGCGAAATCCTCCTCCATCTCGCGCTATTTTTTTTATTCCACGTCGTATTGATCGTTGCAATAGTAAACAGCGCGATCTTGCATCGTCGAACCTGCGGTAAAATTTATTTCGGCGAGCTTTTTATTCGGCTCCTTTTTTTCCCGGAGATTCTCTCGTGACGCAAGTCTTGCGTGTTTACTGAAAACTTCCGGTGAAAAGCAGACCTACTTTGCGTATGATTTATTCGCCACCGCGTGCACGCGGTTGCGGCGGATGAGTTTTTAATGGCGCATAATACGAAAGTAAAATTGCCGGCTTTCGTGGACGCGGGAATTAGATATCGCGTGAGAAGCAAGGGTTTTCCCCACATCGCTTTTCCATCGCGGATCGAAGAGGAATTACGGAAGACGGTAAATAAATTCCACCTCGGTCCGGAAGCTGAATGATAAGGTATCGCGATGTCCCAAGGAGAGACGACGCCGGTTACTTCCAAGACGACTCTATCGATACGCCTTCTCGAAAACTTAGCTCTACCGAAGATTATATTCCAAAGGATCTCGACAACATTCAGATCCCATACCACTCTACGTCGCTGCTATTCATATTACATGTACGACCGCTCCGAGTTTCCGATTCTACAAATTTCCGCAATCACGTTTTAGATTCAACGTTTAATTTTGAATTTTATTTCTCTTTCTCTCTTGGAGATGGCTCGTTATCTCGATCTGAGAACTAGATAATCATAATAATCAAGAGCAGATATAGGAGCTTGCAATTTTCCCAGAAAATTATGTAATTCCAGCATATTGAGATGTCTCGCTCAATTATTTTCTTCATCACTCTTTTATATAAATAACAAATTATTAGTAATAAAATTGCTGTTAATAATAAAATAATTTAAAATTATAATTAATAATTATTCTTATTAATAATAATTAAAATTAATAATATATTTAATTATAATTATAATTTGAATTATAATTAAATATATATTATTAATTTCAAATTTTTAATCAAATTAATTTATCAATACTTTCTCTCTCCCGTTTAGCCTTTATAATGCCATAATTCGCGATTTAAGCGCAGATAAACACAACCGTATACAGAAATATGCTCTTATCTCGGTTGCTTTTGTCAGTGACTGGATCTACGTGTACCTGCTGCACAGACAGCAGCAACCCCGTCATCTGTTTAAGATCGGAAGAAAAAGGGAGAGAAAGGAGGAAAAAAGATATACGACCAGATAAATCACGTGTCTCTCTCTCCCTTTTTCCTTTTGCCTCTGTGTGTCCACCTACCCCGTTGGACGCCATGACGACGCGTTTCCCCTCGACGTGCCATTATTAAGACGCCAGGCGCCGCGACGTCTTGCCCTACACGCTCTCTACATGCATGGTGTCGCCTTCAAAGTGCCGCGTAAAGAACTTATTTTATCCGTGAACTCTACTTACGTCGACCGGAAGAACACCGGTCTATGCAAAACTCGCTGTCAATTTTTCTTTTCTCTCGATCTCGTTTACGTAACGAAGTACAGTTACTAACGGCTACAGAAATTCTCTCAAGTCGAATAGATACGAGGATAATAAAAGAATAAAAACGATCGCAGATCTTAATTGGCTATAGTAGATATACATACGTTAGGTAATGTGATTTATTTATATGCATATGCAATCGATGAAAAATGGTTGAATCGGTCTAAAATTTTAGCGGTGCAATTTAAAACATTTTAAAGCAAAAAATTAAGAAGACAATCTCAGCATTGATAGGACACGCGAAAAAATTGCGGAACGATATTTTTGCAAAAGAGAAAAAAATTCTGCTTTAAAATGGCTAGCATATTTAAACATTATTGCAAATTGTTAGAAGAGGTGTTGGCACAGAAGCTGTGTACCTTGGTAAAAAGCGAATTCAAATTATTAATGAATCAACGACGTGAATAGGAATAAAGATGAAACAAAAAGAAGCTTAAAGATTATAAATCACTGCCAACGCGAATAATTGTGAGATACTTGAGAACAAGGGAGAAAATTATTAAAGTAGCGAATTTTCCCTTTTCACGGCACCTCTTTTTCCTTTTAGTAATTTCCCAACCATGTTATTATTTTTTTCTCGTCCTCTTAAAATATTTTCTTCTTAAAATGCGAATATTTCTTTTATGCAAAAATATGCACAAAATATACATTATATATAATTATAAGACCTTTGTTTGTCGTTTTGTATAATTATTTTTACATGGTCCTTTCTTTTCTAAAAATTTAGAAAAATTCAATTCAATCTAAATTAATTCTCTCAAGTTTTTCAATTCTTCAAAACTCCCCTTAAATCATTTTACACGGAATATTTCAATTACAGCTTTATGCTAAACTGAATGAAAACGGAAAAATGCGCTTTCGAAATTAACACAATCGCTAATGTTAAAATACCTTTTTACATTCTCCGCACACGCTACAATCTCTTAGAAACCACAAAGATTAATATTGTAGATTACTGCTTAATCGCACATCTCACAATGTGCCTATCGAGTTTAACCGTGATTGTGAAATGAAGTATTTCATGAAACACAACCATTAGTTACAACCACTTTACGATGTTTTGTAACTCGATATAAAGGTTTGGGCCCGACACGTATGCACGATGAAAGCGTTATATAATTTGAAAGCCGTGCGCCGGAATTGCATGAAACTTTCAGGAAATGTTAGCAATACCGTTACGGATATAACGATGCCATTGCGGTAACCCCGCGGCATCTCATTCTCGTGCATATTGCACAAACACGAAGGGTTAAATGTGGTTTACCAATTGCACGATTAAGTTCCGGTATATTTTCCCTCGAATCCCTCGGAGAGAAAATTGTCTGTCGAAAGTCAATCGCGTTCGTTTCTTTCACGCGCTAACCAACCGCTTGATTTTATATATGATATGTTACACGCTCTGCGAATTTCCTTGCTTTTTTTCCCGATACGCGATTCACTGACAGGTTGAAAAGTATCGAAAGTATAAGAGATTTTAATTGGATTGTCAATATTTCAAACGGTAAATCTACAAGAGTGTGAAATATCCGATTCCTTTTTACATCAACATCCGATTTCTTTTATTCACACTCGATCATCTCTTTTTGTACTTATAACGAATGGAAGAAAATGTTTTACCACTAATGAAGCGAATATTTGATGCACAAATATCTGTGGACACTCTTAAGCATTTTTTTTTTAATTTTATGAAAAATAAAGCTCATACATACATTTAATAAAAAATATTGTACAAATATGTACTCGTATATAATATGCGAGAGAATATTTTCAATATGTAAGCGTAACTTCAAATATCAATTCATGAAAAGGTAACTGAGGAAGTTGGAATAATTTTAATGTTCTATTTGCTACAATTATACATTGCATTTAGCTTTACATTAAAAAGTCTTCGGAATTATCTCAAATATAAATACGAATCTTTTTGTAAATGTATTAATGTATATAATTATTAATTTTTTGCTTGATATTATTTAATCTTCAATTTTTGGAGTATGAATTGTAGCAATGTTATCTATAAATGTAAACTGTCAAGTTTTATATAAACTTGTGGATAAAAAGTACAAAGAATTTAAATCTGACCATTTTATTTCCACATGCAAATTTATCTATAAAAAGTTACACTCACATATTAATATGTGAGAGAGAAATTATATAAAATATTTGGTCAATCTCTTAACAACTTTATCTTTATCGGTACAACTGGAGAAAAAATATATAAATTAATTATATAAAACAAATTTTTTTATGCAAAACATTATTTCCTAGCAAAGGGAAATTTGCAAAAGCTGGAAAATTAGTGACCTTTTTTCCGTTTCTGTTTTAAGCTTGCGCAATTTTCAATGGCTATCACAAAATCTAAACAAAAAAAAAATACGACTGTAACGAATTTATTTAAATATAATATGCGCTGTTTCCCTGCTTCCCTGCTTTATGCCCTAGATTTATCTTTCAAAGTGTAGACGCAAAATTAACGGACACCCCGTGTGCTTTCGGGCTTAACGGCTTACCTTGATCGTGAACTGTCTGCAGAGCGGCTTGTAGGCATTCGTGCCGCAAACGAGAAAGTGATCGGGGCCCTGTCTGCCGAATACCCTTACGTAGTTCTGGCATTCGTCGGGGTCGCGGCCCTTCAAGTTGCAAAGCTGCTGGTGCGCATCGGTGCTGGACCACTGCAATCTCTGAAACAGGCAAGATCGAGCAAACATTACCATCACACTTGGGTCGACTTCGCGTTCACGTACATCGCGAATTTGTAAAGCAAAATCCGATTAGAGGTCAACCGGAGATTAATACTCTTATATGAAAATCGTAGCGATTTAAATCCTTTAATCTTCGTTGCTTTCAATAAGGGAGAGGGCATCGAATCGATCCGAAGTGCTGTTGTTCTCCGGCGCTTTAGCGCAAAAAAGGGTCTGGTCTCGATTTAATAATTCCCGCGAAATCGCATTAATTTTACGAGTTACCGCTTCGTTCGGCAGATTTAGAGCCGGATCTGTGCGAAAAATGTAAAGCCGAAAGTTTAACGTTAAAGTCGACTTTAAGGGATAATTTATATCGCGTAAGCTGCACGCGATAGAATTAAATATAACGCGACGTTAAATCTTGTTGAATTGTCGCGATCTCGGTGAAATGAGAATAAATGAATACCGGCCGCGCGAGTGGTTGAATTTTAATCCGATGACGACGCACTCGTGATAATAATGACAGTGTAATGGATCTTTTTATTTTTTTTCACGCTGATGCACGCATTATTATCGCCCAAACTGTGAGAGAGAGTAATATATTGTGTTATTATTCTTTAGATTGAGACGCATCGATGAATAATGATTCGCTCCTCTAACAAGAGGACTTGCATTTCTCAACTTCGCTCTACATCGTTCAGTTCGCTTTATTTATTATACGCATCAAAGTCATATTCTCTCGTTTTATATATACTTTCTTCTGTCTTTAAACAAGAAGCTGTAGCAAATAAATCTCCGAAACGCTTTGCTACAATTTTTATACAAAGTAAAATTTATTTAAAAAAGGATCAAGAACACTTGGGTTAATTGAATTTTAATTGAAATTCACAATTGGATGCGAGACAAATGAAATTTTAATCTAACGTCTCCAGAAAAAGATAACAGAAAACAACTGTATTATTGACTGTAAAAAAGATTGCAAAATATAAAAATATTTCGTAAATCGTTCAATTGTTGGCTATTTTATTTTTATAACTTTTTATGCGGGATATTATGAAGAATCTATTTATACACATATAAAGCAATTAGGATAATTCCATTTAAAAAAATTAAATTGTCCTTTAAATCCGCGAAATGTCTTTATCTAGGAAAATTTCATTCGATTCATTTTATGTCTCCCTTGCAACTTTTATCCGAAATATTTCCTTCTAAAATTAGAAACTAACAATTTTAAGGGTGATCGATTAAAATAGAAATAGAAGATATTTATATATATAATTATACATTTTTTTCTCGAATTATATTGTTATATTACTGTGAATTATATTATTAGGAAAGAGGAGAATTATTAGCAGAAAAAAACTAAATGTGCACTTTACATTCTGGTGCACAATAAAAATAAATGTGCGCAATGTACTGACACGCGACAAATCGTGCGAAAGTTCGCAAATTAATCAGAGGAAGAGGAGAATGATTGCCCACTTCCTTCCCTCCCTTGCTCTTCGAGTAAAAATAGGGCATTGAAATTTTTCAAAAGGTCGCGAAAAAACAGCCATGATTCTAATTATAGGACATTATTATCCACTCGGTTATAAAAAAAAAAAAAAAAAAAACTAAATGTTGCTTGCCGTGACTTGATGTTCTCAGTCCTCTTATTTAAACCGACCATCTTATAGCCTCGAGGCAGCGTTGAGAGACATAGACTGAACGAAACAACAAGGAAAAGAGATGGCAGAGAAGGTAGATAGGTAGGTAGGTTACGACAGGAGCTGCAGCTGCATACTGCCAAGCAGAAATCCTTGAACAAGCTATTCAGCTTCTACCTTGGTAGTGTGTTATATCTTTACGACGTCTCATGGTCGACCGGAAAATTCCAGTTTTCTCAATAATTTCGGTTATGCCTCGATAAAACCGCCGTGGTAAGCGTTGCACATTCGCAATAAAAAACTTTCTGTCATTGATGCGTTTTCCTAACAACCTCAACTCCTCGCTGGATTTTCTCTCTTACTACGATTGGCAAGTTTATCAATGGTTCCAATATATATATATTTTTAAAACATATATAAGAGAATAATATCAAAAAAGTATCAATTGAAAGGTATAAATTTGATAAATGACGTTCGGAGAATATTGGAAATGTATCCTAATTTTTTGAATATTTAAAAATTTTAAATCAACTTTTTACTGGCAAATGACGATATATTTTATTAGTTACGAATTAGATAGTAATTCGAAGCGATAGCTCGATCGGGAAATTGGATAACGAGGGTACATTTAGCACGATAGAGAAATCGAATTATGTCCCGGAGAGGCAAATTATCTTCGAACGTGTCGTTATCCGAATGCATCAAATCCTAAAATCTAATTCCGCTCAATTAAATTTCTAAAAATAACAGATCGTATGAATAAAATGGAGCATAAATAATTTCGTTCTTGTTTATCGAAGCAAATACGTTAGTTAGTGTTGTGTTAGAATTTTTGCATAGACGTTAAAATACATTTATCTATACAAATAAAAAGTTATTAAAAAATGCTGTTAAAAATAAATACAACAAACAAAAGAAAAATATACAGATATCACTACTGTATATTTTTATGTGTTATTTTTCATGTTTATTTATATGTTGCAGTATTGATATCAAGAGATAGATGCAAATAGAGTTCGAAAGAAAAAATATAATTATTTTATAATGAAGAATTATCCGAATAAAAATTGCAGAGTATACTTTTTGTTTTATACTTTAAGGCAAATTTATAATAAAAGAACTTACTCTTTTATTTATATTAAAATAAAATTACATGTAATTTTATCAACGTTAGAATTGATTAAAGGATGAGAACATCTCGTCGACTGAAAATGTTGTAAACGTGTTTGTAAACGTTATCGTATACCTTGTATAAGTAACGAGAGTGCTTTCGTTACGAATATCAAAGATCCTTCCGTCAGCTTGATCTCGCTCTCTCGAATCAAAAGATGAATCGAGTGCCGCTGGCGTTCTTTTCGCAAAGAGCTGACTAATCCACGCGAGTTCGGTCGTACAATTAATATAAGTTAATCGTCGCTCGCGCTACGTGATTCTTAATTAATTTCGGGATCCTAAATGATTTCTTGCCCGGCAGGGAGATGGCGAAGGAACCAATTAAGGAACCGAACGGGATTTCGGGTACGGATGTGATTTAGGAACAGTCGCGTGATATATTCCGCTTTTTGTTCTAATTAGAATACGTCTCTACGCGAGAATCCCGACCGCCCCGTTTTAGGACCGGCACCGAACGGAAGCAGAAACAGCACGGCGAGTTACAACCCGGCTGAAAACTTTCGACCGCAAAATCGCACTGCATATTCATCGAGTAATACGATTTCGCCAGTTTCGAGCCTGCGGCGGTGGCCGATTTTACGTTTTAACCCGCGGATAAATTCGACTTCGGGACATCATGGCATAATGCGGCGCCACCGAGAACTTCTCGTGGCAATTTTTCATCCCCTTTGTTCGCGGACTGATTCGAATATTCCGGCTGGATCCTGTCAGGGTAACTTTCGGAACGTTGGACAACGGGAAGAGACACGAGAAAAGGAAGCATAGTTAACAGGCAAGCGTGCTTATCCAGGAGTAAACGGAAGGAGAGATTCGTCCGACAGGACGAACGAGTCTCTCCTTTATATTCGTTTTTCTACAGAATTAAGTAATCCGCTTTTTGCGATCGATCAAAGTTTCTTTTCAAGCCGGAAAGTTTTAATTAAAACGCGTGAGCTGATATCGGACGAGTCTCCGATGAATTAAGATATCAGTCATGTATATTATTTGGAGACGCTAGTCTTCTGCTTCTTACAAGAAAAATCGATTTTGTTCAATTTATTTTATTCATTATTTATTTATTATCATAGATTGAGATATATCTTAAAATAATGTGAGAAAGAAAAATGTGTTTGAAAATATACTGTTGTTAAAAATTATTTCAAGTCGAAACAAAATATATTAGAATTTAATTCAATTTAAAATTAAAGATCTCAATAGAGATGTTTTCTTAAAAAATTATTATGTTGCAAAACTTGGCGTATATATCTGTTATTATTTAAAAAATGACAAATGCATTTATTCTTCGAGTTATTTATTGAAATTTTTTGTATTATAAAAATTAAGTTTTTCTTTTATTCAAATTTAACAATCTTTTATTTAATCTTCAATTCTGATATTTAAATCACTCGAAAAATATATCTGTTATTATTAAAATTTGACAAATGCATTTATTCTTCGAGTTATTTATTGATATTTTTTGCATTATAGAAATTAGATTTTCTTTTGGATTCAAATTTAACAATCTTTTATTTAATCTTCAACACTCTGATATTTAAATTACTCGAAAAAAAGGCAAATTTCATATTAAAAAAAAATTTCATGTAAAAAAGCTAAAGATATACATACGAAAATGCATTATATTAAGCAAGAAAGTGTAGTGTACTTGTTGAATTGTAAGTTTTCATTTATAAGAAAATTTATTTTTACGCCGATATATGAATGTTCACTTTGCACATTTCCCTACATTTTGATGTAATGAAACTCTCAAGTTTATTCAAGTATCTCGGTGGTAACATTTCCTATATATTGCGCCGAAAACATTGGCAGTCAGGTAATTCCAAAGTTTTTAACGAAGTAACTTAAATATCCTCTTTAGCCGAAATAACAAGAAACGAGATAAAGGAGGATTCCGGAGTGTATTGTGAGCCAAGGAGCCGTGGCTAGGTACCGTGAAAACATTTGTACTATCGTAGTAAGTAGGATATACGTATTTCCCACCGTTTTACGTGGCCAAAGCTGCGAATAAATCCAGCTATAGGCATTAGTCGCGCAGGCATTCTTCGTGAGAAAAGTTTTTCGCGAGGCGCCAACGCGAGTTGGGTATCGCTCTCCCAACTTGAATAAGACCATTCCATCATCACCGACAAATACCACGGTCATATTCCCAATTATATTCACCGATCATTTTCTCGATCGATTTAATACTACGTATTACGATCCGAATGCAGATATTGTGTTTCGCAAACGCGCCGAATAACAAGAAACGGACGATAAATTATAGAGCACGTGATACGCCCAATAATACATCATTCCAGGCAACGCATATCGGAGTAACTTATATATATATATATATATATATATATATATATATATGTATATATATATCGTATGAATTATATTACAAGTTCGGAATTTATAGACACCGCTAATATTTGCGAGTCCTCAGCACTGACCATCGTTCTTGCCACATTTTCCGTCATATTGCTCTTTATTTACAACTCCACTAATCGTCATTATACACCACAAATATAGCGCAAATTTCACAAATTTCAGATAGATGGAAATCTGTATAATTTCCTCTATGATATCGCACTTGTCATATATGTTTATAAATAAGCATGTGATATAAACGAGAATTTTTCGAGATAATGACAACGGGCGGTCAATCAATGATTCCTTTTTTTTTTTTTTTCATAATCCTAATATGCCGCAAATGACATATCTTCGCTGAAAAGTTAAATTGAAGAATACCGTTACGTGCACAAAACTGCGTAGCCCTTCTACCCCGATATTAAACCTATTTGTAATTCAATCTCCGGTACATTAAATCTTGATGGTTGTCATGCGCAAATGGCTATTTCAATAACGGATTTTTAAACATTGCCCATCAGCTCGCATGCCATTATTGTCTCCGTGGCTATTGTGTTTGGAATGAAGTCAGACAAGTGTAATTTCGCGACCGGAATGCCGAGCTGTGTCAGCCGTCTCTCTTTTCAATTTTCCTGCGCCGGCGGCGGAGACGGTTTTGCTTTAACCCGCAGATTAACCGGCGAGCGGTCGTCATTTGGTGTACAGTAGCGAGTATATATTGCACGAGTTAGTATTTAATCTAATAACGTGGTGGAAAACGAAACACCTGGCCTTTTCTTACTCTCATACACGCCGTCAAAATACTTACATTACGTGCAAAAGTATTGCATTGTGCTCTTATTTCTGCGATGACGCACACATTTATTATTTTAATTTCTAATGTATGATTGTGTCAAGGTATAAATTTTAAATTTCAGCTAATTTGAAATATTTCAATCTAATATTAATAATAATTTGAAATGAATTTCAATAATATTTCAATAATCTATATTATTTAATTATAGTTATATTATTTAATTATAGTTATATTATTTAATTATAGTTAATATATTTAATTATAATTAATATAATTAATTATAATCACATGTTTATATATTTAATTATAATTTATATAATTAATTATAATCACATGTTTATAAAATAGTGTAGATCATAAATTATAATTATAACAGATTATAATTATAATTATAATCTGTTATAATTATAATTTATGATCTACACTATTTTATAAACATGTAAAAATATATTTTATAAAATTCTTCAGAGACTCCTTTATATATCTACATCGTATACTCAAAGAAACTTATTGCAAATGAAAAGAAGCCAATATATTTATTTTTATTACTGTATCTTTTGCTGAGAAAAATGTTGAATTACTCCTTTTACGATATACTCTTGATATAATAAATCAATTTATCTTACGTGTAGTGTCATACATGCCCTAATTCATGTGACGAGGATGCGGTGTTTCTTGAAAATTGATTTTCTTTTCAACGAGAACCGAAAAACAATTCAGTTTTTTCAATATTCTGGACTGATGGAAGACGCCAGTTGGCGAGTGACACCTTTGGTCCATCGGTTAAATTTGTTATGGTCATCACGCGTCCTGTCGCAAAAGTTTTTCCCACGTTTGACAAGTTCTATGTAATTTCGATTAAACTTTCTTAATTTGAACGTAAGGTCAAAGAAGTAAACTTAGATACACGAAAATAATGATACAAAATGTTTGAACTTGAGAACTCTAGTTGTATCTTCTCTCTAGTTGTATCTTCTTTTTTTTCAATTCCTTTAAAATGCGAGAAAGAATGTTCTTGTAAATTTTCGCATAAAATTCAATTTTTTTGTTAATTTTTTAATCCGTAATTGCTTCAACTGTCTGACTTGCTTCCATTTTATAATTTTAACGTTAAACTTTTTCTTACTATTAATTCTGCATATAAAATAGTCAAACACATTAAACATCACATTTGGAAGAGAGAAAGAAAGAGAAAGGAAAAACTTCCTAGCGAGATCTGTTTAATTTAGTTGTAAATGTACGAGAGCGGGAAAAAAATTTACTTCATTTTATCTTGCTGAAAAAATACTCAATTTTCATCAAATATAAAGAATAAAAATTCCTGTAATAATTAATGTAACGAGAGAAAGAAAAATGCAACAGTGTGACGCAAAGTTTACTGCAATCGTAGACGCGTAGGAAAGAGTTTGGTACAACAATGCAATGCGAAGCGAAGCGCAAGAGATGCTATACATATAGTTTATTATAAAAATATAATTTAAATTTTATGCAAATAAAACAGAATAACAGGGCTTTACACAGCTTTGTAGTAAAAATAGGACGAGCTCTGTTACATTCTATGTAAAAACGCCAACAGCTTGCATTAAAGGTACGTACGCATAATTTACTCCGATCTTTTTGCGGAGTTTCTATCATTTTATTCTGAAAATTCCCGCGATTACATTTATGCAATTCTAATTTTCTAATTTTGTAATATCAACCGTGATCTCAAATTAATGCATAAATAATCTAAATGGAAATATATATAATTTAAGAAACTCTTATATCCATAAATATACGGATTATAAATTATTTTGAAACTTACATTAATAACTTTCGGACATGGCTGCACTATAATAATGGTATAATCGAACTTGAAAACGGAAACGCGACGTGTGTATGGCTATTGTATTAGAAATACGCTATGCTTGCACACGTGCATATCATTTATGTGTCGCATCAAACAATATTGTACTATAGAACATTTATGTGCTGCAACTTGAGTAAAGAGCTTTGATATTAATGAAGCGCAGATTATATTATTCTGCGCTTTAGTAATTATAAATGATTCTTGACCCTTTATTTACTCCTAAAGCATTAATAAACAGCAACATATATAACCACGTTCCACCGCGATAGTTCCTGTATGTATTATAAATAATAATAGCTGCAGAATACAAGGATTATATTATATAACGTAATAACTGTAACACTAACAATATTTATAGCTGCAACGTAACGTAATGCAAGTGTCCCACACTCGTGTGCGCTACTGTGAATGAGATATTTTAATATTAATTAGCACAAATACGCCGAGAGAAACTACAAAGAGACTGCATGACATTTAAATGACAGCATGGAACACGTGATGAGGAATATTGTAAAGAAAGATTTTCCTTACTTTCTCTATTATAATAATGTTTATATTATAATAATCTCGACGTATATAATATCATAACATCATATGTTTCAGGTGTAGGTCAATGAGAGTCGTTTAATCTTATTTATTTAATAATTAAAATATTAATTTGACAGATTAAAAGGCAAAATTCATGAGATCGCAAACTAATATTATAATTAAATAATAATCTTTAAATGATGTGAAATCTGTGAACGTGTAATTGAAATTTTATCATATAATAAATATTAGAATAATATATGAATATAAATACTTGAAATAACGATATTAGAGTCTAATCTAATATTCCATATTTGGTTTAAGATTTTCAAAATACTCCATGTCTGCTGTGTTTTTACAGAATTCTGGTACTACGTATGAATATATATCGAACAAAGGAACATGGTGTGTGGTACAGCATGATACGCTAAACCGTATATGGTAGAAACAACATGAGTCGGAATATGCACATATGCAATTGGGTGCGCGGGCGAACAATAGAACGTAGATACGAGATCCACGGACGAAAAGAAGGATACTCTCTTTTTCTAATTTAATCTCTACACGCCACAGTGGCCGATAAAACAGACCAATTTTTCAATTTCGCGAAAGGAATCGAATTCGTGCCTGCTACGCGAAGTAAAACTGCATTAAATTTTCCGTGCAAATGAGAAAGAAGGATCGTTTTTCTTCTAAAAATTCATAATTGGACTGGCTATTATTTTCGCAAAAAAATATATACGCCGATGTTTTTGCCAATAAGTTGGAAAAATGATTATTTTCTTTTCTTTGAAAAACATATATTTCACGAGAAAATAAATATTAAATTTTAATTATATATTTTCCATAGTTTTTTAAATAATAATAATTATTTTTCTCTTCAATATTTGTCTTAATTTTTTAAATTAATATGATGCTGAATATTTTATTTTGATATTTTCAAATCTCTAATTTTGTTCTGAAAATAACGAGCGCAAAATTTTGCAAGACTTGTTGTTTATATACACATTACTTTCTTAATGTTATTAAATTGGTAGCTTTGGTAACTCTTTCGTTTTTTTAACAAAAGATTAATCTCTTTAATGTGCCACACCTGTGTGTACACGAGAACGTTCCTCTAATTGCCAAACTCCGTGGCAAAACTAACTAAAAGACATTTCCTTCATAAGTTTCTTAAGAGCTTGCAGGAAGGTACAGAATCAGAGTCCGTGCTCATACTTTTAAAAAAAGGAAAAAGAGGGGAAAAAAGGCAAGTACACGCGTATGTGATGTTAATTTATGTGGGAGGTATGCTGTGGAATATTTATAGTTAAAAACACTCTTAAAGTGACGCTTTTAAAACCATTCACATTTTCTAGTAAATAATAGAGTTTCCTATAAAATTTATACAACTTGCAATTTGCATAGCCATCTTTTTTATCTTTTTCTTTTAACAAAATTAAAATATGTAGGACGCACGTTTCTCCTTTTCCTCTACATTTTACTCTAAAACGGCCTAAACAACTGCAATACAATTTACAATTTTCCCCAAAATTTTATTTACTTGTTAAAAAAATCTGTAGAAAAGTTAAAATACATAACAGTTATGTAAATTTGAAACGAAAAATATAAAAAAAAATTGGAAAACATTGGAGTAGGAATAACGAGAGCACATGTCGGATCGAATGATTGATATGTGCAACTTTCAATGAAAGTTCAAGCAGAAAAAGGAAAATCGCGACGACTCAAAGCTCGCAAGCATAAATGAAATAGGTGCGAAAAGGTGTTGCAGGTGTGTTTTAAGCCGTTTCCCACTTCGCAGGGGGATTGAAGTGCGACACTCGAGATTCGTTATTTCGCATTGCGATGCGCCACGAGTCGATGTTTGAGAGAGAGGGTTTTGCGCGAGAGGGTGCGCTCCTACGCTAGCTTCCTGTCTCCCTAACGAACGCGTTTGCACCTATACAAGTGCATACAATTCCGACATACTCATGCGGAAAATGAGCGTGGCTGTTCGCACTGACTGACTGACTTACTAATACACAGCCAAACGTATCGACTAGCAACAGCGTGTCTCTTAATCCTCGAGCTAATCAAGGTGCAAGATATTTTAAAATCACCGAACATGAGATTTCTGGAGAGATTTCTTCCGCAACTGAAATATCGCTGTGCTTTGGAATAATTAATAACATTGACAATAAGGCAAATTTCAGAATAGATGAAATGTCAAAATTTCTCAGCATTTTTCAATCGATCTCAAAATGACAAGTTTATATTAATGGAATTTTAATTCAATATTTAATTATTTTGTTAAAATGTTAAAAATTGAAAAAGAAGTTGTAAAAAATAATATTTCAGCTGAAGAAATAATTATCTTTCTATTAAGTCTCCTCCCCCGAGGAGAGCCAATTAAAAAGATATCCCATGGTTCTAAAACACCTGGTACGTCGTCGTATTGTATGTAAGCGGGCAGAGCGAAGTTAATACTCTTACGACGTGTGCATAGCCGAGTAATCCGGCCTTTATGAATGGTGCAGGTGTCGTCTTATGCGACGCTGCACAATGTGCGATCATAAAGGGAGTACTCTTCTGCCTGATGGATCTTTCGAAATTTCAGTATCTCGGAAACGAGTGCCTCGAGGGCCCTCGCTCGATTATATATAGCGTGTTTTCTCTTTATCGTCGACGCTGATTTTCAAGCTTCATATTCCAAAAGTCGAATTTGAAATTACAAAATGGACCTTCCCTAGGAGAATGATACTTTATCATAAAAATTCATTACACATCTTTCATTTTCGATTTTATGCAACTTTTACGGAGCATGATATCTAGACATGTTGCAGATGTAGATTAAATTAAAAATTATCAATTCACATGGTACTTTACTTTATTATTCATAAGAAATAAAATACCTTCAGTTTATTATATTAATTGTTATTTAATCCACATCTCTAATATATTTATATCCTGGATTTATATCATTCTTTATCAACTTCTCGATCATTAATTTCCTATAATTGTACGATAAGAAGGAGACAATGAAACCAGTCCATTTATTTCCCCGCGTATAATGGCCAGCGAAGAAAGAAAATTAGCTGGGGGACAAAATTCGAAGATGTGCGATCGACTATATTTTCAGATAATATCGGCGGTAGGAATTCTTTTTCCAGACGTTTTCCGGCGTGAGAGATATATCGCGGCCTCCTGTCGTCCCGACTTGAAAAAGGTGCATGCGCGTATTATCCCCCATCCGCGGCTTTTCCTTAACGGTAGACATAGTGGCGCCTTTACTGGCCATTATTTCCTACGTAGCCAGGAAAAGGCAGGTGCCTCTTTACAGTGCTCGCAATCACAATAGAGTTAACGGGTGGCGGGGAAAAGTCCCTCAAATACACACTTTTAAAACGAGCTTTGTGTCGTATCTGTGCTTTCAGAGAACAAAGGGCGTGTGTATTTGCGCGTCATTGGGTAATATTTGTACACGGACGTTGATTTTCACCGCGAAAGCAAAACTTTTCGCGCTTATATTATGGAGAAAATAGACTACTATATTTGTTTGTTTTACCTTACGAAAACGTGCTTTTCCAATATCCAATGTAAAATAAAATTAAATAATTATTAAATAAATATTATTAAATAAAATGAAATAATAAATTCTCTAAATTTTAGCGAGGCGGCATTTATGTATATTTAATTTTTCGAAGGAATGGCAAACGCACATAAAATAAAGAGCAATAATGAGCAGGTGTAATAATTATGCGCAAAATATATAAAAATAAAAATATAAAATAGAAATATACAATAAAAATCTTTTCAAGGCGTTTTTTATTTTCAAGAAAATCGATTTTAATTTGGATAAAAGATTCCCCCTGTCGATAGGCATTGCCAAGTTTCAAACATAAAATACGATGCTATAATTTTCTAATTTACTTAAACAATCAATATAAATAATCAAGAATTTTGCATATACTTCCAGTTCATGGTTTCAACGGTTTAATCTTCTTTTCGTATTGATTACTTTATTTAATGTAAAAGTTATTCGCGTTTCGGTTGCGGTCATCGACCGTAAGGTGTCAAGAATAATTGCACACCGAGTTACAAATTTAAAGATATAATTATAAGATATATATATATTTTCTCAAGATACTGTAAATAAAAAATTACTTCACAAATTTATTACAAGCTCATTCTTCTATCTCTGAGCTGCTAAAATTGCGAAGTGAAATTATAGAGAGCTGTACAAAATATCATTTCAGAAAAGTGCAAAAACAAATATAATATTAAAGACGGTTTAAGATAATTCTTGCACCTTTATTAATAAAATCATTAATTATGTATTATATTTTCACATTTTTTGCTGTATTATTCTTTCCGGACAAGAATTTCGAGGTAACAATTTTCCAACGGAAATCAATTTGGCAATAAATTCTGTCGTAACTAGCAAGAGAGTACATTGTACGTTATAAACATAGCACCGTGCACGCTTTCATTCGACCCTAGCAAGGGAGATCTCACATATTGAGGCCGACATTCCGAAAATTCCCCAAAGTCCGATTAAAGAATTCGATGCTGCTACTTTGGCAAAATTAAATTTTAAGCGCGTCTCGAGCACAACCCGATACCGACAACGACACCGATCGGCGAAAACGCGGGGGTGGATTCGCGCATACACGTATAACAAAAGACGATCCGACGTCACGAAAGAAGACACTTTAGCGCAACTTTCGAGCGAAGTAGGCATCCTCGTCCAACCCTCCTCTTCCCTTTTCTCTTTTCTTTTCGCTAATATTTGTTTCAGCACGCCAACGCCTCGTCTCACCATTCGCTCGCGCCCTCCACAAGAGAAGGGGCTGCCCCGCACGTACCTATTATCTACCCTTTCTCTTCCCTCGAATAGACACAGAGGCGCCTTTACCGAGACACAATTTTGTATGTAGAAGGAAAAGGCTGCTGCTGACTAATGGCGCGCACTAATTGTGCCGCCTGCAGCACACGAAGGCTCAGGGAAGCCCATGGTTACAAGCCGCTATGAAGTAACACGAGGCAGACGAGAGAGAGAAAGAGAGAGAGAGAGAGAGAGAGAGATGCGCTTATGCATATGTGTCTGCACGTGTAGGAAGGGAAGAGGGGTGGAGGGCGGGGTGAAAGAGGGTGAATTGTTGAAGGCAACCCGACGGTGGGTGGGGGAATGTCAGAGCAAGTTCGTAGTCGCTGGAAAGCCCCGAGAGTGCACCTATACACGGAAAAGAAAAGACCGCGAGGGAGGAGGATTGTCGGCAGCCGCGATAAATAGATTAAATTCGCCCTTCCTCCCGCGCCTTCTCCCCTTTGATGGTGCGTTAAGCGGAAATATATGGATGGCACGCGACTGGCACCGCGACAATAAGTCGACACCCGGTATAATGCCGGCCATACGGGGATATTCGCCGTGCGAAGCTCCTTTAATGTCGATTACGCGAAAAGTTACGGTGTAATCCCGTCATGTATCCAGACTTGTCGGAGACTGGGCGATCAGTTAATATCCGTCTATTTTTCTTCTTTAATATGAATTCCAAATTTGGGATTTTTCGAGACTTTCGAACTCTAAGCCCCTCGGCTTTCTTTTAAACGTTCAAAGCAACCAACTTTACGCGAACTGTAGAATGCAAGTAGATAATTAAACGTGCTCCTCGGTTATAATTTCTGGCTGAAACTTTTTAGCGGAATGCAAAATTCAAGACCTAGTAATAAAAAATTATATAATGTTAAATATTAGAAACTTGCGGCAGCTTTTCTTGATATTTTCGTAAGAAGAAGATCGATCTCAATTTTTAAATAACGGATGATATCAAGAAAACACGCAGCACATTTGACATTTGGAAACTTCTTATACATCCCATTTTTTCGGATCGATAAGAATAAAATTTTCACGCGAAATAAATGTAAAGGTAATTGTGTATATTTTATTGACGCGGAAAAGTGTATGTCGCAATTTAATTACTTTATAAGATGCAATTCTACTCGATCAAGCGAGCAACAATCGAGAAAAGTTCCCTATTCAATCATACAAAACGGTGCATTCATCCCGCAACCATACATCATTTATAACATTATAACATAATATCCTTTAGAGAACCATAAAATATCGTCGCGGGGGGGAAGTTTCTTCTTGCTCGATTGCACAAGTGATATATTTTTGGTATAGTGAATTCGACGCAAACTACTTTATGGATGCGCGTTATTTATATACGCGATATATGCGATATGCCCGGAATTTTCGCTAAGTAATTATGAAACATCCTTGACTTGATTAACAGCGACAAGTGACCGACGTTCGTTCCACGCTATCGCCGTTGATAACGTATGAATGAGTTGTGTCGAATGACTTATTTCCGGGAATATATCCGAATAGATAACACACAATTATAACTGCGATAATATAAATGGCAGTTGAAATAGATTCGTAAGTAAAGCAGATAACGGTGAATTATGATAACCATTAATAATAGGCAGTTTTGCAAATTTCAATTAATTATCGAAAGATGACGCTTTATATTCGACTACCAAATATTTACGTTTAGATAATGCAGATTTGCATTATCCGCGAGTGCACATATTATTAAACAATTTATAAAAATATACACCTTTATTTCACAATTTATAAAAATAACACGTTAACTTTTGTATCAGACATTGAATAATTTAATATGACGTGGAACGATTTTATATTCTTACGAAAAAGTATTTCTTATTTTTATGCTGAAAATTATCGCCTACTTTTTCATAAATGATAACTTGTAATTAATCTACTTAGTCCCTATTCGGAGTAAAAGTACAAGATTCTCGATTCTGTTCGTCGAAAAAAAAAGCCTCGAGCCAACCGTGCCTTTTAAAGTATATAAATATACTTTTATTTACCGTCATCCACACAGCGTAATATTTTTAGTATTCCACGTAAAAGCATTCACGTCGTTTCTTGCCGGTTTGAATCCTCTCATCCCCAGATTATCCTGTACTGCTACCTCTGGCAATCCTTCACTAGTGATTTCGCCGAGGGCGAAACTTCAGCCTTCCTCACGAATCGATCGTTTCGAGCAGAATGGAGCCCGAATGAGGCGTAGAAATGAAAGAATATCGCGGGAGAGGCAAAAAGGAAGTCGAGAGCAGAATGAATGGCATAGAGAGAGAAATAAGACTCTAATGCGGCATATCGAGAAAGGAAAAGAGACCGAGGGCAGAAAGGACAAGATCGATATATTCGATAAAAAGAGGAGGGAAGGGAAGAAGTGCTAAGTGGTAACGGATTAAGATAAAGGCGCGAGGAAAAGAGTAGCCGATGACTTTAATCGTGAGAAAGAAGGTTGGAAGATACACACACGTACACCCTAAAGAGAGCGTCGGAGACAGGCACTTGTTCCTCTTACCCTCGGCATCGGAAGAGGAACCGAGGAGACCGAGGTCGTGAAATTATCGCGACGGTATTAACTCGAATCGAGCTTCCGTTAGGTCGAACCGCAATCAGCTGCAACGAGCGGAGAAAGGAGAAGAGGACCGAGGGGGAGAAAGTGGGAAGAATACGGAGACCTAAGATGCCGGGGGCATCGCCCGATCTGGGTAAATGGGAGCGATCGCGTACGAGAGTTTCCAGATCGAGTTTGGAGCAAATGACCGGTATCTCCATAGCTAGCCAGGATATCCGGAGGTGTCCTCCGCCTTGTTGGCTCGCTTTCATCCGCGATGAGATCCTCTCGTACGCCGAATTGTACTCGAAGGCGCGGTACTCGCAGTTGGAACGGGCAGCCGGCAAAAATATTACGCTTTTTCCAGAGTGTTAAACTTCCCCGATCGGCTCCTCCCCTCCGGAAACTAAAGGTTCTCGAAACCAGATCAAATTTTCTCCGCGCCATCTCCCGATGCTACGCTTCGAATGACCGGGGCAATAGCGGGGTATATAGCGTTAATAATTATAGAAAAGATATACTAAGACAGTTGATAATTGATCGACCATATCGGCGATTCAATCGGTGATATATTTAATTTCTATCAAGCATATATATTATTCGCTTTTATTTTTAGCATTAAATTTCTCGTGGTATAATTAAAACTTTCAGAGGTGCACTTTTCACAGAGATTTTGCGTTGAAAAAATAGAGTTTAAAGAATTAAAAAATTACCTCTTCTAAGTTTAAATAATTAATTAAATTATCAAATTAAATTCACAAAGATTCATATGTCAAATTTATCTCCAGAGATATTAATAACGTATGCATAAAAAGATTAAGTGTTCTATTGAAAAGAGCGATCTCGATATCTTTTATACATAACTTTTTTCGATAAATTACTAAATTATTTTTATTAGGTGGCTATTAGTATTTATTATAAAATCAGTGGCATCTTTGTGTACGATATTAGATGTCAAATTATTTAATCTTACAAAAGAAACACACAAATATTATTCTTCCAATTTTTAATGACGTCTTCTTTGAAAATCTTATGCAAAATAATTTTAGTTTACATTAAGACCGATATTACCAATCGTTTCTGACCAGAAAGGTGTCGCAAAGGTGGTAAAAGTTTGCAGGATTTCAATATACGCGAGTCGCAGTTCTCGAAAGTTTAAAATTAAAATCAAGCTTTCCATCCCTCTCTGATATTTCACGAAGATTTCGATTTCCACCGAGTTTGACACCGGAGTTTAACTTTGTATTCTTTTCAATTACTCGCGCGTTTTAATAAATAAATGAAAATACACGTTCCACTTACCAGCTCGCTTTTTTTTCCTCCTCCTTTACGCCACCCTATACCCGGTGGCGATTTAATTCCGGTACAAGTTGCGAGAAGTTGCGAGCGAAATTAACGGTCGATCATCTAGATTTTTCCGCGTAAATTATGTTCTAGAAAACGTGCACGCGAGAGAAACTCCCGCAAATCGCTCTTGGATTATGAAAATGGAAACTTCGCGAGCGATTTATCTCGGAAACGGAAGCCGCCGGCCGGCAGTTGTATATGTTACGATCCGATGTCGGCCACAGTGTTTCCTGAAAAGTTCGATTTGTACGAAACGCGGCCAACTTTGGCCTGTTTCTTGTTGAAATTTTTTTCGATCGGGCAACGGGAACCTCGCAATTTATAATCTGCGGAAACTTGGTCGGAAAGTCGCTCGCGAGAAGTGCTTTCCAGAAGTTTATATCCTAAGTGGCATTTCTCATGATATTTTACTTGTAATTTAACGAAAGATGTTTCCTTTCTTAAACACCGCATATTTCGATAAACATCGAACTTGGTCGACGTAAAATGCAAATTTTACGATTGCCCTCGTAATCACGCTAAATTAATAAATAACATAAATGGCGTACTTGTTTTCGAAATCAAAATACGCTGACTAATTGTTAAAGGAATTAATTACGTAGAAGGTATAAAATGCCAATGATATTTATTGGCATATCTTGGAAAAAGTACCACTTAGTTCCACCGTGGTGGAAAAGCATTTTTGAAAGTTTTATAGATGTACACATGTCTCCGCACATTGAAAGAAACGCTAGAAAGGAGAGACTCGAGAGACATGGAATCTACGTCATCTTGTGGCGAAATATTCTTTGAAAATCAGCTAGTATGAAAAATATCATTCCGCAGTCCCTTCGGTGCAAAGAAGAGAAGCACGTTACATATTCCCATCGGGAGAAATTAAAGCTAGCATAAAAGTGAGTTATACGCATTTCAACATGTCATACGACAAATTTTGCACATGTATGATTTCTTTAATAGTCCATCAAGGGACGACTTCTAATTTAAAGATAATCCGCACTGTATAATTTCTCGATTTATAAACAATATAATATAACAATAAAATTATGAAATACGCACAAATATAATGTAATATAATATAAATTTACAGCACAAGTAATATAACCGTCATTTGTCATAAAAGTACTAAATATTTTGTTACATTGTGGAATACATTTTATGATCGATTATAATTATCAAATATATGAAATGTAACAAACTTATGACATTTATTATATATTCTCTATTATATTCTCTACATTATTTATTATATTTTCATGTGCTTGCACTAAATTATTTATTTACATTATTTTTGCAGTCATATTTATTAAATGCTTTTATTTGTCGCGAAGCCCACAAAAATAGTTTATATAAAGTGATAAATAGAAAACAATTAATTAGTTTTTTAATTCTCTAAAATTTAGATACTTTCAAGACACGTATATTAATTTTAGAAAACATATAAACAAGCTCCATATTTATTTAGATGTGATACAAAATCATTTAAGAGTCTCCTAAAATTTGAGGAAAATTATTTATGTTAATTATATAAAAGAATTTCTGAGTTTAAAAAAAAAGATAAAAATGCATTTTATAAAAATGCTTTTTACTTTTACATACTCGACATTCGTCACTATTTCAAACAAGTAATGCATATTATTCCATCCACGATGTATATCTCAGAAAGAAAAGTCATACTGTCAGATTGAGTGAAATTTCTCCCGCGGGATTTATAGGAATTCGCGAAGTTCAACTAGTTATTGCTGTCTGAAATATTTACGGTTGCGCGAAAAACAAGAAAAGCTTGTAGCTAAATTGTGTCTTGTGCGAGATGATATTCTTCAAATCGAAACACATGTGTTGACATCAACATTTAACATCCTTCCTCGCTATGTATAATCGACTCGAACAACGATTGTTTTGCATCGTACACAAACTTTGATACACACTCGTGATACCGATAGGAATTTCCCTTTGTTGGCAGGATGCGTATGATATCATTGATTGCATTTTTAATAATGATATAACAATGTATTTTTCCTGTCGCGATATTAATCATCAACGTATTACTATAATTTTCTAAAATCTTTTTATTTTAGCTAAAGAGAAACTTATTGCAAATCTTATCTTTAATTTCTTTAATTTAAAATAAGTTCTTTTTTAAAACTTTAAGAAACGAGTCCTTTCTTTTCCTGTCAAAAGTCGACCGTTGAATCGCTCGAGTGACAAACTCGAGATTACTGTCTTACGGATTACAAAACTAATTTAGTCGTTGCGCTAATAAAAGTGTCCCGGGACTCCGCGAGAGATGCACCATACACTTTTAAAAACTTAAACTTAAACGGTTTTATGGAACGGGAAATGTTCCGAGTCACAATTTGTTACCGACGCGACGATAACTCGTCGCGAAACTTGTAACTTTTAAATTTTATGAAACAGCCATTAGCCCGGCGAATGCCACAGGTGGAGAACGAATCATTTCAATTTCGTTAAAATCCTCCCGGATGCGGTACTCAATGCAAATTGTTATTCCACTTATGCATTTCTGAATGCGTTTCTTTCGCTAGATTGATGCAAGGGATTTGTCTCTATTGAATTTTGTCTCGGACAAAATTATTGTGCGACTTGTGAGTCTTTTATAAAAAAAAGTGGATTAAAAAAAAATGTCTTGTTAAACGGAACAAACGTATTCTCGAGTCTGTGGCTCATCCGATTAATGGAAATTGTTTTGAAATATTTTGTCTTTAATTTTCTTTATTTACACACGCAAGAAACACACTCGGCACCGAATAAATATTTCCGCACGATACACGTTTCAAAATTTTTTTACCTATTTTTTCGTGCGGACAATTCTTTCGAGTTTCATTTACCTCTGTAAACCGCCCGCCCATCGCTGGTGAAGAAAAAGGAAGTTTTAATGGCCTGGTCAGAAATTTATCGTAGTTCCCTAATGTTCGATTTTTTTACGTGAGGTTTTGTACGGTTCCTTAGAAATGTAATGCGACCTCCAGAAAAGTCCGTGAGAATAAATAAAGATCTGTCGTTAAAACGGGACACGGATGCAATACTTTGCAGCGATATTATCGTAGAGCTAAAAATATTTTTCCCTCAAATTTTCGTACATTCAACTACTTTTTATTTTTTTTTTATTTTTATAAAATTTTATTTTTTTTATTTTTATAAAATTTTATTTTTTTCATTTTTATAAAGATTTTTATAAAAATATTATTATAAAATTTTATAAAAATTGCAATAATTTTCATCTCCGTTTAAATTAATTGGAGGAAATTAAATTCGCGATAAAACATCCGCTTTTACAAATTAAAATGATCTATCGTCCGATAATTGTTACAATTAATTATCGCATCTAAATCGATAAAAGTAAAGAGATATTTTTTTCTATTGTAAATAATTTTTGTATCTTTCTCCCTAAAAAGACTCGTATCAAAAGAAGTCAATATACAAGATGAGCACAATGGCAGAAACAATACACCTAAGTATGCCTTTTATTTCTAGCACCTCCTTCGGGTATTTTAATAAAAAAAGGGAAAAAGGGAAAAGAAACATCCGCGCGAGCAGATATTAAAAAAAGTTAAAAATACCACTTCGCGATGATAAAAGTCTTCGCTCTACTAAAAATGTCTTCGCTATATTTTCCGAAAAGTCAATATCTTATAGTGAGTTATTGTTCCGCCGATCGCGCACGGGGCCATCTAACTTTTTACCATGAGGCAACCACAGCGTCCGCAGAATTCGTAGACGAGGAGAGGATGAAAAAGAAAAAGGGACGACGAAGGAGAGGGCGAGAAGACATATTTCTTGCGCGCCAATTCCCAGGTAAATAGATATGTATGCGCGCGGTGAATTTAATGAGCGACAATACGAATAACGCCCGCAAATTGCAGCCGTTACCTAACGAACAAAAAGCCGCCCAATTAATAGCCGCGGCGCGCTGCTGCTGCTCGACGTGATAGTTACTTTGATTAATTTGAATAACGTCGATATCGTTGATGGAACAATTAGCGCAGCTCGCGCGCTATTCCACCGCGGACGGTAACTTCTTAATTATACGCCACGTAAAAATCATCTTATGTAAACGTCACTTAACGCTGCTATCCATAATGCACGAAGTTCTAAATCATCAATCGTATTATCCGCAATTGCGAATTCCTCCATTAAATGCCGCTTTCCATGCAGATATCATACGAAGGATATATCGAGGCACAATTTCTATAAGAGAATTTTTTATCAAATACATATTACATGAAATAAAATATTTTTTATTTAATAATTACATGCTTAAATGAAATTTTATTTGTATTAAAAGATTTTTCACAAAGTAGACTTTCCTAGCTGTATATGTAAAATCTTTTATATCAATTAAAGAAAGTAAAATTTTATTATATGCAATTAAATTTTATTTAATTGCATAAACATGTAATGTGTTGAATAAAAAATAATTTTATGTGTGTATTTTTATTTACTACAATTATATGCTTCGGTAAAATTTAACAGCAACGTGTAGCAATGTTAATTCATTAAAATAAAATAATTTTAGCAAGAAATAAAATCTTTCCTTAAATGTACCGTAAGAATAAAATAATTTCAGCGAAAAGATCTCGCATTAATAAAAAATGAGACGGGATTTTTCAAGATATAGGAGAACGGTAAGAATTATCTACCCCCCAATAATTCCTCTTGGTATGAAAATATCTGAAATCCTCGGGGAACACGAGAAATTTTCATTACACCTTACAGTTGTACGGCTGCTAATAATAGATTAACGGCGCATTCTGCGCGGATGCAGGCTTCTTACGGTATCCGGGCGCATTTTTTATCGACGGTCATCAAGGCCCATCACAGACCAGGTCGTGACGAGCACTAGAACTCGCAGCGAAAGAGAGAGAGAGCAACCAGATCCGCGACATTGCAGTTCGAGCGGGACGATTTGTCGCGGGCCGAAATGCTCGCGGAAACCCGAGCGAGCGAACGACCAGGTCCGCTACGCATCTGTCTATCTCCACTTTCTTCCTACCCACCTCCTCGTCCGTTCGTCCATCTCTCGCCTCCTGTGTAGTAGGATACACACGTACGGATGTGTACGTGCGCGGGCATAAAGTACACGTACGGGACGAGAGAAACGTGTGGAAGGTAGAGCGGCAAGTTTTTACGCGACCATCCCGAGTGAATGACCGGTCAGAGCCGCCTCTCACTCTCGGCACTTCGGATCCGCTCCGCGTCGACGTCTCTCTCTTCCTCCAGTCGATTACGCGCGAAGGAGAGCGGGATGCACGGAGAGCGGAGGAAGACGGAGAAGGTGATAGAGAGACTGCAGTTGGTGGTCGACTTTGCAACGTGGCGCGAGTTGCATTAGGCGTTATACACACTAAGTTACGATTTATACGAGGGCGCAAATGCTTCAACATTGAGATAGCGTCGTAATAAAAGTAAATTTGCGAAAATCAAAATTACGTCATTATGGGAAATCAAGAGGGGGGAGGGTCTGCAGAAAGATAGTTGCGAGCTTATCTAATTTTCTCGGGAAAATAGATTTAATCAAGTATAAGTGAAAGAAATAGATAACGCAGAAAATTCCGCAGAATCGTAGCTGCAAAAGTTCGTCGTTCTACTTATTTTCTAAAATTGTTTAAACTAAATTTATACGATTTGTTTAATACAAGAGACACATCTTCCACATGGGTCAATATTTTTTTAGACTTTTTTTTATTCACCTGCTATTGTGATAATAATGAAACGTATTAACGTTGTAAAATAACTTTAGGAATTAGATTGTAACGATATTAAATGTGTCGAAAATTAAATAAATCAAACTCAATTTAAAATAAATTACTCGAGTATCAATTTAGATTTTATCTAGTTTGATTAAAGGAGAGAATATCTATTTCTAATTTACATTTTTTACGGTTGATTATTAGAAACATCGAGACTATTTCATCGTTTTCTGTGTGAAATTATCGATATTTCTTGATTTCTTGATTCAATTGCGTGTGACAATCAAGGTTGACATTTTCTACAATTTATACAAGCGATTAATGAACTGATAACAATTAATCTATAAAAATATATAAATATAAGAGTAACTGAATTGAAATCTGGAAAGTGGATATAATTATATAAATGATATCGCATAATTGTGTTACATTCGTTAAAGCGCAATGAGATGCACCGTCAATATGAGAACCGGATATTCTCTATACCTAAATACCGAGTATCCGTTATTCAAGTTTATATTCGGGTAATTATAAAGTCAAGAGTTCGATCCAATCGATTTTCAATATATTTGATGTAGCCACGGTTTGTGATTCCTACGGGTATTTTACATTAATACATTATTGTCACAATAAACTCGCGCAAATAATTAACGTGCGCTTAAATTAATTAGAGCACATAATAGTTAAATAATTGTGTCAAGTCTGTACACTTTTTCGGGCATCCGAGTAATCAGATACAATGCTATTACATACGTCATATAAATTGCAATTTAATGAGAGAAAGGTACTTGCTTTTCATTAAAAATAAATAAATTTTTATCATTAAACTCTTAACTAATAGCGCTCTAATAAAAATATTAGTGATAACTGTAATTGAAGTTAAAAAATTAATATTCTTTCTCAACATATCTAATTATACGTATCCAATATTGATATGAAAAGTATTCAATAATTCAATAAACATATATATAATATTGAAGTGATCATTGACCGCGTTTTGCTCCGGGAAGAAAAAGCTTCACCGAATACGTTTTCGACATTTTCAATGCAATTGTATGCGCGGCTATGCAAGAACAAACTCAACGCTATTCATTTCAACGCTACGTCTGAAAAAGATCACGCAGATAGGGGGAATTTCCAAAACATTTATCGCGTTTTGTCGCAAGCTTTGTTAATGCAACTGCGAAAAACTCCGAAAAATGCAAAAATCGCACCAAAAAAAAGAAAAAAAGAAACAAAAAATACTGCAAAAAGATAAAAAATATAATTTCGACGGGAAATAATAGTCACTTTCGAGAGATGCAGAAATATGCTTGTTAATAGGATCTGCTATTATATATTATTAATAGAGAAAAAAATCAAAATTCTTTATAACATATCGAAGACTCCAATCAAATATATAGCAATCGCAAAGCTATAATTTTTCAAGAGATTGTGCAATAATTTTCCTCTCAAAATATTATAATTTGAAGCTATATTTACACACAAACTTTTACAGTTATTTACGTTATATATAATTGTCTATAGATTATAATGTAAAGACTTATACGTGTTCACTTAGATGTGTTGTTTTCCGATTTTTGCGTATTGGTATTCGCATTCAATAGCCAAACGATTCAATAGATATCCAGTTGTCTCGATTCTTGCGATCACGAACGTTCTATAATAATTTCGCTTTAAATTGCTCGTACAAATATGTATAAATAAATTTTCATCCTCAATAACAGCAACAAAGAACGCGAAAGAAGTGTACGTTTTTCAATATTTTCTACATTATCGGTTCGTCTCAATTCTTCCAATTTTCTTTATTATTATTTTTTTCAACATCGTTTCTGTGTGCATTTCTGCGCGTGACTATTCCCCGTAAAAAGATGCTTCTCGCTCTTATTTTTTTTTTCTCTTACTATAAAATACATTCGAGAGATACGGCGCATATGCTGTATATATAATTCAGAGCATAAATAAATCGAGATGTCATCGAAATTTCGGCGACGGATATGTCGAGTTTCGTTTTTCGAATGATATCATATTGACTCTTGAGCAGCGGAGCCCGACGATGTCAGGGGAAACGTTAGCCACCGAGCATAAATTATGGATTATCAGTGCGATGCCGGCCGATAAGTATTAGTTTAGTTTGAAATTTGTTAGCTGAGCCGGAGCATCCTAGATACGGTTCTCGCGAGCGGAAAAAAAGTGCGCGCGACAAAGTTAGATGAATCATGAATAAATTTACGCGCCGAACCTTTATATTCCGGGGAATGATCCAAGTTTCTTTATAATATATATATATAGATATATATACTCTCTCTTGACGCCGCGATATAATCCTGGAACTTGTACCTTGTGGCCGAACATAAATTGCGTCGTACACGTAAATTAAGTGTGCTGCCGTTCGTCGAAATTTACGCTCGCTGTATTAAATATCGTCGTCGAAATGAATTGCTTACTGCAATCTACCTGTTAGCAAAGTAATACCTATGCTGCAGCGCCTCGGAATATGAGACAATAATTCCTGCTTTCCTAAGAGTTTACCGAAACAGCTGATGTGATAAGTCATAATGTATGACGTGAATTATTTCTGTCTTTAGTTTATTCAAGAAAATCGATCTATCTGATTCAGAAATTATCAATAAAGTAATTGTCATGCGCCCTGCCAAAATAAATGCAATAATGTATCATGTGGATTATTTTTGTCTTTAGTTTATTCGAGAAAATCGATATATCTGATTCAGAAATGATCAATAAAGTAATTGTCATGCGTCCTGTCAAAATAAATGCAATGTATCACGTGGATTATTTCTGTCTTTAGTTTATTCAAGAAAATCGATCTACCTGATTCAGAAATGATGAATAAAGTCATTGTCATGCGTCCTGTCAAAATAAATGAAATGTATCTCGCGAATTATTTTTGTTCTTAATCCATTCGAGAAAATCAATCTACCTGATTTAGAAATGACGAATAAAGTACAATAGTTGTCATGTGTCCTGTCAAAATAAAATGCAACAATGTATCTCGCGAATTATTTTTGTTCTTAGTCCATTCAAGAAGATCGATCTACCTGATTTAGAAATGATCAATAAAATAATTGTCATGCGTCTTGTCAAAATAAATGCAACAATGTATCTCGCGAATTATTTTTGTTCTTAGTCCATTCGAGAAAATCGATCTACCTGATTTAGAAATGATCAATAAAATAATTGTCCTGTCAAAATAAATGCAAGGTTTTTTAAAATCGCAGCCTTCCTAATTAGACTTTCGTTTGAGAGTCTTCGTTTGAAAGTTTCCCTCTTTGAAAGAGATTGAATCTTCTATTATCTGGTCTTATCTCGTAGACAGGCGTAATACTTATTCGTTCGAGTTGACAGCAGCACTCGAGCGACTAAATTTGCAAATTTACACGCCCAATCGGAAGCGACTACAGACTCAATTAGCCCTGCGGAAAACTTTAATGGCGGGATTACGATGTCAACAACGTTCTTCTCGCGCGAAAGACATTCCGCGCGCTGAACGAAATTGTTGTTTATCAAAATGGCAGTCTTCCAAATGCGCGGCTTGCCATCAAGTTTTCAGAATCACGTCAAATGCTTGGCTATTTAACTCTGGTTTATTTACTTTGCCGTGCATCTCTAGCTTAACTTCAATTTTCATTATCTCTAAAATACGAGCTGCTTCTCATAAAGTTTGAGAGATTTTATAATTTCAATTTTTAGCGCATTTATGTATCTTTGTATAATTGAGAATAGAAATAAATTAATTAAAAGTAGAGTATAACTTTAATCTCGATTTATTCTTTTAAAACTTGCTTTTCAATTATTTGTAATTCAAAAGTCACAGAAATGTCTTAGCGATTTTTTGTATGAAGGAGAAATCAAAGAACGAAAGTTGATAAAAACCCTGGATAAGAACAATACAAATATCGATGAGAAAGGTGTTTATATTTTATATAATTGATACGCATACTCATATATTACGCAAAGTACTGTAGGAAAGTACAACGAAAGGGCTGTCCTCGTTTTAGAAAGAAACATGATTACAGCTACTTTTCTATAATCACATATTATTACATAGATCGAACCTACTTGTCGCGCGCCACGATAATCTGCACTATTAATTCTGAATATTTGCTCTATGTATTAATAAGTGCTCTATAATATGCAGAAATCAAAAGCAAAAATATATAAAAAACGTTTCAATGTACGTGCAATAAACAGAAACATTCTAGAACAATTATTATTCGAGTTATGATGAATCGTTTTGGGGATATGATTAAAATTGTCATTTAATTAACGATTATGATTTGACTATAAAAAATTCATCTCTGATATTACACGATATAATTTATATGCAACTGTAATTTAAGATTTCCTAATTAATTTTAATTTTGATCCCCATGATTGGATTAACATATTGTACACGCGTAGACAATACACACGATGTACACGAAAATATCACATATTTATATATCTTGTTATGAAATGCAAATTTCTCCCATAACAATTTAATATTAAATTTTATGTTCCCTTTTCAATTTACAGCAAATTGCTCTGCCGATGTAATATTCGATATATATCATTATTCTTTATTCAAGTTTTTTTTTTTTTTTTTTTAACGATAAGCGAAGAGCTGTCAGCGCTTTCTGCACTGAAAATATTCACAAACAAACGCGAATGGAAAAAGTGGATTCAATAGCATCGCGTATACTTTCGCGGAGCATATCTCACATAGATTCGCGATACAATTCGTCCAATTTCATTTATCGATATTATGTTATCCTAAATTGACGATTAATCTATCCTCGCGTTCTCGTAAACATCCTGTGCGGAGGAATTACTTTACGAAAAAATTTATCGCCCGCTCTTTCATCTGCGGATAATTTATTGCGAAAGTGGTAATGCAATTAGTCGCAAATTATAGGTAGGTTGCGAAATAAATCGTGATACAATCGACAAGGAAAATTCCCGGCGAGAAAGAAAACAGAATAAACATTGTAGAATAAATCTCCGACTGATCGCGTGATTTCGCGAAGCGGAATAACTGTTACAAATGGTATGCATCTATTTTCGTCTATCTGTTACATGTTATACAAATAAAAATCGAGCTTGAAAAAATTTGAAATGTAAAAAAGCCGAAGATTGCAATCCGATAAAAATCGCTCGTGTAGAATCAAGTTTATTCCCCCATAAAAGGATTATTCGAGGAAACGATGACCGGAAGCGCCTGCTCGTCTCTAAGCAATACCTAAACTGCTCCTAGACTCGCTCGATATATCGAAGGAGCTTCGCGGATCTTTCCCGCCTTCCATTACAGCTAAATCCTTCAAATCGAAATCGATCGCGATACATTGCGAGCGCAGAGTGACTTTTACGATTCTATTTTAGGTGGGAGTGTTATTGGGACTAAAGGGGTGGAGGGCTGTCTCCGATCGATCTCCTCTCGCTACGTTACTCCAAGAGCCGCCACCAAGATTCACCTCCATTCGTGCTAACCTCCTTCTATTTTCTGCGGGTTCTCTCGAGTGCCAGTTCCCCGAGCAGAGTTTCGTGAGTTGCGTCGTTCGCGATCAATATCGCTTTTGTGACTTCTGCTCCGCAGCCTTGAGGAGCACTCCGCGTATACACATACAATAGTTTCGTACAATTAATTGAGGCAATGAGTTGTGCGAGAGAAAAGAGCCAAGGGGAAATCTCCGAGTGCTAGTAAAAAATAAATACTAATCACGCATCTCAATCTAATCGGACTGAACATCAATTTCCCCCGTCCCTTTATCCGCAAAATATAATCATTATCTCGCATCTATCGTACTTATTCACAAAGTGCCTGAAGAAAAGGCAGCCTAGTATTAGTTATTGCATATCGGCAGCCCTTCTTACAACGTTATAGATGATTGCGACGATTTTTGAAATATAGCCAGCCGAGGGGAAGAAAGATTAGAGAGGCGCGAGGCTATTTAAATCTTTCTGTCGGTCCTCCAATTTAAATCATTCTTTGTCGAGTTCTAGATATTGGAAACGGTTATATAGCGTTACACTCACCTGGTCGACGATCTCCGTTAGGTCGTGCAGACTTACGTTGTAAATGGCGTTCCTGCAAAACGAAACGAGAGCGTTAAATCCTTCCCATAAATCGTGCCCGTAATCTCTGCGTCTCTACGCGTCGGCGATTCGGATCGAAGCGCGAGTAAGCACATTAGTAATTATGGATAAGGCACGAGGAGTTAAGAACGGAAATAAGAAGGAAAAAAAATCGAGGCGGGAATTTAAAAAATGCACTGGGAATAATTTTTAAATGGTATAATAATATTTTTTTTTCAGGGGGGAGCAGACGATTTCGCAATCCCTCCGATGGAGTTGCATGCGCGAAAGAAATGAAAGTGCGAAGAGATAAATCAAGCGAAAAAATTGAAAGGACGAAATTGGAGTCGTAAAAGATCCGCGCTATATATCTCGAACGTAATTGATTTTACGACTCACGAACATTGTGCTGACCGTTGGCGGGAAACACCGATCGGGTGAAAAAAAATTAAATTATTTTTTGATCTGTATCAAATTTCCATTAGCCAATGTATTTCGATCAGATTCCGCGAAATGATACGCTTTTGATCCGCGGCCCGTGGCTTTGCCCGGCCAGATTGATAAAATAATATCAGAAAATGGACAAGTTACATACGCACAACACAGAAAACGACAAAAGCGAGGGAAGCCGCTCTCTCAAAATACGAGATAAATTTTTTTGAATGAGAACCTTTGTTGTCCTCTATCGATTGAATCCCTAGTGATTCGATAACAAGATGAGTCACTCCTAGTCTTTGTAAGTTCTCTAATCAATTTAGAGTCGACTGTTTCTCAACAAACACGCTAAAGGACCAATAATATCTAAATTATCTTATTAACAACTAAAATAAATTTACTCTTCTTTTTCGCGAAAATTAATTAAAGATAATATGATATCCCGCAATTTAATTTCGAATAACTTTTAATGGGATTTTCTCTTAAAATTCTCTCAACTTAATAAGGTGATTAATGTTAAAAATCGAAATTGTACTCGGTGAAACTTTCGCTAAAATAGTTAAAGGGAGAAAAGATTAGCCGAGAAATCCTCAGGAGCTCAACCCGATATATCGCATTGTCTTTCCATACAAATAAATCGCGCGCGTAAACAACTTTTCTGTCACTAGTACGCGTGATGCTGCGTCACTCGCGCTGCTGATGCGTAATCGAATGAATGACTCGGTCCGTCAGCCACTTGAGGCTCGTGGCATCAATAAGCGGAGAGTCTAGCCGATGACTATCTCATTTATGTAAGCCCCTATGAGTAACACGAGGGGACGACGCGGCAAAAAATCGAATCATGCAACAATTACCTGGCACCAATCAGGATAGAGGTTGCTGCACGGTCTAGGAGCTTAAAGTGCTCCACGTGGCTCTCATTGCCCAGGAATCGTTGGCCCATTACCTCACCTGCAACAAGAGAAAAGGCGTTAGATTTTCGAACGAATAGAAATCATGATTAAAAATAAAATGTGATATTTATAAAGATAAAAATGGTAGCTCGTTTTCCAAAAAAATCTAAGTGATGATGTGTTAAAATTAATACGAACCGTTAAATATAGATATCCATGCTAGAAATATATTTCTTTCTATAACCGTATTATTATTGTTAAAATTTCTATTCTTATTCAAGTCTTCCTTCGTCAAAGGTTAGCGATCAACTGTATGAAACTTTAGTCCTACACGTAATACACCTCTAGTGACCTTGTACCAGTGAAACATTATAAATTCAAATGATGTTTACGTTACGTACCGACAAAAAATATTCTTCTATTTTGAACGCTCAATAGTATGAATATCTATCCCCAAATATCCATGTATAATTTATAATATTGTGTGCGTATAAAATGTCTTGTATATAATTTATTTCTTAAATTAACAATTATATTATAATATATATTGTAATTATTATATTATAATATATATAATATATTAATTTATAATTGTTAATTTATTTCTTGAATTAACAATTATAAAGATATCGAAGAAATAAATTTAGATTCGTGTAAAAAAAAATGGTAAAAGTGCTATGTAAAATTAAGAAAATAGAACGCAAAAATAAAATATCCAATATGAGTATTCAAAATGCATTTCTTATAAAGTATTCAAGCAGTATATGTTCTCCGTGAATTGATCAATCATGCATTTGAATCATGATATGTGTCGGACTTTGTGCGCGATCTGCATCTTGTTATTCCTTGCGTTTGCGAATCAACCATTCATATATACATTATTATTCTGGCACATCTTCGCGCGGTATACACATTAGTCACATACAGTACTGGACAAAATAAATCATACACCTTTCATAAATAAACAATAAATTTTTTACAAAATAATTGAGCATAATTTTTATTATTTCCTATTTTCTTTATTTAAATGCTTTGAAATGCTTCGACTTTCCTGTATCTAATAATCTATTTGCTCGTTAAAAGAATAGTTATACCAACAAATTCAATTTGTTGAAAGGTGTATGATTTATTTTGTCTAGTACTATATGTATATAAAAACATAGACATACACAGACAAAACGTATGTATATAAAATTCTAAAATTCTCTTCGTTAAAAATGAAATTAATTGTTTTTTCAAATCATTTTTATAAAAGCGAGAGATGCCTCTCTCATTACCTGAATTTTCAACGTCAAACATTTTCATATTCGTATCGCGAATGTCAAGATATCCAATATATGTAAATTAAAACTCGACAAGTCCGAGATACCTCTGTAGAATTCACGACGGAAATGCGATGTAACAACCGCGCATCTCGCCGACAGAGGAACTTGTTACGATAAGCGGTGGGAATGAAAAGAGGTGGAAAGGGCGGGGGGAGGGAGGGAGGGAGGGAGAGATGCCGAGAAGATATCCAGGAAGCACATGTAAAAGAGTATAAGGGAGAGTATCTCTTAGCCTTTAGTCGAGACGATAAAGCGCCGCGCCTACTTTGTACAGCACCGGCTCTCTGCATCCGATTCTCCCATCCCCCTCGGTTTCCCTCCCTCCCCCCCCCGCAAACTACCACCGACACTCCATATCCGCTTCACGACCCTTTCTTCCTTCTTCTCTATCCACCTACAACTGCCGAGTCCCTTCACCTCGGCGATCCAAAGAGCGCTCTTCCCTCTGATATTTCACGTTATGTTTTTTCACTTACGTATATGCGACTGGATTTATAGGGCATGTATCGGGAATAGCGAGGAAAGATAAGAAGGAGAAGGAAGAGAGAATAGGAGAAGCATTTTTACGATCTTTTATATGTTAATACGACGTCGAGAAGTCTCCTGGAATAAAATTCTTTGCAAAACTTGTTTAACTGGAGACAACTTTATAATGAATTACCGTAATTACGTAATACTCTTTGCAGCCGTATAAGTGCAATTGTATCATTTTATAAAGAATCGAATGAAAAAAATTGTCGATAGAAAATACTTTTTTAATTGTGAGAAAATTATCGTGTTTATAAATTAAAAAAAAAAGATTAAATACAAATATGCGCTCTTAAAATTAATGTTTCTCTTATTAACGATTTTTTAAAAAATTATTTCTTTAATATAAATTAGAGCAATGCTTATTACGAGAGGGCAAGTCATCTTTCTTGCAAAAATACATGCAATAAAAGTTTTTATCTATAACAAATTTTTTTATAAGCATGTATAAGCAGAAAGCATAAAGACATGTATTTATAAATGTTGAGAAAGACGGAAGAGAAGGATTTTAAATAGCACTTGAAAAATCGTTATAATAAAAGCTTAACGTTTCTATCGAGTACGCGAAATCGCGCGGATCAGTCTTCCAATACGTTAATCGGCTCGGACAACATCCTCGTGTCATTCATCCGTTCTCTCTATTCGCAAAAGCAGACTGTCGTCGAGATCTATAAGAGCTCAAAGATAATCTTACTTGTATATGATTGCAAAAGGAACGGCTATTTTTTTTTTGCATGATTGTTCGCAACGCGTCTCTTTTTTTACAATAGTAATAAAAAACATGCAGACCGTAAAAGAGGAAAAAATTCTTCCAATCGGCTTTCTTTCCACTTTCGATGGCTTAGTAGAGCTTTTAGTTTCCTTAAGAACATATTCCATAACGTATTATTATTTTTCATATCAAAAATTTGTTGCTTTTTCTCGAAAGAAGAAAGATTTACGAGAGAAGAGAAACAAATAAATAATTAATGATTGTTAAATAGAAAATCATTTTCATTTCATGTATTGCAAGACTTTGGTATACATCTATCGCAATATGTGTATAAATTGAAAATTATCTTATCCGATAAAGTTTATCGTTCCTTTGGAGATTTTCCTCAAATAAACAGGTAGGTAAATATCGTCCAATCAGAAATTCCAGTTAATAAAGTCATCCGAGAGTTCTTTGATCCCCCAAAATTGCTAAATATAATCATCCACGATATTATAGTTCTATCCATCATTCATGTGAATAGAGAGTACCGGGCGAAAATATGTTCTAGACTCATTTGCAAGGCGAACATATTTTCACTTCAGTATACGTTACCTTAATTTTGATAGCGCTGTGTTTTTTCTACGATCGCGATGCATATGGATGCAGTTTCTAGCTACGATTGCCTGCGGGACGTAAGTGTACATACATGCATACATATGCATAAATGTGTATACATGTATTGTAATCACGGGGAGGGTAAGTTTGGCACGCGCCAACTTTTACGATGTAATTTCTTATTCACGAGCGTCGTCACCGCCTTAGATCGGCACGCGACTGATGCAGATAACGATCGATTTTCGCCTCAAGAATATATATATGATTTATGTGTCGAAATTATATTCAGTGTCTCCTAAAAAAAAAAGCCTATTAAATGTAATACCTAACATTTTCATCGAAAAATCGACACCGAATCCGCGGTTAAAATAACGTTCAGTGATTCTAAGACACCTTGTATACCAATCGCGTATACGGATAGCACGAAGACCGTGGCATGGATAAACGAAATTGACTTCTCGACGAGTCGAGTCATTTTCGAAACGTGTATTGATATCGGCTCGTGGCTTACGAATCCTGGCTCGCATTGACTCGAATCAATTTCCTTGGCTGGTCGATGCTTATCGACAACTCTGCTTCCTCTATCAATGTTCGGTTCGTGATCGATTGAGCTACGTTCGTTTAATTTTCATCGCGTAACAGTGGATCCCCGATTGGAAGCAGGACGTGATCGCAAGATTTCGATCTACGAGTATTGAAATTGGTAATTAAAATCAATTAGCGATTGATGGATAAACAAAACTGGTAAACTTTACCAAAAATACACGACAACATTACTTTTTATTTTTTTTAAGAAGAGACAAAGAAATCTTTTATTGCCATTTTTAAAATATATATAAACCGCAAATTGTGGCACAAACGAAAAAAAAGATAATTACCTGGAAAAAATATATCAAAATTGTAAAATAAAATTTTCTTTAAATAAAATGTATATAATTTTATAATTTCGATATTAAAACTGCTATCAAGTTTGATGACACATATGAGATAACACATAGAAGATTTTTTGAAATTATCTAAATTTGAAACGAGAAGAAAAAATTTATTTCTTTAAAATTTTTATAAAGAGAGAAATTAGTTTTAATTTTCTTGAAAACAAAAAAAATTTTAAATATTTTGTTCCACAATTTTAAAAAATTTATTTTTTCGAAGAAATATACATATAGTAATAAACAATTTTGTTTCGCCAAAAATTAAATTCTAATAATGTTTAAGAAAAAGTTTTAATCGATAAAAGAAAATTAATTTAGTAATATAAATAAAATAGAGTTAAAAAAATAAGACATATGTGTTACATACAGCAGGAATATAAACGGAATAAAATAGTTTCCAATCGAGTCCAAATGTTAGATATAAGAAGTCGATCTCTTTTATACTTTTATACAATATATATACACACACATACACATAACACAATGTTCCAAAGTGCATTACTTCTAATGCTCGAAAGTTTTGTTGGTTTACAGTTACTTTAGTTACTTTGCACTTTCTCGTGTCTTCTCTTTTTCTTCCAAGCCATTTGCTTTCCATGAAGATTCCGTTTCAATTTTTGAGAATAGGCAATTTATGATTTATTTTTTTATTTTCTTTCTCTCTCTCACAAGCAAGAGATGCAATTTGTATTCAAATATATTCAAAATAAATATTATTTCTTTTCTCTTATATTACACAAATTCATAAATAAATACAAAATTAAATAATTGAATAATATAAACGTAAGTATTTTTTTTAAAACTTGCAATAACCCTTTATAATAATATAACCAAAATATTATACACACATTAATATATATTAATATATATTATAACATATTTTTAAACGGATAAATATACAACGTAAATATTAAAAATATAAAATAAAATCCTTTCAAAATCAATCATAAAAAGCTGGACATAAATAACCGATAAAATAAAATAAATAAAATAACATAAAGAGCAAAGTAGGAAAATAAAAAAATCTAGCTTAATGGAATTAATATGCAAGTCGAATGCACACATAGTGTGCGTAAACACATATACACGATTTGATCGACTCTCGTAGATATAATAAGCCTTTATTTGTCCTATAATTTTATTTTAATAATATTACTCCACATAATTTTGCCGTGTTATTTCACTTAAGCTGCTAAATACAAAATATATACCTACTCCCACGGACATTTGCATTTATATTGGCTTATTATACGCGCGGCCTGTATTACTCAGCGAACCACCACCTGCACCATCGCCACCTTTATCCTACGTTTATTCTACTTGGCACATTTTTACGCAATCGATACGTTTCCAGTAAAGAATTTAACGCTGATCGAATAGCGGATATAATTTTTTCGGTCCAAAGCGTTCACAATATGAATAAGCTATTACTCTTTAAAGCAGATAATTATAATTAGCGTTTATTAGCGTAGCAAGCTGCATCGATCTGTAGCAGAAAATTTTGTCATTTATACAGAGATGCATCGTGCAAAAAATGCTCTCAAAATTTAAACATTTTTTATCTACATACACAGATATTTCAAAAAATTAAAATTAAATTAATATTTTATATAGATTTATATATATGTATGTTTGTTTATAACGTATAATAAAAAAAGAAAAGAAGATATAATTCAAGATAAGGAAACTTATTCTGCGCGTGAATTAATATTTTATAATATAAAAGCTTATTATTCTTACACACACACACACACTTTCTACCAAAGCTTTCCTTGACACGAATAAATAAAAATGAAATAATATTTCTCGAGTATTAAATATATATTGAAAAATATTTAATTTTAATTTGCTAGCTTATATCAATGTTTTAATCTTCTTTTGTCAACAATATATTATATTTAATATTTCAAATTTTATTGCATGACTGTTTGCTTACGAATTTTTAAATCGAAAATTAAATTTCACAATTTTTCTTTCACAAAGTGTTGAAAACTCTATAGATATTAGCTAATTAGAGAATAAAAACTTGATGCATGAAAAGATAGTAAAACCAAATTATCGTTTATAAATTTTATAAATACCTAAAACATTCGAAAATTGGCTATAAAAATATTTAATGTGAAAAATTTTATATCATAAATAATAATCTTCCTGTATTCGCTGAGGAAAGATATCAAACTGTGATTAAGGAAATATGGGAGAAAGTTATTCGCTAGATTTTATAATCATCTCTTACGTAAACATCATTTAAAAAATCATTTTTATGAAAAAAATAAATAGAAACTATATATTATATATATTATATATTGAGGAAAAAAGTATATAGTTTCATAATGTAAAATAGATACTTATTAATACCCTAATTTCGCTTCTTTCTAATTGCAAGCGTCTATTATAATTTACCGCAATCATCGAAAAAGGACTAATTCACGGTAAAAAAAAGTGACAATTCTTTTCTCGTATGCAAAGTTTAAAATATTTGCATTAATTTAGTGACAGAAAGAGTAAAATAAAAACCGAGACATTACGTAATATGATTATTTTTCATTATCAAAAAATACATGTTGGAAATACTAATTTTTCATCGTTCTATCAATGTCCACATGTTAGATGGTTCGTGTCAAGCATGCTTGGCGGAATCTCAGTCGATTCAAGCTCGAGCCATCCTTGGAGCTCGATTGTCGGCGACGCGCGATGGTCGGACGTGCGGTGCCTATCTACCGATCTATCACTGTGGTAATTAAGTCAAACAAAGGCAAGCGTGACGATCGATTCGACCGTGCAGCAGCGACAAAATGTCACGTCGCTGTTCTCTCTGGTTCGTGCACGTCGGATAAAACAGCCTCGCTCGATATTACCGAGGTTAAATATCGCGAGACAAGCCGTGGCAAGACGAGAGCATCAAACGCTTGTCTTACATATCCATCTTCCGCTACTCGACTACTACTACTACTACCACTACCGCTAATACTCTTAACATAAATTTTATATCGACAACTCTTGAACATCGTGCGCGCGCGCGCGCCAAAGGTTCTAATTTTCCGCGAGTTTCTATCTTTACGTAAATATTATGCAAGTAGATAAGCACTTTTGCAAGAGAAACTATAACAGAAATTAAAATTTCTCAAATAAAACAAGACATTAGCATTTCCCGAATAAAGCAAAAATAAAGATGAAATTTTAAATGTTTCAAATTTTCGAACTTGCACAACTTGCATTAAAAAAATATCAAGGAAATTATTTTTCTAAATTAAGCCGCGGAAATTTATCGGAACGACATTTAAAAAATTTTATAAAAATTACAATATTATATAGAGTTGAAATATTATAGTATGTTTGAGAATACGTTAAATTTTGTTTAAATTATATAATATCCTGATATCAGAAGCTTAATATAATATTGGAAATTAAAATGTAATTTCTGCAAGACCTAATCACATTCGTGTCATCGTTATGCATTCAACCCATCATATAAAAACATATAAATATTAAAAATTAATGTAGATATAATTATAAAATCGATCAAAAACATATTCGAAATAGAAGAGCGTAAATGCACTGCATATTATATTTCTTTGATGAGCATAAAAAGAGGTCATTTGTATACATATCGAATAACGTTTGAGAGATGTTTGAGAGATTTTGAGTTTGAGATATGTTTAAGCAATCAAACATTGAGACATATCGCAAATAGAAATTTTCGATAAAGATTTAATTTAAAAAGTACTCGCATTAGTCATTATATGGAAGAAATATCGGAATTTTGCATCAACGAGTATATTTATAGACGTCGAGAAACAAGTTGTTGGAATTAATATTTACATATTTTCCTATTTTTCAAGTAAAATTGCTAGCATACGTATCTTTCTATTATTCATATAAAATCGTCAACATCATATAAGATATAATCAATGCAAGATATAAAAGAATGCATGTGAATTATGTATATAAATTCTTTTTTAGATTAAATGCAAGTTAGCTGCGCGAATATTTCGATGTCTAAAATTCATAAATTCGAAAATGGAGCAACATGGCAAAACATGAAATACTTAGGTCTATTTCCTGCTACTTTCGGAAGCACGTTATGTAACTTGGCATCCGGCAGCAATATAGCTAGAAACATAAACGTGTATATATATATATAGGGTATATTCTTTACGGGAACAAAAGAAGAAGAGAATGAATACTTCTGGAACAAAGGACAGATTAATTAGCCGTTGTATCGCCGAGTACACGGATATTATACAGACGTAAGAATAGTACCGCTCGAATGGAACAGTATCACTTAATATAGCAAAATATGGAAGATTACTATACTTATTACAAGCTCCCTTGCGATTAACTCGCGAGATGAGTTTCGCACGTACGAGTTGTGCTAATATTATTTGTCTAGTGGAGAGAGAGAAATATTATAATTTTGCACATGAAACGTGAGAGATGAATCGCGGAAAAGCTTTAAGGAATTCCATATTAAATTTATCGTTGTCGTAAAATTCAGCCGCTTTCGAGATACGTGGAAATTGAATTGAGATTACATAACGAGGTTCATATCGAAACGAGACGCGCATTCGTGGCATGAAAGATGAATAACTGTAATTGGAAAATCTGTTATAAACTCGGTCTTAATTTCTACGACGGACATGTATCCATTTAAGAGATTAGACGCCGCAATGATATCGTTTCTCTCGTTTAAGTTAAGGTTTCATATTTCATTTAAAATGCCTTTTTATTAATTATTAAACTCGATTGTCCTCTCGCACAATCTTTCGTGATTTCCACGTAAATGAGACTAATTTTCTACACGATTGGATTTACTATTCATTTAACGCATTGCTAATTCTTGTTGGATATTAATATTTTAATGATAAGATCTTGCGAGAATTTTATAGAGTATAAAATCTTTTATACGAGAAATTTTAATACGTGAAATCTTTCTTATAGAAAATTTTAGAATATGAAATTTTATAAAATATAAAAGGTTTGCATATATAGATTTCACATATTAGATTTATTAACTGCTCTGGTTATAAAAAGTACTTAATTTTGCTTCTTTCCAAGTAATTATGAAATATATTTCAAGTAAAAATAATTTTTATTTTTATATAATATATTAGCTTGAAGGTCTTGAAGAGAAAATTACATTTTAATGTAATTAATTTTACACAATAAAATTAATTACACACCAAAATGCATAATGTATCGCTCATTATCTTCATCAATTACAATTGTGAATAAAATATAAGCTAAATTATAGCATTAAAATTTACATCTATAAGACTTCCATTATATATATTATGTATTTATTAAGTGGCTCTTCACGAAGACTAAAATATCCTTCGGTATAAAATAATTCTGATTCATATAATCTGCACACGATTCTCTCTCTTAGATTATATACTGCTCAAGGATCGAAAAAGAAGCTATTTCAATAAGTAATTGCACGATAAAAATTAATAGATTAGCTGAAATGTTTTAAATAATGCACATTCATATAATGCTTGTTTAATATCAAGAAATAATTTTAAATCGATATTTAAAAACTGATATTACGATACGTTACATATCATATGTAACAATCTTGCAATCGGAGAATGTTGAAAAAACCCCCAGTATACTTAAGCTGACATACATTAACTAATTAACTAATTAACTAATGAGAGAAGTATGAAGGAAAAAAATTGTTTCTCCTTAAGAAGAAAACCGTTTGAGAGATTATTACGCTTGTTCCGTTCCTTTTATTCTTCTTCGCCCCTTATTTCTCTTTCGCATACATGGTGCCGCATTCAATAAAAGAAAGATATATATTTGCTTCGACCCGATAAGATTGATGTTAAATATTGAAAAACGCAGGTTGTCGATTCTTGACGTCAATATCAATCACGTTTCGCGTACAATATTTATCCGGTCACCTGGATCAATGCCTGAAATAATCAAATCGCGGTTGAAAATTTAATAGGGGGAGGGGAGGAAAAGAGAGAAAAATACGGTCGGTGAAGAAGGCGAATGCGGCACTGAGATAGTCGAGGAATTCTTCGAGAAATCGCTTAGGCAATCAATGTCGTCGATTTCTCGCCTATCGGAGATAAATAAACTACGTGAGTACGCGGAACGCCTCGATTCGACATGAAATATCGAGACTTATCTTTCATCAGCAGCGAGCCACGTGAAATGAAAAAGTGCTTGCTTTCGCCGGGAGAAACCGCTTAAAATCGCTCCGAGGAGCGAGGGAAGGAGAATGAAAGGGAGCAAAAAGGTAGCTCCGCGAGGGACTAGGAGAGCGTGGTTAAAGGATTGCACACACCGACAACTTCGACAAAGTGCTGCGCTTTTCTTCCCCCTTCTGCCCATATTGCAAAAACACGAGAGAGAGATATCGCTCGTGCACGAATGGCTGAACTTATCAAAATAATATTAGGAATTCTTGTGTCCGTGCATCTGACTACGAGAACGCAAGAAGAAACGCCGATCAATTTTGCACCCTCGAAAGAGGATTGTCACAATTCAAAGAGTATCTTCAAACGAGCTTTCACGAGATTTAAAGCGATAAAAAGAAGAATAATTGAGCATTACTTCAAGTTATTGTGAAATTAACAAGTTTCTAATATACTCTATTATAATTTATAATTTATATTATAATTTATAATCTATATATCTATAATATAATTCATTATGCTTTGCAAATTGTGCTTTTGCACATTAAGTTCAAAGATGTAATAGAAATAAAGATTTCGCGCAAATTTTGCATTGAGGCGCTGTAGAAAAATTATTGTCTCTTTGAAACTTTTCCAAGATACAAAATAAAAATAAAATGAAAAATTATATTTATCTATTTTTATATATTTTATATAATTTATATATAATTTATTAAGTTTCTTCTTGATAATTTTCATGATAATTTTCTTTAAAAATACAGCAAGTAATAACGTGGAGTGTCTATTTTTCGACGAAAGTTTGCGTGCATTAGTATAAAAACATATTTTGCGTACGCAACTGAAGCTCTTTTCAGTTGTAATAATCTCAGAGAAGCCGAGTATATTTAACTCTGTGCGTGCATTTTTTACGTTCCTGACGTTTGTGAATTATATGCCTGCTACCTGCTAAACTCGCGTTAATGCTAAATAAATCCAACGTCAAAAAATGTATATCCGTCTACTCGGGAATCCAAATTCTGCTTTGTTTAGCCACCTTAGGAAATTTTTATGAAATTACGCGCCGCTAGCCTGACTTGCACACATTCAAGGCATATTTTTCTAGTCGCATTCAACAGCTCTAGAATGTACGGAATAGTCCTAAAAATAGTTTTAGAATATTAGTGCATATTTTGACAGTATAATCATCTTCCAATGAGTCATTTTCGTTTGGAAAAGAATCTTAACTTATCTAGACTCGTGACGACAAAATGTATACGAAAATAGATAAATATACGATAAACAATCCTTCGTTCATCGAGGAAAAATAATCTTGAAATTGACTAATGGAACAATGATTACAGAAGAACAGTCGTGATGCAACTTCCGAAGTATGCTGCTCAGATATAGAAGCAAAATATCAATATTCCAACGTCATGCAGCGAGCCAACAGAGAGATGTTACGATTCTATTGTCGTATGTAGGGATAATTTGCATGGCTGCAGCATCGAAATTCAACGTCGTCCAAATTGCGAGTTGCTTTCGGCTTCTGTTTTGCGAGGCGCAAACCTTTCTTCCCGCTCCAAGTTTCTGCCCCAATAAGAAGTACGACGCGGAAAGGGCAAAAAAAAATTGCAAACAGCGGATAAATCCTGAGAACAGTGGTAGGTTCGCGAAATACGAAATGTGGGAGAAGCTTTCTTGCGGTAACGAAAACGACAACGGTCTCTGTTATCACGCTTAAATGGGTTACGTCGGTTGCAAGCCAAAATCAGGAATATCTAAAGCTCCGCTTCTTCTCCTCTTATCGACATTCCCTTTTCTTTGTCACGGGCTTTTGTCCGCATTTTCGAAGCATTGTGCAACCGATACCGGTGCACTAGAGTGACGTGCCGTATTTAAAAATCACTCCCAATTTTCCGTCTGCTATTTTTATTTTCTCTTTCAATTTCGCCGATCCGGTAAGCCAAACTTTGTTAAATTGGCACGGAGGAAAAGTCTAGGCTGAGAAGTATACCGTGTTACGTGCGTGTGCATATTTGCAAACGTGCAGATGATGTAGTACTTTCCTCTCGTTCCACATACAACGGCATGCAACACGAAATGCAAAGATATGAGTAATAAAAATTAGAATTTTACGATGACTTTTCTCGATATTTAAAGTCAACTCTAACGTGTGCTCAAGCTATTAAACTTGCGCGATATTTTGTATTTATGAAATTGAGTATGTGTAATTCATTTCGGCGCAGCAAGCAGTTCTGATATGATTCCCAAACTGTATATTTTGCCTGCATCTCCCGAGATTCAAAAGCTTATATTCGGTTTCACTACATAAATTAATATTATAATAATTGTGCTCAAACGTAAATCATGTATATCATGTTCTACAGATTTCAAAATGCGAGATTATATTATTTCGGAATCAATAACAAAATTATTAAACGTATATTACGACACTCTTTGCAAACTCTTTTAACGAATTATATTAATTATTTTATGTATATATATTATTTATATATATATTATATTAATTATTTTCTTTATATTAATTATTCATATTTCATATTTTTATATTATTTACATTAATTAATTATATATATATATATATATATATATATTTAACATATTATATTTATAATAAATATTTAATATATTTTCCATTTTCTTTCTTTAGTCATATAATCTTATACGTCGCATCGGAAGAAAGAAGACAATTTAGTTTTGATAATAATGCATATCGATGATTCGTCAAAGAATAAAAATGTCAACCTCGTGGATTTCTTAACATTCGCGGATATAACACGAAATGATTATTTATATTGCGGACTAATCCACGGCTATGCGGCATTTCATGTACAAACGGGTCACATGAATACTATTCAACGTAAATGAACAGCGTGTCGAGTTAATACAAGTATATGAGCGCGCCGTATCCATTTATGCATATTCTCCTTGTCAATGTATGTATGCGTATACGATACCTGCAGCCGTTCTACCTCGACAATAATCTCTTCCATCTCTAAATGCAGAACGATACGTCCGTTTTTCGCATAATTAAAAATCGAATTGCTGCGCGATAGTCGGGCAAAATTATCAAAGTAATTTCCCTCGAAAGAAAGGTCCCTCGCGGAAATTCGTTTTCACGATCGATGTATCATTTCGAGATTGGTCGACGTGCGTGTGTATGTGTGTGATTAATTTTCTCCTCGATATTCGCTGCGCATCAAAAGGGGCGCAAAAGGGGCGCGAATAACCGCGATTCTCGAGAGCAAAACGTAATGCAAGAAGTAACTCGATGGAATTCGTGTCCGTGCGGCAAGTTGTTTAATTTAAAGCAAGCTCTCGTGTCGAGAGTGAGATTAACATTTCGATTGTACACCATAATGCGCGTTAATTATTTGATCAAATTTGTAATTTATAATCTTGATCGACAAGTGAAACTTTTTCGAAAGTTTATGTGTCGAAAAATACAATAGCCAGACATTTTTCGCGAAGGATTTGCGACAGATATTAATTTTAATATTTTATATCCCCTTTATCAATTTGATTTGACATGCACATTTTCGCGAATATATCTTATAATTTTATATCAATCTCTTTTGAGAATTTTACAAACAGTCACGATAAAGTTGAGCTTAAATTTTTGAATTTTTAATTAAATTAAATTTTAATTAAAAAATTTGTACAATTCGTATAAAAAAATATTAGTAAAAAGCGACGGAATAACATATAAATATTCAAAGAAAATCAATTTACAATATGTATGAAATAATATATATATTCTTTTTTAAAGAAATTTTTTACGCAAAATTTTATATCTCAAAAGGAGATGTGAAAATATTACACATTAATGAATGTATCTAATAATAAAATTTACCTAATAATAAAAGTATCTAATAATAAAATAATAATAATGTCTAAAATATTTTCAATTCTTCCCTCTCTGATAATCAATACTGTAAATTGCAATTGTATTAATGTGATTCGTATCTTGTAGGTCGCAGAAATAGCTCTACAATCATACGTGTAATATAATTTCTGCAATCGCGGGAATACAATAATCCCTGATGAATATCTTGGTATAAAACGAGCGGGGGTCCTTTTTTTCATTAAGTTATTCATACGTTCCGATGAGAGTGAATGAAAACGCACACGACGCTATCGACGGTGGAATATTCATGTTCGAGGTGCCCTAGAGATTTCCATTTTCATGATTACGCCCTTAAGTTTACTTCGATCCGTTATTTGTCGGGGCTCTTTATAAACGCGAGGATAAGGCGGTATAAATTGCGGGGGGCAACAAGCTTCGCGTATTTGCATCTCATTAGCGTATGCGGAGAAATTTTCGCGCGACTTGGCGATACCAGAGCAAAGAGAAAGAAAACTACGGCGATAAACCACATCGTTGAAAATTACTCGTGTCGACGGTGGCAGCGGGTCGCGAAACTTTCAAGCCGAGGGAGGCAAAGGTCCAACCTCTCTCCCTCGGGCAGTTTTATATAAATATATCAGTTAAACGGAAACCATCGAATATGGTTTTCCGTTTAACGTCGCGACTATATAATCACGAGATATTTTCACGCTCGACGGAACGGCATTCGCGTGATTCATTCTTGGGCCTGGGAGGCAATATATCGGGCCGCGAGTGGCCACTGGTATGCTGATAGAATCCATCGTCATCGATTGCGGTTACACTCAACGACGAACACGCTCACGACCCGGTGTCCTCGTATTCCATCAGCCTTAAAGAGCCCCGTGTCTTTCCTGCCCCATATTTTCACCGCACATTTACCATCGAACCAAGCCGTTCATCTTCGCCCTTCATTTATTGTTTCGTCGTTTCAAGAGCTGTACAAATTTTACGCGTTCAACAGCCGAGATGTTGTAAAAAAAGAAAATCCCCTCATCTTTCAGGTATTTTTCTTTTAAGGTTTTTCTTCAGGTAAAGAGAATATTTTTCAGAAATTTTCGGTGTAATTTTGTAAAATAAATTCTTTTATCGAGTGCGTTTTCTAATGTTTTTCATTCATACGAAGAAAAAACATTAAATTTTTCTTTTTCTTTGCCGCTAAAAATTACAATAAAGAATATACTGCAAATTTAATGTTTTGTTAGGAATATACAAACAAAGACAAATATACATTCATAGTATATTTTTAACTCTTAATTCACTTGGCTTATTGATTGTTTACAATATGGGGTACCAAAATTAGCCGAGAGAATTTTCTTTTAAATTTCCCGAGTTTCAATAAAATTTTTATAAAAATTCTTTTTGTTTTTTCCAGATACAAAAGAAACATCTGAAAAATCCAAATTTTACCTAAAAGTAAAGACTCTATAGGCCAAATTAATGTCATTATTAATTACTATTTTTAATTATCGTCTGATTCTTATTCAATACGAACGAAATCCGAAATATACATATTGCTATTAAATGTTTAAGCCTCGATATAATCTTGCTTCCTTTTTAAGTTTTCCCACTAGAATATATCTCGTTTAAAAGAAATGTTAGAAATGAAAATTTTATAAGAGATCATAATATTTCAATCATTATATTTCATCATTGAAGATTCTCTGCGTAAAGGATTTAAATTCTTTTATATATTTTAAAAATTAATGAAAGTATATTAATTGCAGCATTTTTTTTTTCTTATCACGTTTAACCTAGTTCTCCTTGCTTGATAATAGACGCAATTCGTGCTATGTATAAATAGAAAGAGGTTGTATGTATAACCTTTTTTATACAAATTTTATTCATGAAAATAATTTATAGAAATATAAGATATTTAAAAATCAGAAATATTGGAGCAAACTTTGGGAAGGAATTCTTCTAATGCCTAAAGAAAAAGAAATTTCATAATACACGTATTAGGTCAGCAAGTCGAATTTCCTCGAAACCCAAATGTTGAAATCTATCGATTATGACTAATTTTTCGATTATGACTTATCAACCAGGAATTTCCGGACATGACATTAGTGTACACGATATTTTTTCTCGTTCAAGTTGGGAAGGCTCAGCCTCTCCCAAACTTTCCACAAATATTTCTGACTCATCTTACGTATAATATATATATGTAGGATTACCAACTTGAAATAAAAGACGTCGTTTTCTCCGCCGACGAAGGAGCGGTGCAATAAAAATCCTTCGGGGCCCATCGTCCGGCAAGGACAGTTTCAACGACGACGGATTCCCGGAGCCGTGCGCGAGCAAGGGAAGAACGAAACGAGAAGGAAATCGATGGAAGCGAGCGAGAAACGTGACGAGAAAAGACGAGACGGCAGGCAAAGCGATCGTGAATGGCCCGCGGGGAATATCGTGAAACGCGTGCGAGTCGATGCGAGCGAAACGACGGAAGCGGAAGAAGGGCGATGGCGAGAGCCGACGAAGATCGGGAGGAAGGGAGAAAGAGAGAGAGAGAAAGGGGGAGGGGGAGAGGAGTTCGGTGAATCATCGGGTCACGCGACGATAAGGCGAATTCTCTCCCCCATCCTCCCCCTGCCACCCTCTCTCACCCCTTTTCGCCGCCATCCGTACTAACCGGTGCCATTCTCTCCCTTAACCTATCCCAACCCTAAAGCAAAAGACAGAAACCCTCGGCCGGTCCTTCTCCTCCCCCTCCTCCTCTTCCTGTCCTCCTCCCGCGGCTGTCTTTCCTGACATTCCGTACTCCCCCGCCTCTATCTTTATGATCGCTTTTTAAGTTCATTCCCTTTCATGTCCCCCGTTCTTTTTTCCGAGCTTGCTCCGAATCCATTATCCTCTCTCTCTCTCTCTCTCTCTCGTTTGCGAAAACTTGTCCTTTTTCTCCGTCTCGTTTTATCACCCGTCAGTCTGTGTCGTTTCGCTTATATTCCCGCGATATAGTCGGCGACGACGCGACGGCAGTCCGGTAAGCGCCATAATCGATCTCGCGTGACGATACCCGGTATATATGTATATACCGGTGCTTCTTTGTGTGCTCCGCGATATGCTCATCCGCGCGCGGAACGAGCTCGCGAGAAACGTGACACGTGACCGTATATAATGGCCGGAAACTGGTGATGGGCACGACTAATTACTTTCACGTTCGACTAGCGTTCTCCCTCCCCCCTCCCTTCTCTCTTCTCTTCTCCTCTCTCTCTCTCTCTCTCTCGCTCTCATCCTATTACATCTGTTGGTTACGCGATCACGATGGCACGCTAATTTCTAATGTCTCTCTCACAATAAGAAAAACTAGATATCCTCTACAGTATTCACTTCCGATAATTCGACGGATTCTTTATCGAAATGTACAATCGAGAATTTTTTTTCCCCCGACGATAACGTGCCGAGATATCGATTTTCGATTTATAAGCGATTTAAAAAGGAGCACGGCTCTCTGCGAATTAACGCTTCGCAGGGTTAAGAAGACGAATTACAATCATATTTTTCAATTAATTTCATGTGAACTTTGCTTTAAATCAATTTCAAGTTGAAGCACGGCCGCGTGGAGATATGCAATATCGAAAATTGGAAAGTTGCGATGAATAATTACCTCTTACGTTATCGATCGTAAGAGAGAAAATCGGTTCACCAAATAATATAGAGAATTACGGATGACTCTGAGAATCTCCGCATATTGTATACACGTTTAATTGACACACATGAAGAAATTAAAATAATTGAAAAAATTAAAATAAATAAAAAATAATTAAATAATAAAAAATTAAAAATAAATAAAAAACGTTCAAACAACAAGGTATTTAAAAAATTAACGTTTTTTTTAAACGTCATGTTGACGTTTGAATTTTCTGGGTAACTCTAGTGCACTGCATAAAAATATTTGCACGTCACGAAATTACTTTACAGATAAATGTTTTTAAAAAATGTATATGATAACAATGTATACTTTAACGAATGAAACAAATAAAATGACAAATGAACACAGCATTCGTGCGGTTTCATTTTTTATCTCCCAACTTATATTAAGCTAATAAACATCTGATATATTTTTCCTTCTGCCTTTTTATCTTCCTTTCCATTTCGTGCCATCAAAATATAGATTATAAGTAAAATAAATATCAAATTTTCAGCCTTAAATTTATGACAGAATTAATAAATTAATACGTATTTTTCTATCATTCTTAAGATCTATTTTGTATATATAATAATACTTAATAGGAATCTCGATCATTAAAATATTTTTTAAAATTTATTCTCGTTTTTATTATTTTGTTTTTTAACGATTTTGTTGAATAGTTTCGTTGAATTATGAGTTATCGTTAAAATATAACGAAATATACAATCGCGAATATGTTTGTCTGATGTGAAATTCGAAACTTATGCAAATGTCAGGTAAATAAGATGAAACAGCGAATGACATATCATCGAGATTTGCGTCCACGTCTCTCCTTGATTCTCGACTATCGCATCGTGTGACGCGCTAACTATGATTTATAACCTCGAGTTATGTGCCAGGATTGTTTTGCGCCTAGACATCCAATTTGGGCCGTATTAAGAACCTTATGCAGTATAAATTAGTAGCAGCACTCGAAGTAGCAGTTTTCGATTAACGTTCAATCAAATAGAGTACCTCGATCGATCAAATTCCGTCGTAATCTGCAGAGTCTTCATTGCAAGTACATTATTTAGAATTATCCTATCAAGTCACATAATAATACAAAACAAAATCGTGATAGATATTAGTAAAACCGCGAAAATGAGTCTCACACAACGCGCAAAAAAATCACAAATCGAGTGCTCCAACATACCACGAGTTGCACATCTGTGTGGTTTTAAAAACTTTTAATAATTACACAAGAGAAAAGTAATAATGTGATAAGTTTCAACTATAATCCAGGATAAAATTAACGCATAATTTTTTTTCACTTTTTCTTTAAAAGCTGATATTTAAATTTTAACGAAAAATTTTAAAGAAAAAGTAAAAACAAAATTATGCGTTAATTTTGTCCAGGAGTATATATACGTGTGCATACGAAAAGATTAAACTTTATCGAAAATTAAATGTAATGAAAAAATATTAATTAAATATAAATATAAATAATTAAATATATAATTAAATATATAAATAAATAATTAAATATAAATTAATAATTAAATATAAATTAAATAATTAAATATAATAAATATAAATCAAATAATTAAATGTGACAAATATAAAATAAATTAAATACAAATTATTAAATATAAATAGCACGAAAGCAAATAAATCAGAGCGAGAAATGTACGCGAACTTTATCATCGGGAGACAAAGGGAAACGAGTCATCGCAAGTGTCACACCTGCATAGATTATACGTCACGAGAATACGTAATCGACATAATTTGCACGCCAAGCTGTAGCTGTCAGGTGCGATTGTTGTTTACGCGCGGCCATGGTTTTGCCAATATTAGTTTCCTGCGTATCCCATGTAAAAAGAATCTCATCGGATTTTTCCTTCTACGCTAATGTCGCAGGCGCTCGTGGTCGTTTATATCAGTACGAGATTACACAGACGGAAAGACGGAATGCACATACGTGCGTATGCATAAACGAAAACATAAATGTGGAGGAAAGAGAAACAAGGGACGAGGAGGATGCGCGGGTGTCGAGAAAAAAGAAAACGATGAGAAAAGAGAGAGAGAGAGAAAGAGATGCGTACACTTCTGCAACGCCGCGCTATCACGAATTGCGTTGTTCTCTCCGTGTGTATTATACGTACGCAGATGCTGCGTGCACGTGTAAACACGTACACACGTCACCGTGGCCGCAGAGCGCTGGTGCATCGCGCGGAATGCAAAGTAAGACACAACAGAGAGATCGTGCGCGGCCTACCTGTAAAATCCGCTCTCGCGTCTACGTGATTTTGCATCTATCCATTTTTCGCGATGCTCCAAAATTCACGGGAGACAAGGGGGGAGAGAGAGAATATCGGTGTGTCGATAATTCATTATTTTTGCACGCAACAATCCTTATAGAGCTTATGAGAGATGTATACAAGAAAGAAAATGTCGATATGTTAAGCATCTCGCCGACATTTTATTATTTTTGTACGAACCCTCTCTCTTAACATCTAGAAATAAGTTTCTCAATATCCTCTTTTTGAAAAAGGGAGCTTTCTTCGATCGATAATTTTATTTAAAATAAAACTTGATAGAGAAATGCCAGACCTTTCCCAGCAAACTAATAAAATTTACGGAAGTCCAGAAAAGAAAACGTCGGTATGTTGAGCACCGCCGACAGTTCATTATTCTTGCACACGCAAGGATTTCATTAATAATATATCACATTTTCGTAGAAGAAATTTTAAGCGGACACATCACTCTATCAAAATAACATAATAATGTTTTATGCAAGATTTTGCAACATGTAAATAATACATTGCAAATTAACTATTTAAATAAAAACATTCATTATATATTTCATCAATAGCCTTAAAAAGAAAATAAAATAAAAATATATGTATTTTATAAATATCATTGTTTACATGTTTGCAGAAGGTAGAGATTTAATGATTTCAATTTAAAAATATACACGATATAATTATTTCAAAATATATAGGACATAATTATCTAAAAATATATCGGATAATATATTTTATATATTTCCTAAAATCTCAATGACAAATTATCATCACAGAAATGTAATAAACAGACTGAAATCGGAATAATTTTGTTTTATTTAAACTTCAAATCAAGTCAAACAAAATGGTATTTGTTTTTATATTGAAATAATATTTGTCATTTCAAATAAATCCTATATATAATTTTTTCCATTTAAATCATTCAATTATCTACACTCACATTGCAAGATTTTATTCTTTTTTTTTCTCTAAAATTTTAAAAAGAAAATTTGTTTTATCCACAAAGTTTTCCAAAATGATATTTTCCCTTTGTGTTGTTTGTGTTTCTAAAATTTTGAAATTTGCTATTAATTAATGTACATGTTCACGCACAATGCACATGAACCAAAATCCGTTCGTAGCAAATAACATGAATATCGTAATGTGCTAATATTCACCCTTTCACGCTACTATTTTGAGTAAATACCGAGTTTCCAATTCTATGCAAACAGCCAAATATATTTTTAGCTATTTATAAATATTAGCTTTATATAAAATATCATTTTGCTCGTCCAATATTTACAAAACAATGTAAACGTTTAAAAAAAAAATTAGTGATATTTTATAAATTTTTGCATAAAATGCTCTTTCTCTTTCTTTCTTAAATATATATATATATATATATATATATATATATAAAATATAAAAACTCGGAATAAGCGTTATTTACTTTTAAAGACACAACAAATATTTTATATATTATTTTTCTACACAAATCTGTTTAATTTAACTTTCTATTTCTGTTAACGTCCTAACTTCTATTTTAGTTTGACATACATACACATACACATATACATATACAAAATCCAAATCAATATTTTAATAAAATATGACAAGCAGACTAAAAAGTGATACAAAAAAGTGAGACTAAAAAGTAAAGAAATAATTAAATGCGCGTGCTATTTATGAAACTAGCAAAATAACATTTAATTTATTTAAAATCCGTATCTTTATATATTCCACATTTAAAATAAAATATAATTGCCTGTTTTTCTCAATTGTAAGATAATATTATACACGAGATATTTTCACACAAGAAAAGTAAAACTCGGAATCACAGGTGGTACATTTTACGTTGAATATGAGCCATGAATACGAATCTTCCTGTGTATCGTTTCTGTAAAGTAATATAGAATGAGCATCACGTATAAAGTTTTCAACCTACTTGCGAAAACGTACGATGAGATTTGCTAAAGATAAAATGACTAAACTGCACTCATTTCGCAAACAACCCATATGTCACTTGTCAAATGCGACACTTTCAAATGATCTACTTATGCCGTTTCGAGATGATTGCGAGTTATTTAACACAATTGAAAATGACTAGCAGTAAATACCAGAGATAGATTTATGGGACGAATCGATTAATACAAGAAAAAGGCGAAATTTAAAAAAAGATTTGCATACATATTTGTCTTTTATTTTTTAACTTTAACAAATTTGATAGACGGAAGTCCCGTTCAAAAGAATTAAGAATGACAGAATATTCATTTCTCGTTTGCCTATCTTCAGTAATATCAGATAAATTAGACGGAATGCACGGAATTTATCATAATTTAAAACTAAAAAATGGAAATTCTTAATCAATTACTTAATATATATATATATATATATATATATATATATATATATATATATAAGTGTATGTAATAAGCATCCGCGCATTAATAGCCGTAATTAAATCGGATTTTAATCTGGCTGGCGTAATCGAAGTCGCGCTAAATTTCTCCGCGTGTAAAACACGCGTCGCCCGATCGTTGCTATCTCGAGGCTAATTACATTATTTTTCAACAAGAAACGGACGGCGTCGATAAGTATCGAGCGATTTCGTACAACGCTCGCGGAAAAACCGGATCGCGTCGATGACGCCCGGTCTCACCCTCTTCCCCCTCGCCAACCCCGGACAAATTACGAGCGCGATCGCGATCTTCTAACGCGATTTTTCGACGCGAGCTATTTGCAAGTGCTCCATCCGTTCAGGCGACCCAGGTAGTCTGGATAATTACACTCAGCATTGCGCCATTTTTCATTTTTTTTTCTCTCTCTCTCTACATTTTGCTGATTGCCCTCCTCTCTCGCGTCAGCGCCAATAAAAGAGCGCGATGATCGAACTAACAAGAAGGATACGAGCGTTTCCGCGGGAGAAAAATAGAGACCTGGAAATTGCGACAGGTATTACGCGGCGACGAGGAGGAAGAGAATACGGAGTGACGTATCGGTAAGAATTGTGCGCATTTTTCAAAAGTGACAAATGCACGTGATTATGCTCCCGGTACGGTGAGCATCGATCGCTCGTGAGTAGCGATCCGCGCGATATCATCCATACGTCGGCCCCGTCATAATCGAAGCGTTCTTCTCCCGTGACGGATTGATCGTTACTCGACCTGCTGGTAATCGCGAGTATCCGAGCAAATATCGGAAGATTGACCCGACACCTGACGCTTCCCAACGTCTTAACTCTAGCTCTCCTGCGAGTAAAACGTAATGCAAAAATAAGTATTCTGTTTACGTGCGTGCTCATTATATTATTATAGAAGCGGCATCGATAATATAATTTCAATGCGTCCATTTTTTTCATCGAAAATTTCTTATTAAGTTTTACAATAATGTTACGCGATGTGCAATCGCTCCGAAAATGTTTCGAATGAAAATATCAACGAAAAATAAAGTTGCATGGAAATTAAAATTTATAGATTAAATAAAAAATAATTTATAAAGTTAAATATTTACACGATATATATAAAATATTACAATAATACTTGCATATGATCTATAAATTATATCGCGGTAATGGAATGAAATATAAAAGAATCTTAAAAATACAAAATCTCTGCATTTTTCGAGAACGGAATAAACAATTTCAAATTAATGTAATCTACACGTTAATCTCGCACGGGTGAGCGTATACTTAAAAAAATCATGATTCGAATGCTCGTTAAATGACAATGTAATCTCGTGTTTTAAGCTTCGGCAAAACCTAGCCTTTTCACTAAGCTTCGCATTAGTAGCCGTCAGAATTAACGGCACTGATAATAGTTAAAGAAGATCGCGCCGAGTACGAAACAATATTTGCTTTCATCCGCAAATAGCGACAGAAAAATCATATTTTCATGGGACAAATATAAATTTATCTGGAAAATAAATATTGTTTGGAAAAACACTGCTGAGTCATGTCCAATAACACAATCGGAAAAGTAATTTTAAAAATCAGAAAGATAATTTGTAGAAAAAATATTTGCAATACTTTTTGTTATCTCCAATTGCTCGAATTATATATAAAATAATATATTCATTTTGATTTTGATAAATTCGTTTACTAAAAGTGACAAATAGCGACGCTAATATATCAGGATCAAATCAAGGATATATCTATATATTTGATCGCATTAGAATTTCGTACTCGCGGAAATGAGGTCCTTGTCGTGAAATCCGTGAGATATACGATCCAAATATGATAATGGTCACGCTCGCAAAGTGTCGATCGCGGGTTCATTTATCACGTCGAGACATATAGCCCCGGGAATAAAATGTCATTACGTATCATGGTAACTTTCGTACGAAATGCACTCGATAACTTTTATCGTCCTCCTAATGAAAATCTTGTTTTAATCTCGAACAGATAATCAGTTCAAGTATTTTTGTAAACTTTATAAAAAAAAACAAATAACTGTAACTGAAGTTGAAAAATATTGCAATCTCTTTTGCACATACATTTCCATTTTCAATCAAGCTTATCACACTCCTTCGCAAGGTTCTAATCTTGTAAAAGAAAAAGAAGTCGTTCGAAAGGACGTCAATTTTCCGTGGCAACTGTATAATGTTCTTCGTTGCACGGTACAATAATTTTATCATGCATTATATCACATTCGTGTAAAGGAAAGGAGGAAGGAAATGCTAAAAAAAAGGAAGAGGAAAAAACTGCTGACATATCATAATCCGGGGTGTGGAGAGCTGCACGATCGATCGTTATAAACTGTTAATTCGCGTGTTGCCTTACACGTCATGCGGCTTACCTGCGTGAGCTATTTGCCCCGTGTGTCATAAACCCTTGGTGAAACTCTTACGCGGGTTAGAATGAGTAATTCTCGATGACCTTGAAGAGCGAACCGTCCCCTCGCCATCCGCACATGTGTCTTGCTGCCGTTAATAAATATGTTTATCCATCGATTGGTCGCCAATTAACGTTACGAAAATTTATAGATTGCACGTCCAATACGTTAAATTAATTAATACGCGCGATTTTTAACAAATACAGCAGTTGCTTTGTTTAATTGGCAATACGCGTAATTGTCTAAATACAGCTGGGAATTGTAAATTAATGGAACACAACCAGAGTTATGACCGCAGCGTTCTAGTGACTATGTAAACAATTCAAGCATGAATTTCACGCATATATCAACGTCGAATGCAACGTCAGTATCATAGTAATGAAGAAAGTGCAACATTTAACAATTATTAATGACCAACAACACATGGTTGTATGTGTATAACGTCAAGATATACAAAGTGTTTCTGAAATGTTTTTGCCAAAATTATCCTATTCTGGAAAACATCCATTAAAAGTCTGCTAAATTATTATCCTTTTCAAATTACGATCGCTTATATATCCTTTTTATGAACTGCACATTAATAACGTAAATTAAAATTTCATCGGAAAACGAGTGGAATTCAAAATGCATTATTCTAATATAATATTTTATTAAAGCGTAATTTGAGAAAGACGTATTAACCATAATAAATGGCATCGAATGAAGCTTAAATGCGAAGTGCATTATCCGTATGAAATTTCTTGAAATTACTTATCCACAAAATGAAACACGCGTGTATAAAAATCCCACGTATGCACAGGGCAACGCGTCGCGTTCTGATAAATTGTAGTTTGGTATATTTATATTTCCACTTTGCTCGCGAATTAGAGGATAAACCACCAGCAGGTAAAGAGGTAAAAAGTACAAAGGGGGGGGAAAAAACAAGAGGAAAAAGGAAGGAAAACGTTGCCACGAAAATAAAGCGAAATAAAACGCCTACGACTTCTAATTCAGAGAAGCAAAACTTGCGCAATCTATAAAGCCCCTCTGGCAAAAGCCACTCATCTACGGGCGCCAGGGTGGCCTGCTTCAAGTGGCTGAGGGAACGAAACCGTAGTGGACGTTGCGGCGAGAAGGTTGGCCTGAATTATGAAAATAATATATACGGGGCGAGTCAGGTGGAAATTAAAATGCCACAGTCGCCAGATTAAGAGTAACGCATAGCGTGGGAGCTGAGGGAATGCATAAGAGAAAGAAATAGAGTAAAGATGGGGGAGGGCGGGAGGCGGTTTCCCCTCTTTTAAACGTAACACAAGCGGGCTCTAAAAGTAGCGCTGAGATCAAATACGTTCTCAGTGACATAAATACTTTTTCACGCAGCGGTGTACTTCACCTTTTCTCCCTTTGATATTGCCGCGCTTATTCTTTTGCGTTGTAAAAGATTAACGCAAAAACGCGAATACTCTCGAAATACAAGATTCAATGCATAAAATTTATTTAATTTTCAATGCATTAAATTTATTTAATTTTATTTATTAATTCATTATTTAAATAAATAATGACTCAATAAAATAATTAATTCATTATTTATATGAAAAAAAAAAAATATATATATATATAATTCTTGAAATTTATTTCTACAACTAAACATTTTCTCTTCCTTTCTCTCTAATTTATTTTTCATTTAAAATTCGTGTGTCCCATTCCGTCGCTAAATTTTAAGAGAGAATTTTACATATCACAAGCAACTTAAAAAAAATATATATTTGTGAAATATACACTCGCGTTTCCCGTCTCTTTAATACCATCATCCTTAAATTCATTTATATTTAAAAATCGAAAGAGGCATTCCACTTGAAGATCTTGTACAATTTTTGTAATATTAAACGTTATTTATAAAGCATTAATTATAGCCATCAGTTGTATCACAGTTCTGTATCTTTTATAGTATCATCATCTGTAATTAGCTCAGAAGCTGCAGTTTTAATTGGATTTTAAAATGGCGAGACATTTATGTTAACGTCGACTCATCAGCAAGTACCAATTAAATGCCGGGCGCGCATGTGATGCGTGATAACGCATAAAGGTACATGCAAAAAATTCCTCCGCGATATAAAACCACGTTCTATCTGGCCTCTAAACTCTCCCCTTCCTTGCCCCGCGGCAAAACTTGCTCGAACGTAAACCGATCCAGATTCGGAGTAGTCCCCTTTGCTAGAGTCCGGATAGATAAGTGCACGTCGGAGTTCGCTGCCCAGGGCATCGTAAGGAAACGGCCACAAATAAGGGACGGCGGATAAGGACAGACAAGCGAGCGGCGCAGAGAGACAAAGAGAGTCGGCGAAAAGGAGAAAGAGAGACCGAGGGAGAGCGAGAGAGAGAGAGAGAGAGAGAGAGAGAGAGAGAGAGAGAGAGAGAATTGATCTCGCGCACGCAAACTCGCGTGATCCACATTGACGCTCTCCCTTGCATTCATACACACATACACGCGAGTTCTCTACCTTTCACTGGGTCCCGCACACATACGAGAGAGACCCCCTCACGTGTAATATAGTAATAACGCGTGGCGAAGCTTTATCGCCGACTCCTCTATTTATTATTCACCTACGCACACATGTGCGCTCGCTCGCGCTCGCGCGCACAATGGTAATGCAAGCGAGGGGGAGTCCCCTGTCTATCCCTCTTCGGGGATATGGAAGGTCGACCCCGGTGGAGGAGCTTCTCGAGGCAATGGCCCTACGGAGCGATTTTCTGCCGACTATTGCGGTAGCTTCTGTGATCGTTCGCGGGACGCGAGAAAGCTCTCGCAACGAGCCGAGTCGCTGAGCGGAATCCAAAAGTTGGATCGTTTTAAGGGGATTTGAAAGTTATACGCGCCGGCTCTTTTATTTGTTAAGGCAAGTTTAATGTTTCGGATCGCGCGGGGAGGAAAGTGGGAAGCTCCGCTAAAACACGCTCTCGCACACTTGCAAATATTGCGTATAACTTGGGGCCGTTGATTTCCTAGGTTCGAGTTTGTATACTTTCTCCTAGCAATGTATCCTGCATCACCGTAGTGTTGTTTATGTAACGTGGCCCTGTACATCTTTCCCTCTTTCCGTCTCTCTCGCATATCTCACGTGTTTCGTATAAATTAAAATTTGTGCGCGTTAAATTAATAAAAATTATGCGTGTGTACGTGCGCAAAATATTACTTTGTTAATTCAGATGCAAAAATATTTCATGAATAAATTAAGCACGTGGCAAGTGAAGCAAAATCTAGATATAACGACTTTGTAAAATTCTATTGATAAATAGAGTTTGACGGCTGAAAATGATATATTTTTTAATTGGATAAAAAAGTTTCTAAAATAAAAAAAAAAATAATGAAAATTTACTCCGCAATTTTTCCTGCACGTAACGATAAAATTTGTTGAGCCGACTTTGAAAATTGATCGACGACACAATTCCGTCTTGCTTCTTGATCGTCTTCGCACAGTTGCGAATTTCACTATTCCCCCTCGGAAGTTGATCGAAACTATTCGCCGCAACTTGTGGATGTTAACGAGAGGTGAGATCCGTCTGCTCGACTCCAGAAGTCGATCGGTTGCGAGACACATGCTTGCTGACGAATGGCAGAATCCATCTGACTCGCTTCCGGAGGTTGATCAGTGGCATGATCCATATTCCATCTCCTCTGGAGTCGACCAGGGGCAAAATCTATGCTCCATCAGTCTCTGGAGGTTACCCGATAACGATGGTTCTCTCCAAGATCCAGATCGATGTCGCTATTTTTTGATCTGCGCCTGACATCAACAGCAAATCCTCCGAGCTCGAATTTCAGTGTCGATCGATCAACAGCGAGTAAGGCTCTATCCGCGCTTCTAAACGATAATGCATGGAAATGGAATCGACCTGATAATTTGTCCATAAAATATTTTCCTTTTCATTGATTATATAAAGCAAGAGTATTTTGACGATATGAGAAATCCGATTGCAATTTTTCAATTGTCAACCATCAAATTTTTTATGTTCCAATAGAGCTTCACAAAATCGATATAGGATAATCTATTGGTGCATTCGTTCTGTTTTATTATTTACTGCATGCTTAATTTGTTGGTGAAATTTCTTTTACACCAGAATCAACAAAGTAATTTTTTGCACTCGTATAAATTTACATGACAATATATATTATATTATTTAGCTAAAAAGAGATGAGATATTAAAATGCATAAAAATATTATTTCTTTTTATAAAAATTAAATTAGTATTATTCATATAAAAATAGCATAAAATTATTTATGGATATTGTTAAAAAAGCTTTAATTTTATAATTATCTATCGTGTGTTCGAATTTTATTAAATTAAATTAAATTAATAAAGTATAAATACTTATTTCTCAGTTTTTTTAGTCGCGATGTGTTTTCACTCAATAAATTCTAATTATAATATAGCTTAATATATCGATCTTTTTTTGTATTATTGTTTAGACGGTCTTTAACCCATTAACCTTTCGATAACTTTGCGAATTAAGAATTACTGTAATTAGAAGCGGAAATTTTATTTATTAACGGTAATACTTAGTTTCATTTGTCCTGGGAATAATCTTTTCTCCATTGTATTCGATATTCTATGCGTAACAATTTATCCTTATTTATATAAATTTGGTTAAGAAATATAGATTATTCCAGGTTATTTCTCTTCTCTTATTTAGCATATTAATAATTCTCTTCTCTTATTTAGCATATTAATTAATTAGATTATATATAATAATTATAACATAAGGAATTTCAAATTATAATTTTTGTTCTAACTTTTGTTCTTAAAATTAATATCATGAGAAAACACAAGAGAGAATCACTTCTTGAAATTTATGTGTTCTTAGAATTTTGCGTGCAAGAAATTTCTCCAAGTAATATGTGCGTGCCGTACTACGCTAATAGAATTTAACAATTACCTGTGTTAGCAATTCAAGACTATCCCCGATTAGGCACACACAACAGTTAATTTCATTTAGAAACTCGTAAAGTATAAATAGACTGAATCCATACATATGTATATGTACTTAAAATATGCCAATAAGTTAGAAAAGTTTTAAAATAAAACTATGTGCAACACGATGCTGTTAAAATCTTTAGAACGTCTCTACAAAAGTATTTTAAATAAAATCAAAATTCGCCAACGTTTTATTTGAATAAAAATTAAGTATGTTCTGTACCTAGTTTCAAAATATTGAGAATTTAATGAACTGTCCTTACATATGTTCAGAATCTTCAGTACAATTTTTAAATCGATTCTCTAAAGCGTTCACAAGTTATAAAGATTTTAATTTGCACCGAATTAACATGTGAATTAACATGTGAATTAACATGGGAAATATATAACCACGTTGATTCAAATGACAAAAACACGGGAATAATATTCAGAATTTGTTTAAAATTTGGAAAAGTTTAAATACAGAGAAAATATTTGGTCAAATAACATTATACAAGTACTAACTCGTTAAAAAAATATTAAATATAATTCAATCAAGTTAGCCATGTATATGTATCTGTCACAAGACGAAATTCTCTGCCAAAAGTTAATCATTTCGATTAACAAAATTCGGAATATTTCATATTTCTACACAATTTCTTATTCAAAATACACCAAAATATTCATCAATATTGATTTTCAGCTACTTTTTGCTAAGATTTTACATACAAAACATCCTTAAGCATATCTTAAAATATACTTAATTTTCTCTTATTTTAGAATTAAACAAATTTAGTAAAACTTTTTGCCCTCAACTGATTATAAGCATCAATAAATTATCAATCCTTTCGCACGAAATTAAATGTTAATATATATTTCGTTCAATGAAACATTAATTCTTTTGTCTTTTTATCGTGATTCAGATATAAAAGCATCAATCTGTTAAAAATGATAGATCGATAATTAGTTGAAAAATAGTATAACAGTAAAATTTAGCAATGATTAATTATCATCCGGGAAGTAACGAGGTTTCACGAATCTGTTAATGTGGAATCACGATTATTTCCAGTCGTGAGAACGCTCCAATTCTATAAACGTTGTCAGAAATTACCAGTTGAGTTCCGCGTCTTGCATACATGTACACGTAATGTTCACACGCGCATAGTTGCACGGGCATAAATGAGGACTTTGGTCGCAATTGTAAGAGGAACTGTAATTTCGCTTTCGCATCGGCGATTTGTCTTTGCCTTACATCAGCTATAATAGCCGTCCTGGCCGCGTTAGGACTTGTGCCGTTTCAGACGCTTTCAGCTGTGGAATCTGGACGAATTTGTGTGCGCAACGTACGAATAATCATTTGCGGCTACATTACGTATTAATAAAGAGCAATTGAAAAATAGAATTAATTAGGAAAGCATCGATTTTTCATACATTTTCTCCTCTTAAAAGGAGAGCAAGTTTCTTAACATAACAAGATAAATTGCAACAATATATTCAATATGTCAGACACGTAATTGAATATATAAAAATTAAAAAGATTACAATCTCTCTTCAATCAAAAGCGCGAATATCAATTATTCATTATTTATCTAAATAAATTGTCTTCTCGAAGCTTGTAAAAATTTTTCTGATTTCTCACGTATTTTTGTTTAAAATTCAAGGTAATGAGAATATTTTTCAGGCATGAGAAAAATATTTTAAATATTTTTCGAAGTTTATAAAATAAATTATTTTTTATTTCATGCGTTTTCTGTCTTTCACTTGTAAGAAGAAGAAATACAAATCCTCTTAAATTTTAAGCACACATTTTTTCGCTTGCTAAAATTTTTAATTTTTAATCATCAAAAATCACAATAAAAGGAATATGTACATATTAGATATTTAAAAAAATTAAATATAAAAAATATGCGCACACTAAGGAATAAAGTTTAGATGTGTATTTACAATATATTTTAAACATATATAATTCGCTCGGCTCGTCGATTGTTTAAAATGCGAGAGCAAAATTATTAGAGACAGGACACTTTTTAAAAAAATTCCTCTCGGGTCCCAATAAAATTCTATGAAAATTCCCTGATTTTTTCAGGTATGAGAAAAATCTCCGAGAATTCCTCAAGTTTTTCGTGGTTTTCAGGAAGTAAGTATTCTACGTAGAAAATGAATAAGAAAAGACGGGGCAACTTTAGACTGAATGCAACACGTCTTTTGCACGAATTCATCGGAAAATCAGTAAACATCGATCGTAAAATATAGTAGCAGACGTGCTGGACGTTATACAGACACACGTGCGATGGGTATGTCGAATGAAACGTCTCCATGATAAAACGAAGGAGGACTTGGCAGACGGCCAGACGGCAAGGAAACCATGCCCATGGTCTTCGTGCCTCCGGCCAACGACGCGGCATCCGGAGGATCGAGCGTATGCTAAAATTGAAAAGAACGTCAGCGATTTGCGTCGGGTGGAGTCTGATTGGAGTCTGGCCTGAAACGCGTCTCTGGCTCGCATTCGAAATTCACGTAATCGCTCGTCTTTACGAAAATAAGAGAATCGTGACGAGCCTGTCTCTGTCAAAATAACGTCCATTCCATTTTGTTTTTCTCGAGTCTTTTTTCCAGCTTCTTCAAGAATTAAATGTTTACTTCAAAGATCCACGCAACTATATAAATACACATTCTAAATTTTATTGAAATTTTATTAAAATCGCGAATTCACTAAGGAATATAAATTTTCTAGTCCACTAGTTTAATTTCCCTTGTAAAGCTCAATATAAAAACAACTTTATTAAATTGTTGATTAATAAAAAACAGTAAATGCATCGATATTCTTATCGAGAAAAATCGATTAAACAGATAGATAGAGAAATCTATATAACAAAGGCATATGTGTGCCGTAATCTATGAACATTGCGCATATTTTTGACTGGATCTCCCTTAACATATATTATTCAACACGCGGCTACTACGACTGAATATCGATGACCTTTCTATTCTTCCGAAAATGTTAGGTAATTTCCTACGGGAGTATTAAGACTTCCCGTTGTTTATCGAAAAAACAACAATATAAGAAGCTTACATAAAAATTTCACGTTGATTTAGTGAAGATATTTTTTTTTATCACCAACGCATTGAAAATAGTTAGATTTTACAGAGAGATAATACATTCAGTGTGAAAGATTAATTGAAATTCTCACACATAAAATTATTCTTATTTTTTTATCAAAAATATTCACACATTAATTACAAATACATTATTATTCATGCGTATCTTGCGCATAATAGTTTGAATATATCAGACAGATCTAACTGCTTAAGAATTTGCAAAATAATGGTTAAATTCTATAATAATAATATAATAAATGTAATTAAATTGTCCCTGTAAAATTAAGAATAGTCGCTTAATTTTAAACGCTAAGCAATTTAATTTCCATGGAGTTGGATCATGCTGAATTTTTCATCAAAAAATTCCGTCAATTACATTAATTATCGGCTAATCTCGTTCAATAGCCTTTTCCCACCATGTTATTATTTAACATTTGCATCGTATCGTGCAAGTTATGCGAATCATAAATCGCGTAACAATTTCTAGAACAAACTCTACTTCTTCTCGTCTGTGCACTTACCTCACTGTATCGTGAGTTTAATAGAAACTGTAAATATACGAGCCGCGTTACTTTTTATCACAATGAATATCACTAAGTAATGCACACGGTAAGCGTGTATTATATGATTAGAACAGTTTCAGTAGGCGAGCACTAGCACTTACAAAGGTTGTTAACCAGAACTATTATTATCCAAACATGCAAACGCTACAGCAGTGAATTTGTTGATAAAATCCTTCGAATATTCGAATATAAAGCGGTAATTCATTCAAGAGCACGAATCTTTAAAATTCGATAACAAAAAAGAAAGAGGGGATTTTCAGATGGTAGTGGTTATTTAAGTAGCGAAATAATGAGATATCGAAAACCGATATTCAATTATCGCCCGTTTAAAATTGATAAGACCGCCTGTCATGATTTTCGGATACAGGCAAAAATGTACATTTTATTCCACGAATACTTTTATTCGAAAAGAATCACTATCCCTATTCCTTCAGGTAAAATTAAAGGATCATGTGACAAGGTAAATAATCTTGAAAATCTTTCTGTAAATTTAATATGAGACTATTCTTGTTAGCAAAAAATATTAAATTCACTAGTGTCAATGCCTTATGAAAAACTTGTTTATTGGCTAACAATTTTCTTTTTTCGCAACACGAAAAAGAAAATATTTTTAAATGACATTATTAGACATCTTGTTAGTCAATAAACAAGTTTTTCATAAGTCAGTACATTAATGAATTTAATATTGTTTGCTGAAAAGAATAGTCTCATATTAAACTTGCAAAAAGATTTTCAAGATTATTTACCTGTCACATGGTCCTCTAATTTTACCTGGATGAATACAGGAGTGATTCTTTTCGAATAAAAGTATTCGTAGGATAAAATGTACACTTTTGCCTGTATCCGAAAATTATAACAGGCGGTCTTATCAATCAATTTAAAAAACATAGAGAGAGAAAGAAAAATCGCTGCTTCGTGCTCTTCGCATATCCATTACATTTTATTAACAAGTCTAAAACAGACTTTAGGATTTCCTTAAATCAATTTATCTGCACAATATATATGTGCAAAGTGCATTGAAAGAGGCAAACACAAAGAGGGTAACATTTTATTTCTCGGTGGTTTGCCACTGCCTTTCGAGAGAGGAGCGAATGTACAATGTTTCGATTCTATCGCGAATCGAATTTAGGACCTTTGGCTTTGTAGACTAGTGTGCTATCTACTGTGCCATGCTCCGCTCATTTAATAACATATAAAATTAATAAAATAAACGGTTTTATAATAGGCGAGCGCTAGCATTTACAAAAGTTATTAACCAGAATTATTATTATCCAAGCATGCAAATGCTGCGGCAGTAAATTTGTTGGCAAAATCCTTCGAATATTCGAATATAAAGCGGTGTAGTAAATTCATTCGAAAGCACGTATCTTTAAAATTCGATAACAAAAAAGAAAGAAGGGATGGTAACAGTTATTTATAATAGTTTTTCAAATGATAATAGAGTTATTTAAATATCGAAATAATATCGAAAACCGATTCAATTATCGCCCGTTTTAAAATTGATAAGACCGGCTGTCATGATTTTCGGATACAGGCAAAAGTGTACATTTTATTCTACAAACACTTTTATCGAAAAGAAGCACTATAGTTATTCAGGTAAAATCAGAGGACTTTCACGAGATAATTGTAATAATAATACTATATTCAATAAATTAATATCAAATATAATTAAATTTTCAATTTTTTTCATCTTTTCTATTAAAGTTTAAATCTTTTTAAACAATAAGATATATAAAATATATATACATAAATGTTATGTGCAGAATGTGCTCCTTTTTATCCATAGATTTTTCATTTTACCAATATAAAATTCATCTTTTTATAGTAAAAATTATCCAATACTATTTTTTTCCTCAAATAATTTTTTATTTTTAATATTCAGCTTCAAATATCTTTATAATTAAATGTCAAATAAAAATCTTATTAAAGTAAAATTTATTTTAAACCAAATGAAATTAAATAAAAGATGAAGTTTTATATTTTTAAACTGTAAAAGCTTAATTCGAGAAATGTATTTCTGTTAAATGCAAAACTATAATGTAAAAGAATCGATATCTGGCTACTTTGATTAAGAAACAAATTTATACTACTTTATGAAACTGAAAATGACATAGGCTCTACATAAGTACACACACACACACACACACACATGTGTGTGTGTATATATATAATTTTTTATTTTTATTTCATTCATGTTTATTATAGATGTTATTCTATTACCATGTATTATTTGCATTCGCAAACGCGTAACAAAGTAGAAGCAAAATGTCACGTAAAAAATTGACTGTTTAACTTCATATTATACATCAGTAATAAATGCCAGTGACAACGAGACATTCCTTTACGCAACTGTAAAATATCGAATCGTCATATTTCGTTTCAGTTTGCCAGTCGGTGAAAAATTTAACTCGAAGGGACAGCAACATCGTGGTCGCACATCCCTTCATCGGAAATAATACATATTCGAATGCAATACAAGCACTTTAAAGAAATGTAAAAAAAGAGTCAAAGAAAATCGAACTGTATCGGAGTATGCTATGCATTTGAATAAATTAAAAGTGCTCATAGTTTGTTCGTTTATCGAATCATGATATCCATATGGACATCGATGAATCTCTCAAAGAGATGCATTTTGCTGATAGGGAGCAGATCTAAGCGCGTTATCGCTGTTATTTTCATTAGTATTATATGTTATTCAGTATCAAGTTTTTCAATTAAAGTTTTTTCTATTTTTTAATTTTATATTAATTCCAATTTTTAACTTTTGGATAAATTTTTAATTTTTAATTTTTAATATTATTATTTTTGTAGGAAAAGTTAAAACAAATATTTTATACGAAAATTTCTTCGGTTAAAATATTTCTATTTAAAAAAGATAAATTAAAAGTCAACTTGAGAGTGGAAATACAACAAGAAACCAAAATCGAACTATACTAATTTTTGTTTGAAAAGATGTGTTATATATAATATTTTTTTTTATTAAACTCTTTTGCGCTTGAGGATATTTGTCTCTAACTGTATAAAAAATAAAGTGCTTTGAAAAGAAAATATTTTTTTTTTAATTAAATTTAATATTCTTAGCTTTAAATTAATTTTTTATCACATGTATTTTTTTCCTCTATTAAAATATTACACACACAATAAGTGCTTCAAAAATATAATCATAATTCTCACCTTTCAACAACTTCTAATATTTTATCTTATGAAACTTTTTTATAAAACAATATTAATATTATATAATTTATAGCTCATAATATATATGCAAGTAATAACTGTTTTCGCATAGACTCCTCCCGCAACAGATCCTTTATTATGATAAAAGAATATTGTTTTTTTGTATGAGAGAGAAATGTAAAAAATTGTGACAAAATAGCGCGCGTTTCGCATTGCAAAGTTAACAAATGAGAAAACGAATAAACGAAGTTTGTTGTCCTGTTTTAAATTCGATACTTACAACTGACAACAAATGGCGTGTCAGGTTTCTTTTCTCGTTGATTTTTTTTATTTCTGTCGAGTAGACAGAAAGAGAGAGAAAGAGAGAGAGAAAGCAGATGCCGAGAAAAAGCGTACTTTTTGCGTAAGTTTGCTAAACCAAAACTGAACTACTAACTCCTAACTTCTCTGCCGTCAAGCAGCTGCAAGGAATTAACATTGCCTCTTCCAAACCGCGCTCGATTACAAAGAGGAAAGAGAGCGAGGGTGAGAGAAAAACAATAGAAACTGAAAAATCACATGGCGCGGTTGAAAAATGTTCATTCAGTACAGGAGCTCGACAAGAATCCTCGCGAATAGCCGCTTTATTTTCTTTCTCATTATTTTGGAGCCTTAAATTCCCATCAACACCTTTGTGTTAATTTATCCTGCAAAAAAGATCTCTTAAAAAGATTATCGCATTTGTCATTGTTTAAACATGAAGAACAAATTCACGAATAATGCGAATATGTCTTGCTTTGCCCTTTTTTCTTAATACTTGTAAAAGAATTTTCTCGCGCGATGCGTTACATTTCCAAATAAATTTACGCACATTACTTACTCCGTATTATTTTAGCAACACAAATATTAATATTTATCAGCAATATCAGTTTTGTAAAACAGATATAATCACACTTAATATCTCCGACTTATCTATATTTATATAATTTTATACCTTAAATATTAATGAAAGTTGTTCAGAAACTTGAAGGTGACATCAAGAATAAATATTTTATAATATATATTATAAAATATAACATACATATCATCATCCTCTCATCAGAAAATATACTTAAATGAAAACATGTTTTTGAATTAATTTTATTATATGTAATTTTTTTATTCCGCATAAAAATGTATCTTATATTTCAAAAAAATATTAATAAATATTGTAAAAATTGTATTAGTTAAATTTAGAATATTAAACAGTAAATAAATATTATAATTTTTGTTTAATTACAAAATTTTGATAAACTTTTAGGAAACTATAGGGAAGCTCCAAAAATTCGAAGACTAATGTAACTATTTGACAAAGAAAATTAATTATTTATTTCATGTATTTATATAATTTAGTTTCGTATGTTACCTGGCTTCCAAAAAAATAATTACAAAGCGATGGAAAAGGAGCTACAAATGTGGCTACAAATTTTTCTGTTGTTCAAGCCGATTAGTCCGAAGGAGGCAACAAGGACTTTTCCGGTGGAAAACCGCGCAAGAAAGACGCGGGAAAAAGAGCGAAATGGATAGGAAACGGACTGCTCCACCAGGAATTTTATTCAGGCCGCGTTTAACATCAGCCTTCCGATATTTCGGTCGAAACCGTGACTGGGAATTTAATAGCGCCCGCTATTGTAACGCCTTAACCCCTTGCTGCTCATATACAGTTATACAGCGTAAGCTGAAACGCGGTAATGCCTATAAATTTAAACGGTTTTATGGTGTAAAAGGTGGAAATCCACGGGATCACCCGGTATATATTTGTGTCTAGTGACTGAATACGCTTCGGTCGCTTTATTGCATCGGGGGTGATACTAGTGTACAGTTTAACTTAACTAACGGCGTCATACTGAAGAATAAATTGAAAACAAAAAGTATAGAAATAAAAAAAAGATCGTTTTATACAAATTAATGAGATGACATATTTTGCTAAAATTCGAAAAATATTCAAGAACAATAATTAAGATAAATGCATAACACATAATTTATAAAAATGTTACGAAAATAATAATGATCAAATTAGAGATGTATCTCTTTATATAATAAACCGCGGTTAAAACAGAGAGTATATGCAATTTATTTTAATTACATTATCTGTCAGTGTTTTTCGTCAACACTTTTCATCTAAATTAGATTTATTTATAGGAAAAAGAGAAAGCAGCAATTATCATATTATTTTGATAATTTTAGAGAAAAAATTCTTCTATATAACGATTATTTCTTCTGTATGATTCTCGCATTTTTATATACTTAAAATTTGGAAAAATAAATTTCGAAATGTGGTAAGTATGTGTTACTTATCTTCGTAAATAATTTTTTTTAAATAAGTATTGAGTGAAGCTAAACAATATATTTATTCATTGCGTATCCATTTTGTTTAAATTAAAAAAAAATGCGAAACATTTTGTTTTTGATGCAATATTTTCTACAAAAAATAATTCGTGACATAAGCTACAATACTTTTGTATAAGAAAACTTCTCTTTTCCATAATATATTCATAAATTTCTACCTCGAAATTTTCCTGTGAAATAGCAATGGAACATGTAATGCCAAATTCAATTTGGCATCACATCTATCGATCAATACATATTTAATGAAGAAGGAAAAATAAAAAGAAAGAGAAAGCTACAATAGATTTCTCGAAAGGAAAACAAATAAGTCGTATAAAAATGTAAAAATTATACAAAAAAGGATAAATGACATTCTCTTTTTCTCCTTCGTTTCGTTGTTCTTTTTTCTGCATATAAATAAATGCATTTAAATAAATATTGCATACATAATTTAATTAAACATTGCAAAACTTAAATAAAAAAATATATCAACTTATAAATTTATCAGAAAATATATTATATCACGAATTTCGCTAAGAGCTCATAATAAATGCTCTATCTCTAAGATAATCAAATAAATTAAATTAAATAAATATATACATACACATATGTATATAATATTACTTTTTAAATCGGATGCCATTATTCATATTGTGGCATTAATATAATTATTAAATATTAAAAATATTTTTTTTTAAATCCACAAATATTTAACATTTAAACCGACTAATAATATTATAATTGATATTAATTTTGAAAGACTAATAGAGAAAAATCGTGTATAAATAGAAAAATCATGATTAAAGAAACAATCAAAAGAAATACGATAATACATCTGCTGGATGACAGCCTGCTATATAAATGGCTACGTGCAATTGCCTTGCAAATTCCGGTACTTTGTCTTTGCCACAAGCGCCGACTATGTAAGTAACAAGTTGTTTCAAGCGTACCGACACTTTTACACTTCGTTGAAACTTTGCTCAGAAGAGTAGCAAGAAGATCTCTAAAAGTGATACATGACTTCAGAGATAGTAGCAATAATAATTATTGATGACATAATGAAAGTTTCATGAATCGTAAACGAAGTAGCTGCTCGCGATCCCAAGAGTTATAGTTAACTCGATAAGTCACGCCCCAGATGATACGCGAAACGGGGCTAAATCTCCAATTTTTTTAACGTTTTTTTCTCGAAATTGTTCGCACGTATAACGACAAGCCCGTACAATCGAACCGATCACGGCCCGGCCCCGTGTATTGTCTATTCAAAAGTTCCTTTACAGACTCAGCAGAGCGTTGACTGCCATTGCTGACCGAGTTAACCGAAGCCGTGGAACTCTTCGGGTTTATTGCATCGCGACACGAGAAGCGCCGTCTCGGATAGTTTTGATTCAGAAGTTCGACAATTTGCAAAATCACTTTTTGTTTCGAAATTGATGCTCGGCGCGCCAAACTCATGAATTCCCTACAAAGGTGACGTATAATTAAATTTCTCTCAAATGTATATAGAGCGCCGCAAGTTTCCTATATACTTCTTTTATTCATTCGCAGTTTCTTTAAATCGAAAAAGAGAGAAGATTATATAGAGACTAGCTTTTTTTAGCTCTAACAAAAATTCTCACAAGTTTTAAATTCTTGCTGTAAATAAACGATAATCACGTTATGCTTCTTACTTAATATAAAGTGGAGTTTTATTTCAATTAAATTTCAAAAATTATAGATACACACACGTCCATTGAAAAAGGTTTATTTTGTAAAAATTAACTTGAAAAATAATCAGGAAAAGAAATCCAACAAATTTTAAACATGCGATTTTCGAGATATAGTTTGAATGAAATTAATAACTAATTTGTTGAAATTAATGTAATTCAAAAAAGAAAAGCTCTGATAATTAAAAGAATATAAGGTAAGAAGAGCCAGTGCGATAAATAGAGCACACGTCAATTTAAAAACGTCAATTAAAAGCAACATCAATGAAATAAATGAGAACGTTTTAGTCCTTCTTAATCATTTCTAATCAGTGATTTCGTATCATAAACCATACCTTAATCATAAATTTAAGTGGAACGAAATTGATCGATCTTGAACGAATTTTACTTTAACAAACGCTGATTTCAGAAATGTACGTAAAAAGACAGAGAAATAATCTAAATTTGCAAACAGATAACAAACGAAAAGCCTATACTTTATATATGTTTCTGCGATAGACAAACTATCGAACGTGATCCTGAGAGTGTTTGTATACAACGAGCTTTATTTAATAATGGTTCCAACATCAGATCTCTCAAGTTTAATATAAATCGACTTGTTTTTTCTTTCTTTTTCAATGTTCACATTAATTTTTTTTCTGTCCATTAATTTATTATGTAATTTATTATATAATTTATATTATGTAATATATTTATTTATTATTTTTATTTTTTAACTGCTGTACATTATTATATCGAGTAAATCTTGCGCCACGTGATCTGTTTCTTTGCATTTTAATAATGCATTGTTTCTTATTAGACTTCTTACTTTCAATTCGATGTTCTAGAATTTTCGACCTGCATAAGACTGCTAAATAAGGTACATGTTCTCTCTATTGGACATCGAATTATATTCGTCTATCTGATTTCAGTCACTCAACTTTGGAGGTGACATATCTGATGGACAGGTAACGATATAAATAATTAAATTTCGGTTCTTTAGATGCGTTTTCATTTATAGACAGGTTTACTATAATTTTACATCTTGATATTCCGATTCGTTATTTATATATTATTTTTTACTTATTGTTAGATTGACAGATCAACTTGATTGTATATTAAATATTACTACGCTGAACATTTAAGGATGCACAATTCCAGCAAAAAGTAGCTGAAAATCAATATTGACGAATATATCCATACTTTTGGTGTATTTTGAGTATGAGAAATTGCGTGGAATATTACAATTTGATCTACATTGCAGAGGTGTATTTTTTAATATTCGGTGCAAATTAAAATCCTTATAACTTGTGAACGTTTTAGTGAATCGATTTAAAAATTGTACTGAAGATTCTAAACATATGTAAGGACATTCTGTACAATTTTCATTAAATTCTCAATATTTTGAAAGCATCCTTAAAGAAAAAGGAATTAAAACGTTCGCATTTGTACTTTAATTAATGTCCTTCTTTTTAATAAATTGATGTACGCTCTATTCACCAAGCTGGCTCTCATTATTTTATATTCCTTTATTTTACTTTACCCAAGCTTATTATGACTAGATTCCACATTTTCCGATTATTCACAGGTAAACAATTTTATAATCCATTATCGATTTTTGCTTTATTATCTCATCTCAAATAACATTTTGTGTATCGACTTTCATCAGTTCGGAAACAATCGTCTATTTATATATGTACGTATAATCTCTTTGCTATAGAACACACGAAAGCCAATTGTTAATAACATATTCTTCTGAGCTCTTAAGCTCGCCTATCTAACTTTACCATTCTCTTTACTAAACTCTCGAGTGTTTACGATTTTCTCCTATTTTCCGTACGCGCAAGTATAAATTACGCGGTCGGAAATGTTACGGCAAAAAGTTTATTCGCGCGATACTCCTCGCAAGATATACGTCTCGGGATGAAACGGAGCTAATTTAATCTTTTATATAAAAAAAGAAAGATGACACATATCCCGCGCGCTTCATCTTGCTCGTAAAAAAAATAGTAGAGCGACTGATAGGGTTCGTTTGGCAGCTCCGAGCAAAACGAATGACCGCAAGGCGAAATAGCATCGCGAGAGACCTTTTCCGAACCGAGGGGAGAAGAAAGAGGGACGCGAGAGATGAAGGGCGCAGATGGAAGAAGAAAAGACAAGGGTGTCATCCCTCGAAGACGAGAGGGATGAAACCAGGATGGGAACGATATAACGCAAAGTCATCTGACTTTCACGCGTCTTTCGACCTCTGACTCGATGGTCGACATAAAACGCGGACTCGTATTTATCGGCAAATGACGTGATCCGTTTTATCTAGTAATCATACAAACGCACCCAACGCAATTTATTTAGTCTTTTAATCTCGCGTAAAAAACTCTCTATTATTTCGCCGACATTGTATTCGGAGCTGCGTTATTCTCAAAATAAAGACTTTGCTTTAAAAATTGCTTTCTATAGAAACTGCGCATTCGTCTTACGTGCAACATAAAAGAAAATAAAAGCGCAGAGGTTGAAAGCACAAATTGCAGTCGATGTTAGATGCGTACATATGTACGATAAATGTAAATTCTCCTCAGAATTTCTACATGCTCTTTCCTAAGATTAGTACATAACTGTAGCTATGTAGCTGTAAAAGGCGAATCTACGCAAAAGTTTTAACTATCTTCAAGTATCTTTGTCCATCTGAAAATCTTAAGTTTTTATTTGTTCGCTTTCTTCATATTGGAATTAAAATGTATCGTCCACATTTATTTCTCTTTAAGAATTAATAAAAAAATTTCCACCACGCATACAAATAAAAAAAAATATATAAGCGATTCTATTTACATTCTATTTATATTAATATATCTTTCCAAATTTCAAGATCGATTTCTTCATTACAAAAATTAGTTAAAATAGTTTAAAAATTTGTGATTATTTTTTTGTCCAAAATCCTATCATTATAAATATTTTATTAAATCTAAAATTACAAGTTTGTTGAAATAAAATATTTCATTAAATTTGAAATTAAAATCTTTGAAATGAAATGTACCTAAAATTTTATATGTACCTATACATGTACGTACACGCATGTACATGTAATAAAATAAAATTCCGTTGTCTTTGTGGAATTTCATTTGGAAAAATGAATTTTCATCTATTGAATAAAGAGAAATCAATCAACATTCTTGAAAAGTTATATCATTAATCCAATAAAAGTTGAACTTTGTAAATATATTATTCCTATGCAAAACGTGAAAATTTTTTAATTAAAAACGTCGTACGAATTAAATATTTTAATTTGTTACGTCAAATCAATTGGCATAACAAATTAAATGAGAAAATTAGCGAAAATAAAAGTTTTCAGAACTTTTCAATATAAAACCATGTGTGGCAAAGTGAAAATTATATTACTAACGTTTTATATAACGCAAATACTCATTCCCATACATACGCGTGTGTACACAGATTACGTAGACATCTCTCTTAGCGAAGATCGCTGATCCAACAAAGTCCAATGGAAACCACTCACGAGGAAAGGATAACGGTGAAAAGGGGTCGATGGAAGTGGTTCCGGTCGAAATTGGCGGTTCGACTCGGCCGATCTTGCCAAAGCCCCATTTAATAATCCCAATAGGGAGCAAGCGGGGAAACGTGAGGGGGACGATCGTGGGAGAGGTATATATGGAAACACGGATAAGTTCAGTTAGCTCACTTTATCTGTTAGGAAAGGTACTGTAGATCAATAACGCAGTTTCGGGAGATTCGCTGACGACCGGCTGCTGCGACTTATGAAGAGGCGAGACGAGACGACGCGGCGTCGCGAAGGCGAATCCAAATCGAATATCACGCCGGCACCAGACGCCATCGATCTCGGTAACAACGCGCGATGTGTCTGGGGAAAAGATTTTCGTCAATATCACGTTGTTTTCGAACCTACGCCAACGGATAAGAAAGAGGAATTATGGACGTCCACTCAAATTTTCCCTGATCTTTCGGATACTTTGCTCCAAAATTCCAAGTAAAGAGAATACTTTCAAGATCTTTTAGTACAAGTTTCTAAAGTAAGCTTTTTCATTGTGTGCCTTTTCTAACGTTTTTCACTCATAGAAAACACAGAGTCTCTTACATTTCAACTAGATAAGTTTGTAAATATACTGAACGGAAAAGATTGGAGAACCTTTGTAAAATACTAATTTAATCTAATAATTTAATAATCTCTCGGTTGCATAAAATTTTTATTCTTTTATTATTAAAAATTACAATACTGCATATTCAATATTTTATTAAAGCGTTGAATATGTAAACAAAGATAGTTATATACATATTTATATTTTGAACACATAATTCACTTGGTTCGTCGACTATTTACAACGTGAGAGACAAATGATCAGAACGATTTTTTTTTTAATTTTCAGAATTCCCATAGAATCTCTCGACTTTCCGAAAGAAATCTCTGAAAAAATCGCGTCAGCAAAACTGAAATGTTTAATACAAAGAAATCGTGACAAGTTACATTGAACAAAGAAATTCACTTGTCACTGTTAAAATTGATCTCGATGCGTCTGTGCTCGATTAATTAATTCTCATACGATTATCAAAGTCTATTTCGAAATTGCACGCGAGAATAGGATTCGCATTTCCCTCCGGCAACCCTGCGCTATTTTAGGTTCAATGAACGGTAAATCAAATAGTAAAGTCACGAGGTCGGAATCTGTTCATTACGCTTTCTCTCGGTGTTTCCCTCCGACTATGGGCGAGCCGCGAGGGCGAACATGTGTCGCAGGATGAGGCCGAGTGATTACTGCACATTAGTGATTACATATCGGGAAAGGAGGGCCTTGTGTGGGATGACGTTAAGTATGTAACACTCCAAGACCCGGGATAGATGCCACGCATTCTTCCCTCGTCCCCCTCCTGCTCCCTCTCTCTATCTCTCTTTCTCTTTCTCTCGCAGCACCAATACCAACCGGTGATTACTCTCGCTGGAGCAGCACGTATGCACGGGGCGCTCTGTCCGTGTAGGGCAACGACGCGGAGAATACCGGAGAAAATGAGACGAATGGAGGACTATGAGGACAGAATGAAATAGTAGCTGAGCTGGGAATGAAATACGCGCGCGCGCGTGCGCCTCTTGGCGTCGTCATGGCGTAGGAGGGGTGGATGTAAGTGTAAGAAGGATATCGGACTCTCTGTTATGGGGTCGAGGTGGAGTCAGGTGTCGGTTACGAGGTCCTAAACTCTTGAATTTGCCCGGCATTCTCGAAAACTGATGAAGCATTCAGTAGCACCAGAACGAACCGAGTCTATAATTTGTTAGGTGCCCCCTTAGATATTTTATATTTTGCGTGTATTTCAGAAATTTTATAGCGGAGTTCATAAAGAGACAAAAATTTTACGACGTATATCGTATCACAAAACTACTAAAAATAAAAAATGTATATTATACTTATATCTGACGTACAAATAAAAATAAAATACTAAAAAAAATGCATGCATTTGCGTGTGTGTACATGTGAATCTGTAACGTATATGTGAAGTTTTTTCCTTCTAAAAATATAGAGAGTTCAATAACTATTAATTATACTTTTTAACAACAAATTTTTAACGAGTTTTGAATCGATTTTCCTTTTGTAAAAGAATCTAAATTTCAAAGTTATATAAAAAAACAATTTACAAATTAATCTTTAAAAGAAAAAATAGATAACAAAAATCATATTCCTAATCAATTCCAAATGATGCATTTTATTTTAATAATATGCTCGATTAAAAACTTGTATATCGTTCGAATAAAAATCTCTAAATTAAAGAGACATTTTGCATATTATAATCAACAACACACTTGATACAACAATACGGAGATACTTCGAGCGTCCCGACGAATAAGTGACAGCCGGTTGACAATCAGCGAATTCGCGATCAGCTGATTGTACCAAGATCCGCGAGGCCACTCTCTCGAAAACCTGAGGCCGAAAACGAAGGAACGTGACCCTTGGCGAGGCGTAGGACTTGAAAGGGCACGGGGCAAATCGCGAGGGGGAGCGAGGGGGAGTCTCGCGCGTGTGTGTGTGTGTGTGTGTGTGGTGGAGTGCGAGGAGCGCGCGCTGACTCGGACTAATAGGCTAACAGGCTAATGTCGGCTCGTTTTGCCCTCTGATCTCCGCTCGGGCGCTCGCAATTATCGGAGTCAACTGGTACGAGTTGACCCCCCGCGCACACCGTCGCGTCGGCAGCTTTTTACGAGCGCTGGCCGCCCATTCATGAAATCGTGGACCGCGTCCGCCGCTGGAATGCAACGTGCATACGGGGCAACATTACATTTCCGCGCCGCGGAGTTCCTCTTCCCGCAGGAATTTTCCGGACGATACCTTACGGCAACCGGTAGTTTTGCGCATTCCCCACGATCCTCCGGCCGTAGCGTTAAAGGTCGGGAGACAATGGAATTACGTACTTTCTACGAGGCATTCGCGTATTTTGCGCGCTCGGACCAAGTCGTCGTTTCGGAAATCGAAAGGACAATTTTCACGTTTCCAAATTGCGACGAGGATTGTAATTTGCGTTTACAATTACATATGCGTGAATCGCCCTGTTTTGAATTGTTCTCGCGTTGTAAACAACAATCTCGCGCGAGTAAACGAGATATTGTGTGTGTTTGACGAATGTAAATTAACAATTATTATGAAAAATCAAGCTCATCAGCGCGTATAAAGTCCATCGATTTCAATTATGAAAGATATTTTGATTGGAGGTGTATCTCCCCTCCTATGATGAAAAGATTCCGCTTGGAAATAGATTACCTTAGCAACGGAAAAATGTTTCGTTTTATCATCGACGTTCATAATTCGCTCCAATAAAAAATAATGTTATTACTGCATGGAGAATGTGCCTTAATGCTCGGTCAATTATCTTGGATGCTTGGACCCACGTGGAAATCATCCAACTATGCGAGGAACTACCGAGAGAAACGAATCACGCATAGCCGAAATTCCTAATTACGTTCACGCAACCACCGCAAGACGGGGAAAACATTCCCCGTATTCAAATAACGTTTCAAAGTTTATCAACGGGAAAGTTATCGCGAAGAAAAGTGCGCGAGCGGGGACTTGAAAAGAGAGTTTATCGAGAGTCGAAGCAATCTAGGAGGCCGATACACACAGGTCGCAACCGATACAAATAAATCTTACTCCTCCGGTCGCCCGCCCTTCCCATCGAACTTTCCCCCGAGTGATTAATTTAATCGTGTATCGGATTAAACTTTCGCTGCGCGCCGTTTTATTACCGTTTTCACGACAAGTCCGAAATAGATGAAATCGAGGTTACATCCTGTCGTATATACGACGCGTTTCATAACAATTTTCGCACCTTGCAGCACGCATGTTGCTCCCTAATTTGCGCGATACGGACACAAGTGAAAACGTTTTGCGATGACTCGTATTTTTGCGTATAAAATGGAAAAGTTTGACAATTGAATTATTCACGTGAATTATTCTATAAAAGAGAAAAGAGAGAGAGAGAGAATAATAATGAGAGATAAATATAAATATTATATAAATTTCATAATAATTTCTCATAAGGTTACAGAACCAAAAAGTAACGTTGCTTAATTTTCTATTTAAAAATACAACCAACTTTTGACAAATATTGGAAAAGCGAATTTAGTATATTCAAGAAATTTAGTATTTCACTACTTTAGAATTCTACCGATATCTCTTGTTGGATTTCAAATGAATGAAACATCCTTTCCATCAGTTCCAATTACGTATTGATCTTTGCTGGATATATTCTGTCGGGAGGATTAAAATTTGTCAATGCAAAATTTCATGATTTCTATGGAGTCATAAAAAATTGATCTTCCATTTTAAACGAATGCATCCGGTTTGCAAGAATAATTAATGCCTTGAAATGAAGTAAATGAGCAAAAATTCCATTTTCTTTTTTTTTCTTTTTTTCGTTATATTATTATATATTTCTTTTTATATTTATATATTTCTTTTTTTATTGTTGCTCCTAAAAACTTTTGACAAAATTTACTCAATAAATTTTCGAACGAGATAAAAGGAGCATAAGCGGATACATGATAATCTCCCCGAGGAAAAGTTGTCCTTCTTTCCGAACTGCTATCTATCCTGTTTACGCGTTTTACGGACAAATTGCTGTGCTTGGATTAATCTCTATCGAAGCAAAGACTTTCTCGAGGTCGAGTGGATTTACCAACAGTAAACTCGATGCTTAAACAATGCATTAAAATTTGAATATTCGCGAATACGCTATCCTGTTGTGCAGCTTTATCGTCTCATTTACCTTGCTTATTAGGCTGCTGCTGAATGAATCTCTCTTTCTCCTCTTTCTTTCTTTTCGAAATTAAACTTTAGCATCACAATAGCACATCGCTCTCCTCCTCAGATTCTTGCTTTAATCTTTGTTGCTGTTTAGAATCTCATTACTCTGTTCCCTCTGCTCGCGTTGCGTTCAACTGACCAGCCAATTCAAGCATCCGATTATCTTTCAGCACGATCCCGCCTTTTATGTAAAGGAGCACGATCTCATTCGCCGCACTGTTATGGTTGCGTAATAATGGCATGGATTTCCTTCGATAACATTGCGGTCTTCATCGCTCGCAATCTCGATGCTTACAATTCCCCTGTGCACATTGTTATTTCGAGATACATTCTCCTTTGTAAACAATGACAAAAAGAGAAAGTAAAGCATATAAGCGGCATCAAAACAATTGCATCCAATTAGAAACGAGAGAGTATAAATAAGCTTCCCTTTTAGAAACTCCACAATAATAAAAATTATTACTATTATTGATATATTACTATTATTGATAAATCTTTAATTTCGTCAAAACCTATTATTCTATTAAATAATTAATATAAATAATAATATAATTATTAATAATTATAATTTATAATTTATTTATATTACAATTAATGTATTATAAATAAATGTATTATTTATCTTGGGACAAAAAAATAATTTGTGGCAGAACGGAAAGGAATAATTTTGCACTCGTATTAAAGTTATACAGGTATAATTGGAAACATCTAGATGAATAATATGTAACTTGAAAGCTTTGCAATACTGTTATCGATCCATAAGCAGGCGAATATATTTTTCGCTTCGTTCACTTTGTTCACTGCTTTTCTCCTTCCACCTTTTTATCTAGCGTACTAAAAAGCACAGGGATAACAATACTCGCTCGGTCGTATGTAATGTAATTTTTCTTTTTACACGGTATATTTCCGCTTTACACTGCGCTCTTCATGTTAATTAGAAAATCGTGACTGCAAAGTACGCCTTGCTGCCGCTTCTGTCGCTTAAATTATGTTTTATATAAAGTCTCTGCGCTTCGGGAGAGATAAATATGTAAAGAACTTGCCTCTCTCTTCTCTCGTTTCGCGTATCAACGACGCTGTACACACAAACCTGTCAAACTATGTAGAAATGTAAAGTTATGATTAACAACAAGACAAGGTGAAGCATGAGTCTCGTTCGCATCATACAAATTTATACACAACGCACTAATATTCATCGGCCGCACAAAACAAGTCTCGGCTTCGGCTGTCTTTAATAAGTCGTTCGTAAGCTAGTTGAAAAGTTTGATTTCTCATGATAAGCATACGACTTATAGTTAATAATGGTTTTCACCAAAAACCGGTAAGATATTTGCAACCCATCCTTACATCATCATTTTACATCATTTTACATTGATACGCGTTAATAATAAGCAAACTATAATTTAACAAGCAAAATTCATACACACTCAAAGTGTCGAGTTAATTAAATATATGTAAGCAATTTATGTATAATTTATATGTACAAGCAAAATTCGCACGCTCAAATAAGTACCGAGTTAATTAAATACAGTAAATATATTAATTATTAATACAACAATAAATTTCATTGCTGCAATTATCCTAACAATGACTAGAAACCACGACAAACGAATAACTCATAGCACATATCACGCATTTCGCTCAGTTATTTCATTTCTTTCTCACGAACATTACGCGTACTATTGTTTTATTTTCCCTCTTTTACTTATCATTCGATGACCATGGTTCCCAGAGTTGCTCGGAGCATATTTAATATTAATGTCGTTCTTCATTTAAACGAATCACCGCTCGTTGCGCTCTTATTCTCGTAAATTTCGAAGGAAAGATCGGTCCCGGCGAATCACCATTTTGCTCGATGCACTTCAATTTGGCAGAATGGTCGCCGAAAATGAAAGGACCTCGTCAAGAGAAGAAGTCGAGTATTTATCAACAAGAGACAGAGCCTTCGACTATTTTGTGAGACTGATACCGTGGCCCGGTTACTTCACGTATCAACTAATCTTTTCAACTTTTTAAGTCTCGTCCACACTTAAGAGTCGCCATTATTTTCCACGCAATCTGCATAACTAGTCGTAAACTTTAATAAGTTAGCGACGTAAAAGATAACATGAAAAGTATACTCGTTTCTCCCCGTGCGATTTATGCGACTTTGTAAATTTGCCAATTGTTGACGTTTCGTCGGCGTCGACAAATTTTTTAATTGAATACCTTTGCAACATGATTAAATTCTTCTTAGAAAAAGGTAAAACACTCAAATTTAATATATAATTATATTTTCATATATATTTATTAAATATATTTTTATTAATTATATTAATTATATTAAATATATTAAATATATTTTTATTATAATTATATTACAATTTTCAGTTTTACTGCGTTATTATTATTGAGAAATTTGTAAAAATAAGATTATTTTGCAACTTGAGATCTGATGGCAAAGTAGTATATTTTTCTCATAACTTATTCAATTTCTCTTCTTTAATTATGTAATTATACACGTTACAGATTTTTCATTTATTTTAACTCAGAAAAGTAAGTAATTTAGATTAAATAAAATATGTGACATGTGTTCAATATTACATGTCAATATCTAGTTATGATATAAAATTTATTTCTGTCTTTATTATTTCTGTCTTACTTCATAATACATATCAAGCTCTTTGTACTTTTTATTGAGGTAAAATCTAATTAGTTTAATTTTTAATGAAAATTTATTTTGAGAAAATCTTGACACTTAAAATTTTACTATCATTCCAATAGAAAAGTAATCAAAATTCATGAGATTAGAAATTGGATGACACAGTTTTTCCGCGTTTTATTAAATTATTTGCTTTTTCTTCATTTTGCTTCTAATATATATATTTCGATAAAAACACACACCCAGTATTTTTAATTTACGAAATACATAGTTAATTTTTCAGATAATACAAACAAAAATTTGGTAATACTTTTAGAAATTCGACAACGTATTAAATAATTGCATCGATAATAAGGATGCGTTGGAAAAATTATCTACGATGACGCATTGGAAAAATTATCTACGAAAATGTCATCATTGTAGTCAATGTACAAGCATTAAATTGATGAGATTGGAAATCGGGTGAAACAGTTTTCCCGTTTTATCAAGTTGCTTGCTTCTTCTTGATTTTGCTTCTAATATACATGATTCGATAAAAATCACACAGTATTTTTAACTTAAAAAATACATAGTTAAGCTCTCATATAATACAAACAAAAATGTAGTAATATTTTTAAAAATTCGATAACGTATTAAATAATTACATCGATAATATGGAGGTATCGGAAAAATTATCAACGAAAATGTCATCGTTACGATCAATGTGCAAGCATTACGAGAGTTTTCCTTCACCGAAACTGTAGAATGAGAAGAAGAGGAAAAATATCGAAATTCACGTAAAGCGACATAATTTATTACAGTCATCCGTCATAGTGAATAAATCCTGTAAACAATTCCTATTTTATCGTATCACGTATTACAGCATACAAGATCCACCCGGACACGCGTATCCGTCAATGTGAATGACGCCTTACCAGAAGACCCCTCTCTGTCTCTCTCCTTCTCGGCTCGTTTCCAAGTCTCGAAGCTCGGGGCGCGTTCAACCGTAGATCGAACTGCGCAGAAACGACGACGTAGGGTCGTCGTAAGCGAGAAGAGGTCGCAGGGGGAGGTTGCGATGGGAGTGCGAGCTATGTAAGAAGCATCGCCGCTATAAGGAACAGATAGGGGAAGAAGGAGCGATAGGATGCGATACGAGAGAACGCGAGATGGAAAGACCAAGACCGGGGTAGGTGCTCGAGGGGGAAGGGGTAGTTGAAGTAGGTTCGGCGTTGAATTATGCCGCGTATGCAAAGTGCAAGCTATCTCGGGGCGATAAGGGAGACACGCGAGTCGTGCATATCTCGGTGGAAATAAGCAACGACACTTTGCGGCAACGGTAAGAATCTCCCGCGGACGAACGGCAGAAACGTGTAACGGTCTCGCGCGTCCGCGCGAGCGCCCCTGTACCTTGCGGAAGGGCTGCTCCAGATATTTGCATAATATTTATGCAATCCACCACCGCGTCGAGACGCCAGCTTGCCTTCTGTTTCTCGCGAGTTCGCAAGCTATAAAAAAGAGGAAGAAAAGAAGGCGGGAAAATCTCTCGCGAAATCCTCTCCCTTGCTCCGAGAGGGACTCCCGCACTTGGCACTTTCGGGGAAAAACTTTCGCGGAAAAGCGCGAGACGTATCGGAATCGAGACTTCGTATTTGCGAACGACGTCGGAGATAAGACGAAGGGATATGGTACGATATGGGTGCGAGAGAAGAGGAGGAAAAAGGAAGACAGGGGCGGGGGAGGAAAGAGATGGTTGACTCCTCGCGATGTGACACAACGGGCCTGAGATTGCGAGCACGAGCTTTGGCATTGAATTCAATTTTGCTGCGCATAACCGCGAGCTGCATTAACCGAGAGTAATATTCCATAGATTAACGTGACCGCACAACGGGAGTAATTACTTGAACAGTTGGCAATGACTCCCTTCGGCTTCCCTTTTCAGCGAAATTAAATCGTAGCATTCGCTACGGATAACGAAGATGATGATCACCTGCTATAAGACCTCTCGTTAAACTCTCTTCTCGTAATTTATCTATAAAATGAATTCATCAATTTAACATTACATGCGATTCGCTGACACATAAAAGAAAATTCTCTTTATACTCTTTAACAATTGCAGTGCACGGTTTTACTTTGAATTCGATTTTGCATCATCTGTGTGTAAAATTTTAATGAAATCGCCCATTTTCCATTTTATTTTTTGCAAGATATTTTATAAAAAAAACAAGTAATAGATATATCCGATGACCTACATACAGTGAACAAATTTAATGGAGAATACGTCGCGAAAGAGACGTATTATCTATAATTTATTACCCTTTCATCAATTTTGCAAAATTTTTGTGAAAACATTATTATGATGAAAGCAGTAAAAGCTATAAAAGATAAATTGAAATTAAAAATGAAAATTGAAACATGTCAAAAATTTAGTAATACTTCAAAAAAATAATTTCTGAGAAATTATAAAAGTGGCATTAATTGGAAAATTAATGCATACATTTTTAATTAAATCTGCTCCTTTGTCTTTACATCTTATTCGTTACTAAAATTATCCCGGTATAAAAAACAGAGATATCTGATGGATGGAAATACAGGAAAATAATGGACATGTGTGTAATTTCCATTATATGTTATGAAGAAGACATATGAATGTATAAAACAAAAAATATATATTGCTCATTGTTTATTATCATAACATATAATATGTCATATTAAATTTTCCAAAGTTCACTCATTAATGCGAAACATTGAAACCATTTTTACAAGGCAGTGGAAAAGGTGCGGTTATGGAAAGGTAACTATGATCCGTATCGCAAAATATCAAGTAATAACAAGCGATGTGCTTGCCTGAAAAGTACAGCGTATGCACTCGAATATTTCGTGTTTCTCGCAAGATAATTAAAACCGCTTCGCACACACACGTTGCTCGTGGCGGTAAATTATACCGAGGATAGATCGATCTTAATTATCGCGACAACTAGCTATTTTTGCCGCGAATCATTACGACCTCGTTGTCTGATAGCGCAAATCACAGAGAAATACATTTTGTCGAATAAGAATAGAAAACACTCTTAAATTTTCGCGTATGAAATTTTCTTTATATAATTTTTTAAGAGTAAAAATCATAAAAAGGGCGCAATCGCAGTCACTTTTCAAAATTTTGAAAATTGATGAAGGAATAAAATTTCTGAATTTCGCGGATAATAATCTCAGACCTCGTCGTTTAATAGCGCAAGTCACAGAAATACGTTCTGTCGAATAAAAATTAGAAAACACTCTTAAAGTTTCGCGTGAAATTTTTTTATACAATTTTATAAAAATAAAAAGGACGCAATAGCAGTAATTTTTCAAAATTTTAAAAATTGATGAAGGATTAAAATTTCTAAATTTCGCGGATAATAATCTCAGACAAAAGAAATTACATTGATACAACAGGATTCGCGGAAAATACTCAAGGTTGTCATTAAGCCTTCTTCGTGTGCGTCATGCCACGAAGAAAATAAATGTCTGACATGAGATGTGACGTCACCCACACACTCATTTTGATATGCATCGCTCCGATGAATGAGTACACGAATGCACGTCAGAAGGAAACTCTTCTTAGGCCGGTCGCTGATATTAACAGCGCTTACGTAAGGATCCTTTAATGACTTAATTTCACGACACAGCAAGAATTTCGTCGCGAAGGCGAATGTTATTTATGAGACTCGGCATGAGATGATGAAATTTGAAAAACGGAAGTGCCTATAAACCTTTTTGAAGCAAAATTAACGCGACAAATATACAGTCGCATTTTCGTCGAGAGATTAATGAACGTTAGTCGGAATAAGTAATCTCTTTTAGATAATGATTATTCGAAATTTTGACTCGATAATTGACTTAATGGTAATGAAATTAGTCGTCTCCAGCAAATGCGAAATTTCGTTCTCTTAGTAAATTATATTAACATTTAAATTATATTAACATTTTAAAATAAAAACCTGTCAAACTTACTATTTGCATATACTTTGCGTATACTCTATAGCGTTAATACATCTGGAAAATATTTTATTATTATGAGGATCATTATGTATGTGTATAATGTAATATGTAATATAAAGCAATATTAATAAAAAAGGCAATTATTATATGTATGCGTTCTTATTTAGAAAATAAAACTAATTACCCGCAAAATGTCAATTTTAAACATCAATCGATGGAAAGTCAATTTTTCATCGATAAAAAAATAATAAATTATCTTTTTATATTTGAATAAGGTAATAATTTATTCTAGAATTATATTAAAAATGCACGATTTATAATTACACAAAGTGAGTTATTTTCAGTATGAATTAAAGATACTGTGCGAAAAAAATGTATCATAGTTCTCTCTTTTATATACATTTTCTTGTACATACACATTTACATATATTTACATCTCGCATGTTGAAATTCGTATGAGTTCATTATTTTGCAAAAGCTAATATGCATTACCGCTCGTTGTAGATTCGTTTGATATCGAAACAATGTGACTAGCAAATTTTGCTAACGCTCGAGATCAGCACGTCAGCAAAAGCGAATAATATATTACTCATTTAATGCCTTACTTTAATTAAATTAATTACACATACGTCATAACACTCGCGAGTATTAAAAAATTGCAATAAAATAACACAAGCTAGCGCTCTTCGTAAAGTTTCTTTAACCTCAAACGCAAATACAGAAGTATTGCCGTGAAAAAAAATCCACACTCGCTCTTCGCATCAGCAAAGACAAACGTAATACGTATTTATCGAGCTGTTAGAGGATTACCCTGAACCAGGGGCTTCGCACCTCAATTCCTTACCGAGTAATATATATATATATATATATATATATATATATATATATATATTTGTGTGTGTGTATATGACATATACATATATATCTTTGGAGAGAGTCGCGGACAAGTTGCAGCAGCAAGTGCAACCTGCTGCGCCGGGTTAGATGATTTACAACGAGGACCGACCGGTGGCCACGACCGGAAGAGGAGCACGGGCATTGCACCTCTCCCCTCCCCTCCTCCTCCTCCTCCTCCTCCTTCTCTTCTGCATCGCATCGCATTGCGTTTTGCGTTGCGTTCGCGTCGCGTATACCGCTCACGCTCGCACGCACATATGTACGCTCGCCTAAGTGCGATACGTACAATAGGAGGAAACGCCGAGGAACAAATTAGACGTACGTGAGGAAGCTCCCGCGCCCACGGTTAATTAATACGACGCTTCGAGCCTTTCCGCCTTCCCTTCGCGTATCTCCATATCTCCGATTCGAGAGAGAGAGAGAGAGAGAGAGAAAGAAGGAAGGAAGGAAGAAAATGTGTATGCATGCGTGTAAAGCTCGCCTTTCGGCTCGCTAATTCGCTTTTCTTTCCTACCATAAGTACATAGAATTATATTTTTGTCGGCAAGAATGTAACTTTAATTAATTACAGCTTAACCCGTAATTTATATTCGCACACAGCGTCGCGATTCAAAATTACTCATTCCCTCTCTCTCTCTCTCTCTCTCTCGCTCTTTCTTCTTTCTTTCTCTCTATCTCATTTTTCTCCGAAAGCAAAATTGTCTTTTTATACATGTACTATTATTAAATGTGCATAAATTAAATCGTTGCCTCTTTAGTAATTTGTCTTGCACGATTAGCGTACAAAAATCACGAGGCCAGCGTGTATTCTCCCGTTATGAGATGTGTATGTGCATTTGTGTGCACGTGATGGATTTATCTACTCTAGAAAAAGGATTTGCGAGAAAAATGAATTTTCTCCTGTGTAAGAGGTCGTATCTTTAAGAAAGCAACATTCTTGACGGAAGTATTTACCAATATCTACATAAGATTAATGGTTTCCGGAATTGTGTATGAAATATTAAAACACACCTAGATTTACATTACAATGTAGTTTTTGTCGCGCAAGTTAGAATCAATAAAATATATACATCGTATATCTTACAGATCTTTGCTTTATTATTACTGTCGAAAACATTATAATAATTTTTCACCTAAGTTTACTCTCTGAACGTTTTGTGTCAATATTTATACGCCGAGGATCAAAAATTCTCTTGTACAAATCTCGACAAAGCTTTCGGATTAAATGTGTACAGCTTCCCGAATTTATCGCGAAAAATCATTTTATATTTCACAGCGATTTTTACTAGAGTGTAGCAAAAATGACAGCTGCCTTAGATAAAAAATGCTACGAGTGCTAATTTTGATTGATGAAATAATTATACGTATTCAGTATAAATTTTTCTTTACGTAAATTTTAGGAATATTTTTTTATGTCATGTTGTATTGTGTGTTTTAGAACTTGTTAAAACTTTCTCATAAATTCAGGAAAATATGAGCATGTTCAAGTTTTTTAAAACAAAAATAAATTTCTTCTCAATTTCAATATAAAAAACTTTTTTAGCTACATCTCCTTTTATATTAAAAATAATATTGCTAATTAACCTTCCATTTATTCTAATATAACTTCTATTTATTCTTATTACTTTATTATTTCTCCTTTTGACCAATATAAATTTATGAGACTGCTCGTTAATTTATATAATTAAAATTGTGTCCAATTACATTTTTATTACATCCAACATGTTGAAACATCTAAGGAGGAGTCACCGACAGGTGTACGTGTAAAATATTAAAATATTCGTGTATGTGATTGATGAACATTTCCAAACCCAGCCGATACAGCGTATTTCCGAATAATAAAGAGTTCCCCGACGAATATAATATTAATATCAGTAATTATAAAGTCATCAAGCGCGTGGATAATCAGGCGGTCTAAGAGTTTAACGGAAATTGCGTTCGGTACTTTTTCTACGGGCCGATTTTATCTCATCGACTTATAACACGACGACCGGATAAACCGGATTGAGAGCTTTCGACGTCGACGCGTCCGGCACGATACACCGATACTTCTACGGCGAGTCGAGTCGCGTCCGCGGTCGGCGAGATCGCTTTAACGTTGTAGACGGGAAAACAAGCGTCCTCGATTCGACGGATTCTTCTTCCGCCGCTACAGCAATTTCCGGTTTGCCTCTGGCTTGCCTACCATCGGCGAAACGAGCGCGCACAACCGGCGATATATACAGGGTGTCTGCTGCAGAGCGGCACAAAAGGCACAGAACCCCCGTGGGAGACAAAAGAAAAATATTAAAGTAGAAAAAATTCTCCTCTTGACCAATTGCGTTATAAATCTCTCTGCCGAGAAAATTGTTGAATGTAAAATAATGTTTAACAATTAGCAAAGCAATTTCAACGTCTGTTTAAATAATTTTGTACATCATCTTATGATAAAAAGTATTAATATACTCGTTAGTTTTTATTGATATTGTATATTTCTCGCAAATTTTCGCGATATGTGATTTGACGTTTTGGTCGCAATTTTAATTATTACAGATTTTAAAGGAAATTGTGTTTTAATTGACGCACAATACGCAAATAAATGTACCCTATTGTTTTTAATCGAGAATTATTTCTTTTGAAAATTATAACTGAAAAATTTATTCTTTCTTTATTTATTTTTTCTTTCATTTCCTTATCATTTATATTAAATATTAAAAGGATATCTACATAAATTTTGTAAAAATTTCCTGAAAATTCCCTGATCTTTCAGATATTTTTCAGTTCAAAATTCTAGGGGTAAAAATATTTAAAAAATTTTTAGTGCAACTTTTTAAAGTAAGTTTTTTTGTTACATGTCTTTTCCAACGTTTTTCACTAGTCACCGAAGGAAAAACATAAAGTGCTGGATTTATAAATGTATTTATAAATGTATTTTAAAAATTGAATAAAGATTAGATTTTTTACTATAAAATTTTTATTTTTTTATCACTAAAAATCACAATAAAAATAACATGTACTTCATATTCAATATTTTATTAAAAAATCTCTGGGAATTTCAGGTTTTCCACGTTTTACCAGAGAGTAGAAATCCTGAATTATTATTTACTAGGTACTCTGTATAGGTTTTATACGACTATAAAACGTGTGTCATTGAGTGTATCAAAGAGATGATTTTTTAAAGAGATTGAATACCAATAAAATTGCATGAGAATTTCTCGATTTTTTCAAAAATGCAAGAAAAATTCCAGACTTTACGCATTTTTCCAAAGAGTAGCTACTCTGAATTATTATTATTTACCGGACGTCGTATGGTTGTACGGTTCTACTAACGCCTGCACCGAAATAAAAGATAGACCGCCCACATTCGTCGTACCCGCCGTTACGCTGCACCGCGACAAATGCAACGCAAATTGCGGTGCATTAGTGTAAATGAATGCGGACGAGTCGGCGGTATGCAAAGCGAGCTGCCTGCTTCAACTATATACGTCGTATGCGTGCGTATATCTCTCGCGCGCGCGCGATAATATTAAATCGCATTCGGTGGATACGCATCCCTGAAGTTCGCGGAGGGAAGAGCAAAGACGCGAGGAAAAAACAAAAAAAAAAAAGACGAGAAGAACGGCAAAATTTTGTTCGTCAACGCCGTCTCCACGTGGTGCGCGACGTGGTGATTTATCAAAAATTGTTTCCAGTCCGAACGTGTTTCATTTCCGGGGGTAGGTCGCGCGCCAAAGTTCACCAGGCTCGCGGGTGATCCGCTGATTCGCATTAAAAGTTGAACCCGCCAACTTCCCTCCCTCTTTCTCTCTCTCTTTCTCCTCTCGTGAAATTTATTCCGGACGATGGGGGACGTCGGTTTGTTGCTCGCGCGCTCCTCGATCGCTTCCCCGCGTCTTGATTCTGGCCGACAAAATGGCGAACGACCACGTCGTCCTTCCTTAAAAAAATTCTCTTCTTTTATTCAATTTCGCGTCGTGCGAAATAATGTCCCTCGTTAAATTCCGCACCGGTACTTTGTTTCGATTATTGCGCTATTATCGCAAAAGGAGGCGCCTCCCTCCCCCCGCCCTTCTCTCTTCATTTCATTTCATTTCATTTCATCTCACCTCACCTCATCTCATCTCGCGCGCGCACGTGCGTAGTGCGTCCTCTTATATCCCGTTTCCTCCGCGCTCTTACCGTGAGATTACATTCCCAAGCGTATTTAACTTTATCCCCCTCCCCCCCCTCCCCACGCCTCGGACCCCATGCCATTTTGTCCACGGTGGCAAACGCGGTAGAGAAAACACGTAGCAACCAACTCTCGAGAGTTCCGTTCATTCGTTTATTACGTTGACGTATGTGTGTGTACGTGTGCACATACATGTGTACAGTTATATATATATATATGTATACAGATATTTATGTGACATGCACACGTAATCGTTTCACGTTACCGATGTTATTTGGAAAAGATATGCTTTTTATGAATCTCCCCTTTCTCTCAAACCACGAGGGAAAATAATTCTCTCATGTAAGAAAGCGAAAAAAAATTCCCACATACGATTCTCCGTCTCTAACACTCGTGCAAAATTCCATTTTTTTTAGCAAGAAGAGGTGATAAAAAAAATGAACAAACGTAAAGACGAAAATACATATTCGTTCGCTGCAACGTAAAACAAAAACGGATATAATCCTGTGAGGCAAGTCGTGACGAAACCCGACCAAAAGCGATCATTCGCAAAATTTGCCTCACCCCCTAGGATGCCTAAAATAGTTGAACGGAACTTTGCGCGATTCCGATGCGAACAATCTATAAACCGGAAATCGGCCTCGGGGAGAGCAAAAAGGTGAGGTAATCGAAATCGAACGGATTATGCGGAAAGAGAGGGCCTCTTAGGGTTGAAAAGGGGCGATCGAGAGGAGGAGAGAAACGTCGAGCGTAGGACAATCGATACTCGACGACGTTTCCGACGTCAGCAAAGGAGTCTCCGAGTCCTCTTCCCTACAACCTCCATCCACTCCCGGCGTCTTCTCCTTTTCTCTCGTCTCGCCCTCTTCTCTTATTATTCCATTTCATTCCACTCTGCGTCGCGGATGCTCTCGTAACGTCAGACTTCTTCTCACGCGCCATACGTACGCTGCGTAAGTAAGAAGTTTCTCCGCGTATATAAACGAATGATCGTATAAATACGACGATCGTAAAGTCGATGCCGAGACGAAAGTGACGCGAAACGTCTCTGCCGACTCGTAAACTTTCCGCGCTCGCATTCGCACGCCAGCAAAATATGAGAATAGGTGAAATGCTCGATATATTCCTCCGATTCGCTCGGTATAGGGTATAAAATAGAGAGAAAAGTATTCGAGAGATTTTTATACATATTATATATAATATAAGAATTATATATTCTTCATAAAATCTGATTAAAAATAATTTTATTAATCTTGTAATTATGTAAAATAATGAAATAAATAATATAGAAATAATAATTAAATAATTAAATTTCATTAATCTTGCTAAAATTATTTATATTATAATTAACAACTTTTATATAAAATCTCTCAATTATTTAAAATACGTATAAAATCAATAATACATAATGTATACATTATTATAATCGAGAATCTAAAATCAATCATCTATTATATAATTGAGAGATTTATACATGTACGTAAAAATCTCTCGTTGTGAAAACGCTAGAATGTATTAAGATACAAAGTATAAATGTCTGAAATGTCAATCTCAAAGATAATTTGAAAGCTGACTTGCTGTTATGCAATACCGGACAAAACGTACGTAATATTTAAAATTCTCACGTACATCGCACGCACATGTACGTTACATCAGTCTGGTATTTAAAGACGCGGGTATCCCCGCAAGTTTTTTCAAGGCGACGCTCTCACGGTACGTTACTCGACTGTAGTACCTCGTAATTCGCCGTCCCACGTCGGGGTGGAAAAAACGGAAAGTAGTCGCACGAGCAATAGGAAGAACGGCTTTGCTTTGGATAGAGACAAAAAGAGAGGAGGGTAACCCGCTTTCAGGGAGCACCAGCCAAGGTGTTACTCGCCGGCTCGTCACGGTTCGCGATTACGCCTCGTTCCCCACGTCCCACAGCCGGACACTTCTGTTACACACATCCAAATGTAAGTGAGCTCGTTAGAAATGCAGCCCGCATTTACTTATTCTCCGGGAGAACAACGCTATCCCGAAATATTTCACGTGTGCGCTCTTTGTCAAACGCTGTCCAAATCAGCTGATCTTTTTAAATAGATATCCAAGCGAGTGCATTAAATAATTGATAAATAATGACGGATGACAAAGAGAATCCCGTCAAAGTTACCTCGTTGCGTTAGAAAAAAATTGCATTAAAAAAAACACGAGAGAGATTAGCTTCTCCGATGGTTATATAATAATAGCCATTTTGTATTAAAATTAAAAGCCCGCATGTGCAAACAAACTAGAGCCTTACATACACGAGTGTCCTTATCAAGGAAAGCTCCGCTTTTTTTGCGCGATATTACAGAGACATATATGTATATCTGGTCGGGATACAAGCCGAATACAAGAGGGCTGGTTGCTTTTCGCTTTGAATCCCCACACCCTCTGTCTCTAACGTGAGAGTAATTTTAATGTTGCACATATACTCGACGTTAATTCCATCTCGAAAATGCAAATGAGTCGTCGTATGAAACACAGTGCTATAAACTGAAGATCTTGACGCAAGAACCATGTACTTTAATATTCCAGAGAAAACGCAAATTATACATTATATGTATAAAAAAAATTAATATATAATTGATTTGCTGTATTAATTGTGCATCTTTCAATCACAATTTTTACAAGAATATTAAAGAATATTATTTTTACGAATATTAAAATTTGAAGAAAAAGAAGCAAATGAGACATGCGTTGTATTTATTTTTTTATGCTTACTTAAATAAATTTTTATATGTCACACACACATACACGTACGAATATAAAATATTTACAAGGGAAAAGCAAATATGGGATATTTGTAGTAAATTGCTCCAATGGCAAACCGATCAGCGTATTAATAAATACGCGTTAATAATTGTGAAAAAAATAAGTTTATTGTCAGTAATATTTGCATTGGAATTTAAGTTATGATATTCATATATATTTAACAGCTGGAGTGTTGTAAAAACGAGAAAGATGTTTTTACCTAAAATATCCACGATTTTACATTCTCTCTCTCTTATCCTATCCACCTCGAATTCCGCTTAAAATTATTAAAAAAAACCATTGCACGCCACGAAATATTGTCCTTTTGTTGAAAAAAAAAATATCGAGAATATCGCAAACAATAACGTAACCTGAATCCCAAGTGTATACATACGAACAGAAATAGTTATTGAAATGCAGATATTCGCAAAAATATATTTTCCAACGTAGTGTTGTACTTTATGTTACGTATCTCGTACATTAGACACTAGATGCACAATGTCTAAGAGCAGTAACATTTCTCAAGCTATGAAACGAATGAAAAGGTTAAGAGAGGAAAGTTTTATGCGCGCGTGTTTTAGAAAGTATGGAAAAAGAAGAATCCCGGATAAAAAGTGAATTCAATTAATATTTGAAAATATTATATATTTATTTAGATAAAATCTACGCACGAAAAATGGTTTTCCACTTTTTCATATATATTTTTATTCAAAAAAATCACATTTTTTAATGTAATAGATACATGAATCTCTTGCTCACTTATTTTAATCGATATCATTCAAATCAATATTTTAAAAAAATAGTACGAAAAGAGATCACTTTGAAGGAAAACAATTTAATTTTGTGATATCCATATCAACCATTAATTACCGTGCAATATTTATTTCGGATCTGATAGAATCTGTGCACATATTTAACAATCTTTTTCCATAAATTGTGCAAATATTGTTTGAAATCATTTATGTAACAATTGTTGATTTATCCTCTCAGAGAGACTAGCTTCTCTGTTGGCATAATTTAATAATAAAGCAAAAACACATATTTATTTCGTTTTTTTTAAAAACCGCGTCTCTGATACAGAAGAAAATGTGTATACTAAAATAATAAATAGAGTAAAAGATAGCTTGATAGTATTGCATTTACCGTGTTTTTATGTTTACGTATTTTTATTTATTTTTAACGAATCTAAAAGGAGAAAAAAAAATCGAGGCATTCTTGGTGTTCTTTGTCGAGTATAAACGTATAATCATAACTGACATTATATTACATACGTAATTCGATGTGATTAATAATAATTATAATTTAATAATAATTATTATTAGTGTTACATTTATTTCGAAATAATGCGCATAAAAATAAACGTTAAAAGTATCTCAAGCTACAATATTGTCGCGTTAAAATAAAATTTCTATTTCAAACCAAATACTGTTTTTAAAAGAAAGAATTTTCGATATTTTTTTATTCCTCACTCTTGACTCGGATCGATAGGATTTAAATTTTTCTGAGCCACTCATCTCTCGATTTTTGCTGCAATTGATTGAGTCGAATGTTATAAACAAAATTCGCTGGCTACTAATTATTTTGATGAAGAAAAACCGTGTAATATTATCACACTTTAACATCCACATCTTCAAAGATCTTATTATAAGTCTTGCGAAAAAAAAGTGCGAGGCAAGGTATGTGAAAACTTATTCAAACTTTGCATGTATACATATGATAAATATTAAAAAATCTGCGCTAGAAAAAGTTGGAAACAAATAATTGGTTATCCATTTCGAGTAAAAAGTTGCACGCAACGAATTTAACTATCGCAAGCGTGCCTCTTTTTCGCGTGCGATGTAAAAACAATCTCCCCTTTCACCTTAAAATTCAGACGCGTGCAAGCGTGTTTTTCATCTAAATTTTCATATTAATTACCGAGAGTTTGCGCGGTCGGGTTTTTTAAAAAATCTAACTCGAAATAGACGGTATCTCTTGATACGGCGGAATGCAAAAATCATAAATTGCGCTTGGAAAACGTTTTGTCCTAGAAAGCCTAATATCAACTTGTCACCGCTCGCTTGTTACGCTCGTTGATACATCCGACGACGATGATCCGCAAGAGCATAAATATGCGTTGAACGTCCTCATTTAGGGAAATCACGTGCCACGTAAATGTACAAACACACACGCACACGCACACATACACACGTATGTGTTCTATGAAGTCGTTAAAAATTTTAGGATAGCGTACACGCACACCTACGCACAACATATGCACACACAAGCATTTATAACATTTATTTTTAGCCTTTGATATTTCAATTTTTGATCACCCATTTATTTAACGTTTGCAGCCACACACACAGACATGTATACATGTATCTCTTTATCTCATCGATTCTTTCATTAAATTTAAATCCCATGGTTACAATATTTATGACTTTACAGACGTCGATAAACATGAAAATTAACGATCGCGCGATGACAAGCTGTTGATATCGATAAAATTTGCGCAATCATCTAACGCACCGCTGAATTTATTACGTCACAAATGAAAAAAAAAACAGTAAATCGTAATGCAATTTTAAAATTATATTGTATTACATGTGTACGCATGCATTTCGAAATGTATTAATATTTGTTATTTGCATTATTGTTGCGTGAAAATAAATATCTTGATTAAAACAAATTTTAGTCTCGCTCATAAATTTCGATCTCGCGCTCAAAAAAATCCATGCTATTTAAAGTTCCATTATTATTATTATTATTATTATTATTATTATTATAACACGGAAATGGAATATTTTATACTAATTAATTTGCATTTATCGCGCGCGCTGTTTTATATATCCGCACGTATCGTTATTAATATCGTGGAAAATAATACATACAAAATCCGAGATTTCGGACTTTCCGCGCTGCGGGGGAGAATTAAATAATATACCTACGAGGGTACATATGGCTCATACTTCTCATACCCCGCGTCTCTCTCTCCCTCTCTCTCGTAACGCGAGTTCGCAGCATCAGCGACGGGCCATAACTCATGAAACGACTATCGGTCGGTTCCCAGGGAACTGTACATCACCGGTATCGAGTTAAAATTCAACGACGCGATGGGATGCGAAATTTTCGCGCGCGACAATTTCGCGCTTACGATATAAATGAACGAAACGTATTCGTTCCATCGCCCAATCGCTCGACCTAAATCCCGATCCTAAAGAAAGGGTGGGATATCCCCCCCTCCCTCGTTCGAGGCCGAGGAACGAACCTAATATCGCACGAAGCGTTTACGCAATTTGGACAAAAAATTCAGACGACGTCGCTTGTTATCGACGTGCATTTCGAGAGAGCTCTCCTCCGCATCCCGGAGCTTTATACTTGACTCACGTGTGTTGCACGTCATACGTGTATGCGCCCGACCACGCTTGTCTCGTTCATCTCTTTTATTTCATATTGGTGTATCTCCGGAAAGCGATGTCCCGCGGCTATATCGCCGTTCGCAAGTACCGACAAGTACCCCTGCGTGCAGCATCTGCAATTTTCTGCACGCCGCGTATGTTTTCCACACCCACGCAGTTTTCTCCACGTGTGCTTAAGCGCTTTTACGCTCGCAGCTCCTCGCTGTCAAATGTTTATGCGACAACGAGGGCTGGGAAATTAGACGCGTTCAAGCTTTCGTCTATCTATCGAGTGGCGAAAAATGTTCAGCAAATTGAAAGAGTACAAAACAGTCGGAGATTCCCTCTTCTTTACGTTTTATTTGTACGTTTTATTTGTTGATATTTTTGTATATCTTTGTGGAAAATTTGTAATTAACACGTTAGATGTCATGTTTGTTTTTTTTTCTTTTTTTGCAAATTCTTGAGGCATTAATATTCGCCAATTATAACGAAATTCGAGTTCCTCAATTCTTACAAGTTTCTATTTTTACATATTTTATCCTCAAATTAAACATGTTTCTAACATTTTTAATTTAAAGTTGAGTAAGGATTACGATCTTATCGCTTTCAATTCGCACTTTTAAAGTTTAGTTTTCCCAATAAATTCTCTTTTCACGCGATTAATTATGATTTATGGGCACTTAACCGACCGATGCTTAAATTTTTTTTGGGAGGGGAAGATTAATATTTTGCAATTAAAAATTGTTCTACGAATTTTTCATTTCTCGCAAGTTTCTATTCTTACATATTTTGATAAATTAAAAATGTTTCCAACATTTCTAACTCAAAATTGAGTAATGATTACGATCTTATCGCTTTCAATTCGCACTTTTAAAGTTTAGTTTTCCCAATAAATTCTCTTTTCACGCGATTAATCATGATTTATGTGCAATTGATCGATGCTTAAATTTTTTTTTTGGGGGGGGAAGATTAATATTCTTCAATTGACAAAATTGTTCTACGAATTTTTCATTTCTCGCAAGTTTCTATTCTTACACATTTTGATAAATTAAAAATGTTTCTAACATTTCTAACACAAAATTGAGGATTACGATTTTATCATCGCTCCCAGTTCACATTTTTAAAAAAATCGAATTTTGCCAAAAAGCCCTCTTTTCACGATTAATCGTTTCTGATTTACGTGCAATTGACTGGCGCTTAAATTAATGAAGAACCTACTTGGAATCGGCCGAAAAATCCCGAGAGAAAAAGCTGTTTCGCGAATCCCGAATCTGGAACACGGTCCGGTGTAATTGTCAGTTATCTCCTCATTTGTAAATTCTATCACGAACGGTAGATTGTGTGTGTGTGTATCCGGTGGGGAGGAGAAACAAAACAGAGTAATTACTGATGTTACCTTCGTCTCGCTTCACGACACGCGGAATTAGTATACATCGCGTACACAAATATTCCGGGCATTCACGCGACTACCTCCTCCCCCTCCCCTCCTCCCTCGCCGCCGCCGCCCCCTCATCCGAATGAAATGTTCACGATATCGATCGGGTTGCGGATTTATCGCCGTTTAAATGCTTATCGGGAGTCAGCTTTTGTTTTATACGCTGAAAACTTGCCATCGATCGCGCGGTGTCCGACTGCAACAAATTAACGAGTCGATGCGCATGCATACGTATATCGTGTACGTGTCTCGCGGTGTCTCGTTTTTTTTTTATTACATTTGGTTTGTTCCGAATAAGATATCCGCACATGCAAGTTTCTGGGTCTCGGCTCGCAGCTGTAGACAAATAGCAGCGAGTCCGGACATTGCACGTCGTAAGATACATTCGCTTACTTTGCTCACGACAGATTCCGCACCTGTAATCCTCACCTTTACCTATATCGACCTTGCGCTATCGCTCCGAAATCATCCGACTCCGATAAATGTGCGCATAGCTCGCGGTAGCCAGGCATGCAATCGCTGGGACGTTTCGCGTTTTATAGCGAATTTATAGCTCATTTTTATCGCCTTCCATTACGATTGCCGCATAAACAAGAATGTAATAAATATTACTTTGGCGATATCATCTCTGATTTAACATAATTATTAAAAGCGTCACGAACGTCATAAATAACAATATAATTATTATTAATTATTAATAACATAATATTATTAATTATTTTGACAAAATTTTGATTAGTAAATTATTGATTAAACGATACATTTGTGTTTGATGACTCGATTTTAATTTTTAATTCGGGGATGTGTTTCTAGCTTAGTAGGATCATTGTTCCTCGATGATTCTTAATTCTTAATGTCATTATTTATACATATTTTAATTAAGCTTTAAATTAAAGCTTTGTTATAAAGCAAATTGGCTTTAATTGATTCATCTCTAGATTAATTTTCAGAAAGTCTTTTTCCTCACTCAATTATAATTCGAAAATTATTTATACCCAAACACTTTTTCATTTAGATGACATTGAATCTGAAGAGATGCATCAAGATGTAATTCAATATTAGATTCCCATTTTAAAATTGCGCAATCGATATTTTTATTAATATTCTTATATAGATTTTACTTGGATGAAAAATTAACATAAAAATATACAATATATTTATGTGGAATAACCGATCGATGGAAAATTTTTCTCAAGAGGAGAAACGACGGAAATGTCTATAAGAAACACGGAAACCGGCTGTGTAATGCGAAATAAAAATTATTGAATCGTTAATTTCACTTTCGCACGAAAACGTGTGCTCCTCCATACATACATGTATACACATATATAGATACTTTCTCTATTCAATTTATATTCCCGATGTATAATATCCCTTGCCTTATATCACTATGCGAGTAATTTCCTAGCGCTACCGACCAAACTGCGAATGTCAGACGAGGTACTAAATACATCCAGCTGTTATAAATTACGGTCTTCATAGGATCCGTAACCAGGCGACCTAGTTTATCGTGTTACAGAATCATCTCCAAGAGCGCGACATAATACGCTGCTAAATACAGCATTAAATAAATTAGCGAACAGCAAACTCATTCATTACAATAATCAACGAATAATCATTTATCTATATTTCTGCAAAATTTTAAACGATCGATAATTTGCGAGCGACTTCGGGACAAAAATATGTATAATTTATTAATTTTTAATCATGTCTTATAAAGTTGTCACACGTGTGTATGTTCTCTTATGTATACGGAAAGTGTGTATCAGATGACAAACTGTCATATTTATCTCAAGATATATAATCGATTATCTAAACATTTCAATCACATATACGTGATTACATACATGTTACACGTGTGTACAACAATATCTTGTTTCTCTTTGCATTTCGCTGATTTTATCAACCAAATATTTTGGTTGATCTCGAGCACAAACAACACGCTTGAATAATTGAGGAAAATCTTCTCTGATACGCGCGAAAACTAACGTCAATTATTAAATTAAAAAAGAAATGAAACGAATTTATTGTATCAGGGGGGGGGCGACTTAAATTTCTTTTCCGATATGTCCGATCGATCAGACATTACACAGGCGTTCCGCACGGCATGTGCAAATCACAAATTGATCCTGCGGTACGGTGAGATGAGGCGAGGTGAGGCGCGGTGAGATGAGGCGAGGTGAGGTGCACCGATCGGTCGGATGAACGTTGATCGCGAGGACGAAAGGGGCGTCGTCCTCGCGAGACGATCAATCACCTCGCGAAAGCATTCTTCTCTTTCTTCTTTTACTACATCTCTCGTTCCGCTGAAATCGCTCGTCAGCCGCAGGACTGTTGGTTGAACGAACGAGAATACACTCGACTATTTTCATGGTGCCAACACAACGATAGTTATCTGCTACGGGAATAGATCCTAAACCTATACCGACTATCAGATTACTTTCCGCGATTGAATTTACGAAAGTTTCTAATTAAATGATTTTTATATATATATATGTTTCCCTCTCTTGTTATTTTTTTTACAAGAAGCTAATTATTCATTTGTTTTCATTTTTAAAATGATTCTTCTTGTGTTATCTATTTTCGTATTTATCATGTATAATTTTAAAGGTATCCTATAGCTATTTTATTACTTATTCTTTAAATAATTTAATCAGGTAATTCGATTCTGTTAAAATATTTATTTAATATTTCCATTTATACGCCATATTCTGTACGTCATTAATGTTCGTGACATATTTTGATGTTCGTAATATAAATTAAACATTTTTTTTTAAATTTCCACTATTTTTAAAGAAAATGATTTATAACATTATTTCGTTTCATTAAGTATTTATAAAATTAATAAAAAAAATATATTTTCATTCAAACTTTCATATATTATATTTTTAATAAATGTAGTAATATATTATAAATCATAAAATCATTTTATTATTTGAGAAAAAAGAATATAAAGATTCAGAAAAAAACAGCAAATAAATTATAATTAATTATAACTTATCTGCAAATTAATTAATTTGTCCATTTGCACGATCTCTCATTTTGCGAGAGTATTAAAATACTTGAACAAAGATTCCGCTCGAAAAGCGGTTGATGGAATATATTATCTCTATTGACGACAAAATAATTCGCATTAATTATTTCGTGTTCGCCAACTAACGTTCAAGTTTCAATCAAAATATCTCACAATCTGAATTATCACATTATGCTTCGACCGTAGATTCTTTGACAAATAAACTTTGCGAATAAACTTCTTCTTAGAAATCCTTAATATAATGTCATTATATATTTGCTATAATTTCTTCCCTTTAAAGTACTACTATAATATTTAAATATATAATTGAGTTCATGTTAAAGTTAAGTCTATTTAATCTCAAAAACAACATTTTCCTAGCTACTTATACTTTATAAAAGCATACTTCCAAAATAGTTTAATTTGCAATGTTTATTAATTAAATTTAAGCTTGCATTAATTAGAATCAAAATTTTACTATGTTTATTTGTTCGATTTTCAGAGACTGAAAAATTTAAATATAATCATATATTCAAAAAGATATTTGTTCCGGAAAAGATTAAACCGACGTAATTTTGCAATATAAAATTCATTAGTGTAATTAATTGTTTTACAATTTTCGCTGAGAGAATCATAAATAAAATTTTATATTAACATTATATATATATATATATATATATATATATATTTCCCTCTCCTCCCGCCACACACCATACGCAAAGTATGATCATCGCGAATTATAAAATTCTCTTCATGTAGAAAACCTACCATACTTTTTACTCTTTTTCACGTATCATATTATTCAAAGAAAGTGATAAATTTGTAATAAAATAATAAATCGTATTAAATTTATAAACTTAATCGAGAAAAATATGGTATTTATTTTACTTATTTGGTATTTATTCTAAATATATGTCTAAAAATAATTTTAAATTCTTTATTATCGATTTATTACGTCTCTCGTGGCAAATAAAAAACCTTATTAAAAAAAGTGCCAACTAAAATATTTAATATTTAGTTTAACTTATTCGTGCTTATAACAAGACTCATTAATATCGATATTTTTGCTCAGAAAAAAAATTTACTTTCAATTAACCAAACAGTGCAATCGCAAAGAAAGTTGGCCGATTTATTTTCGAATTCTGCTCTATACACAATAGTTGTGCGTAGAGTGAAAGAACGAGAGATCTAATTCTCATCCCTTATTTATCTCGACTGGTTATTATTCGTCGTTCGAGCGCGGTGCAAAATTTGTACACAGAACTCACAAGGCAAAGAAAATATTTTCTTTGAGACGGTCAGCGGACGTGCTACTACGCAGATATTTGCCGAATACATATAAGGCAGGTTCGCATACGTATCTAAACGCGAGAATAGAATAGCTCGCGTTTGATCTCGTAGTTTCAGTTCTACTTCCGGCGTATGTAAGGGTATTTACGTGAATGTAAATCTCCTGTACTCATATATGTCTTTGGCATACGCCACTAAATGGGAAACTGATGCAGAATTAAGTTACTCGCTAGTTACACAGACGCAGTTTCTCATCGCTTCCGAACCTAAATCAACTTCATAATTATATATGATATAATTTAGCATTATAAGCAAACGTAGTTCTCATCAAAGTTTATGGTTGTCAGGATCAAAATGTCCACAAAAATTTAATATCTTATTGTCATCCATAATACCTAAAATGTAATACCATTAACAAAAATTCTTTTCAATTTCTTTTAATTAACAGGCCTCTTTATTTAACTTTTTAAATCAATTTGGAAATAATGTTTCTTTAATAACAGTATGGGAGGGAGGAAGAGTAATTCACATTTTTCAAATTTTTAGCATTGTATATCTTTGTATATAATTAATGTAGAATTTAAGATTAATTGAAAAACTGAAGTTAATTAAAACATTCTCATTTACTTCCTCCTTTTAAGCTTAAAAAAATGCCACATGTAAAAAGTTTGCCAAATGTCACATTTGCAATGTTAATTAATCAGAAATTAAAAATGAGATTGATTCAAAAGAATCTGAAAAGACTTATGGTCTTAAGATAATTTTTATGACACGTGTATTTTATGTATTACGTATTATGTAAATATACATTAAATCAAGATATATTTTCAAGATATATACGATCTTATGTTTTGTTTAACAAAAATAAATTTTGAAAAATTTTGAAAAATATATATATTTATATATATATAAAATAAATTTTATATATATATATATATATATATAAAATAAAATTTTGAAAAATATATATATTTATATATATATAAAAATAAATTTTATATATATATATAAAATAAAATTTTTATAACATTATCAAAATATCTTACATAATAATTTATCCGAAATAAGCAATATATGTAAAGCTACAGAACTGTAAAAGTAATTAAATTCTATTAATTTAATTTAATTTAATAAATTAATAAAAATAAAAACTTCCAGAATAAAACATTATTTCCTAGTAATGTTTAAAATATTAGAAAAGAGAAAATTATGTAAATGGTACATGAAATATTACGCAATAATAGATTTTAATAATACATATTTTTTTTACATTTTACTTAATGAATTAAATAAATGTAAGAAAAATATATCTAACGCGTATATAAATTAATATCCATTATTAATTAAAAACACACAATTATTGAAAAATAATTTAATTTAATTTAATAAAAATTTCAAAATCTACTATGTCCGCGAAATGAATTCAACGTGGTAAAAAAAAAAAAAATAGAAAGGATATAGGGGAAAAAAGCCCGAGGACGATAGAAATAAAAATTTCCATTTTTCGCTGCTAATTTATCGAAACTATTTAGTTCAATTCGGCAGAAATAAATTCGAGGCTATTCTCTAGAACGGAATTACTTTAGCGAATCATCGATGGCATATTCAACGAGGATACGTTATATCGGGTGCCTTATCGTTTATGGTACATTTACGATTACTTAATAAACTTCTAGCCCGAAGTCCAAATATAACCCACATGCAATATCCAAGGAAAATCGGAAGAGTAATTTAAACTTGAGCGAATCGGAATTATTACAAAGGTATAAACTGACCTTTTTCAGTGCACGCGAATTTAACACACGATGTAGAGCAGAATACACAGACTGTGACCCTCGAATACAGACATGGCTTGTTGTTGTTGCCATCTCCAAGCTTAACAAAGTTCTTTCAAGCCCTAACGAGCTTACTCTCGGCGAGAGCTGGTCAAGTGTACGGCTTCCGTCGTCGCAAATGATTAATCTACCTAACCCGACTCGAGATACTACTTACATTCCGATCGTATGTACGTAGTTGGATGATGGCGGTTTCTTTTCTCCAAGATAATGTCCAGAGAAATATATTTATATATTATCGCGCTGTTTTATACAAGACACTGTAAACGACTTAATATTCAGTAGATGAATCTCTTTCATAGTAACGCATCATGTCTAGATGTTGATTTATAGAGCGGTTCTCTGTAGATGATGTACACCGCGCTTTACTCGAGAAAGAAAATAGGAAGACAAGGTAAAATGCTTAAACAAGTCGTTTGTCTCTAAACACATTATTTTCATAAAAACAAAACGCTTCGCGCACCAGAGAATCAGCGATATCAAAAGATCATCTCCTGTATATTAAAACTGATTGTAATAAAAGAATAGTTGTCAATAAATTGTTTGTACTCTCATCGCAATAAAATCTATTCGAAATCTATTCGAAAAAAAGAACAAGATTATTTTCATCTTACTGCAAATCTCTTGCAAATATACGTATTAATAAAATTATTATTAAATTATTAATAAATACATTAGGATAACTTTCTTTCTTTCTTTCCACAAATTTTTACAAGAGCACATTCATGTGGCATCTTTTCGCGTGAATAAAATAAAATATTAGAAATTGAAAAATATAATCGTTGGATAAAACCGTAATAAAAAAAGAGCAATGGATTTTCTTCTATAAAATCAAGCTAAAACAATTGCAAATATTCAATAATGAATGATTCAAGGCGATACAGCTCTGGTGGAATTTGGTGTAAAAATTCCTCGAGATATTTTTCAGCCATTTGTTCGATGCTTAGTATACATCGCGTGGGAAAGCATTCAATAATTTCAATTGATCGCAAATATATTAATAAAATTATTATATTAAATTTATTATTAAATGACGTATCAATAAAATTATTGTTAAATCTTATTATTAAAAATATATTAATAAAATTATTATATTAAATTTATCATCAAATTATGTATCGATACAATTATTATTAAATTATTAACAAATAATCAAGAATATTTTTCTCTCTTTCTGTTTACAAGAGCGCACTCGTATGGCATCTTTTCGCGTAAATATAAAACATTAAAGGATTAAAAGAATATAATCGCACGAGATAGAAACGCATCGCGTAAACAGAACACACAATTTTCCTTTGTGAATAAAATCCAACTAAAACAATTACTCAATAATGAGAGTAACGCAAGACAGCTCTCGTGTTCAATTCTCCGGAAAAGTCCCTCGAGACGTTCCTTTTCCTGATGGCATTTGTTCGACGCCTAGTGTACATCGCGTGGGAGAGAGTCCAATTTCACCTGGATCGGTCAACTACGTACGTACGTACGTATGTACGTACATACGTACATACGTACGTACGTAATTCCCTCCTTCCCTCCCCCTCCTCCGCCTGCCACCCGTACCTCCAGCGTAATTGAATACTCAATAGGATTTACCAAAGCGGGCCGCGGCGTCGCGTCGCGTCGCGTCGAGCCGATCGACAGGACACACGCCAATATTTGATCCGCGTCAAAAGCTCCGAGGCGAATCCACCACCAACACGGCGGCGGATTTTCAACGGTCGTTAACCCCCGCCGTGTGTGTCTCGCCGCCGCAACGCGCGATCCTCCCCCTGTCTCTCTCACTCTATCCACCTCTCTTTCTGGTCGAGTAAACTTCCGAAAAGCCGTCATCCCGATTTGTCGGAAATTATCGATTGTATCTTTGTTTACGACGCGTGCGACCTGGCCGAGGACGTCGACGAGGATCTATGCGATGTTTTTTTTCTCTCTCTCGATAGGTTCGAAATAAATTTCCGAGCGACACACACGGTCGAACCTGATTCTTTCTCTCTGTCTCTCTCTCTCTCTCTCTGTCTGTTAACGTTTTGTAGTAAGGCGATAAAATAACGCGTGTCGTAACGTTATTGCACCTGCATACACGTGCGCAATAACACGAACATAAATCTTTTGTTTTCACTTCGAAATGTCATCATCGCCAACAGCGTGAAATTCTGTCAAGAGGCGTTAGAAATCTAGCACTATCGCAGATCGTATATTTCGCATCTTTCTTCGGGAAAAATATTTTTTTCATAAATTTTTACAATTTCAAAATCGCACAATAAAACAATCCATTATAAATTTATAATATTTAGTCACGAGCGTAACACTTGCTTTACATGTGAGACGCCGAAAATGTTTCCCAAAAAGAAAGACATGAAAAATGTTTTTTTCACAAATTTTTATGTCAAAATATTTTCTTCCTAAATTTTTATAATGTCAAAATATTTTTCTCATTTTTATAATGTAAATCGTTCAATAAAATTTAAACAATCCATTATAAATTTATAATATTTAGTCACGAGCGTAACATTTCCTCTGCAATATATAGAGAACCGAAAATGTTTCCCACAAAAAGAAAGACGTGAAAAGTTTCAAAACTGTAATCAATTAAAAAAAGAGACCGCCCCAAAGTGCACGCTTTAAAAATGGAAAGACAAAAAATCCAACTGTATTTAAAATCGAATTCTTCCAGCAAATTGCTCGAGCTGAAATTTGAATTTAGATAAAAAATATTTAACGATAAAACTTTCGACATCTAGTCGAAATTATCAATCAATTACGTGTTAAAACTTGCACTTAAGTTTTGCTCCCTTATGCTCGTGCCTGTGTAATATCCACATCGCCTCCATGTTTAGCTTTATCGGCCTATCCGTTTTGAGGTATGTTCGCGCCACGAGACAACCAAATCCACAGGTGTGGTCGAAAGGGTGCTCACATCGCGCGCAAGTGCCTTTGAATTGGTAGGGGTCAGCCCGTTGTGACAACGCGTTGAATACGCTGTCAAAGGCAGAGGTATGAAAGTCGCCGACTACATATCCGGATACAATGCGACCTCTCGAAAGGACAGAATAGCCCAGGTCGTCGCGATCTAGAAGACGACAACCATTTTCCGTCGTCGTTACTACCCCGTTTCACACAATTCTTTTCCACCCTCCTCCACCTCCATGAAAATTAAGTCGCGGGTTAACCGGCGCCAGTTGGAGATCGTGATAAACGGCCACCCAGTGGATAGTGTTCTTATCTGCACTATCCTTTTCCTCCTCCCCTCCTCCTCCACTTTAACCAATTTTTTTTCGAGCACTCTGGAGATTCCGTGCGAGAAAGAGAGGGAGAGAGAAACGCATGCTCTGAATAAATTCAGACTTTTACGTGGCTGTCGCGAAATTGGGGATCAAGATTATTTCATATATCTCGTAACTTTGGGAAATATAAAGTCTAAGTGAATTGAAAACTGTTCGTGTTCCACATCGTTTTACAATCCATATCTTTGGGAGATAAAAAGATTACAATGCGCTAAAGAAATCAATTCTACAACCGGTTTGCGAATCGACTTGATCGATTCGAGACATTCTTTAATCTTCAAGATCTTAAATCTTTCTCTACTTGTAGCACAAAATTTAATTGAATGTCACATCCTTTTTACATACATTAATAATTAAATTTCATTAATTAATATTTAATTAAAATTTATTTTTATTATTATTTTTATTTTATTTTATTATTATTAATTTTATTATTATTTAATTTTAATACTGAATTTATTGACAACTATTCTTTATAAATAAAAATTTTTTCAAAAGTAAAAGTCCATTTGAAAAATGAAGAACAGAAAGAGTACGTTTGCAAAATTTAGTCTATAATATTGTCAGAGTAGAAAATGATCGTCTGCTATAAATAATAGCGCGCGATAAATTCGTGATCAGGTAGACCTGTGAGTCTATCGGACGCTCTCACGATTAGATTAATTTTAATTGAACGTCTATGTATATATCCTAAAAGGCCAGCTACTGTCAATTTACTAACTCGATAAATCTATAAAATAGCGAGGTGAAAGTGTGGCTACATTTTATTAAATTCCGTCTCGCAAAAGGCTATTGTGTGGCATCGCGTCGCGCCAAATTTAGTAATGGATCATTATTGAATCCTGCAGCGAAAGTGCGAATATTGAAATTTACTTAATTACTTTTATCAACGGCGCAATATGGATCCACCATTCTTACTTCCTGTACGATATTAATGATTCTGAATTTTGCATAAAAAATGACGGTAGGAAATACTGTTACAAGCCGGGATGATACAATATATTCTGATAAAAATATTTTGGCGAAATATTTTTGTGTAAAATTATTTTGAAAACATAAAATGTGCAAATAAATATTTGCACATTTTATGTTTTTGTAATGTAAATAAAAAAAATTGAGTTACATCATTTACGTTTCTAGAATTACTTTGGCACACAATTATCAAAAATCTTTACAAATTGTCGATGTAATTTGGTAATAATTGGAAAGACTTATATGTACCTATACATAATTAATTATATTCAAAAAGTCAATATTCAAAATTAAATATTAATGTGTGTATGAAAAAATGATAACGGTCAATCAAAGTTCTTATATTAATCTCATTATATATGTATACATATATATAATATTTAAACCTAAATATAGGTTTTTCATTATTCGCACTTTCTCTATATTTATATTATATTTATGATTTCCATATTAATCTATGATTTATAATTAAAACTATGATATTAAATGTCTCTACGATAAATATCTGTTAATTGTTTTTTAAAAAAGTATTTGAACGCTTAATTCTCTATAGTTACTCTCATTTTATATATAATCTACAGTTACTTTCATTTCACATATAATTTTTATTGGACTGGAAATATTAAACAGAGTTCTCTTAAGCTGTCTTTTTCACATCTTTTTGAATAACTTTTGGTACTAAAATTGAGAATAGAGCAGTAAATTAATAACTAAATAGCACTAATTCCATGATAGTTTCCAATCCAATTTGCCGCGGTTATAAGTACTAGTTTAACAGAGATTATCTTGTGGTAGATATTGAAACTAATGGATGGCAACTAACTGTCAAAGCATATTGCTTAATGTGTTATCATTTCTGAGATCAATATTATCATACAAAACAATAAATAAATATTTAATATAATATTATTTAAGTTGCCATTATATTCAAGCATATGTGAAAAGTCTATGCATGAAAATTTTTTTTTTCTATACAAATTGCTTTTTAAATCTGTATATATTATTACAAAATAAAGAAATACTTTTACAATTCTTTCTACTGTTTAATTCATTTTTCTACTGTTTAATTCATTTTTTTACTATTTAATTCCTTTTTCTACTGTTTAATTCATTTTTTTTCAATATAATGGTCTAAAAAAGTAAGTTTTAAGCCAAAATTTCAATATCTAACAACGGATGCAGTTCTCAATAATATGTGAAAATGAATTGACTGCTTATGCTTAATTAAAACGTTGCAAGACGAATGTTTCTGTTCAAATATTACTCACGATGTTTGATGTGCAGTCTAGGAATGGGGTCCTGCGGCCAAGCCACATTTTGCGCAGCTAAGCTGATTAAAGTCAAAATTTGCAGCGACGCATCCATCCTGGAAACAAATGGTCCTGCAGGATATCCGAATCAACGATAACTTTCACGCTTCATTATCGCCTCCACCGATTGTCATTTCTGTAATTACACAACAAAATCGATACATGTACATTTGTATAATTAAATTAACATAAAATTATATTATTAGAATAACAAGTTATATACGTTCATTTCATATAATTACTTTTACATTTTATATTTTATACGAATGCATGCACGTAAAAAAATGATTACAAAAAAGAATCTACGGCCATTGAACCTTCATTTTCCATATAATTATCACATTGTTATTAAATTTAATATAATGAAATAATTTAATGAAATAAATAAATAAAGAAAAATATTTATATTAATAAAATTATTATCTAAAATTAAAAATCATTAATTAATAATATTTTCCCAATATTTAACCACCCTTATATGTCGTTTTTATGGCAAAACGCTTTTATTATTATTTTATTTGATTATTGCTCACTAACAGTATCATCATATTACGTAGGAATTTGCATCGCGGAATCCAAGATAATATATTACTTTGAGAAAATTGAGTTCTTTAGCGTATGCGCAATGCACTGTGTGTACCGGTACTCCAAATTGAAAGCATGTATTCTTTACAGAACGGAGGTGAAACGGAGAGGAATAGGTTTTTGTCCTCTTTTTCTGGGGGTGCGCGCGCGCAAAACTTGTATATGCATATCTTCTCGTAGAAGAAAACTACTACTTGGAATAAGTAAGGGAGAGCACAAGGTAGGATAAAAGGCTAACGAAGGAACGGTAGACGACCACCGACTGCAACGACGACGATGAAGAAGACGACAATGTTATGCATTATGCAGAGAGGTCGCCAGCTCGAGTTTCTATTTGTCCGGGGGCCGTAGTATAGTACCGTCTTACTACCTGGAGTACGTTCAAGATTAACGTAAAGTATCGAATACTCGTGTATTTTCGTATATAAGATGTTTAGAAAATATGCAGCCAAGGTTCCATAATATTATATTGAAATAGTGAGGTGTGTAGCTGGGAAAAAAAATGTGTTTTCATATCAAAATGCGTCTAAAGTAATTTTTCTTCAGTCGCTTTTTCAGTCAGCTACGTAATCTGTCCAAGAGAGATCAAACAATTGTTTTAACATTGGTCTTATTAGATTGATACATAAAATATATATATATAAAAAATTATGAATGATTTCCCTAGAGAAGCTAGAAACTATTGCATAGTTTCTAAGTATAAAGTCTACATCTGAATTGCATGCAAAAATTATAACGCTAATTATATTTCATATTTAATGCGCTATTCCCGAGATTAAAGAATTATATAACTTCATAATAAAAATTGATTTTCTCTTCTTAATAATTTATTAAATTTCAGATATTTAAGGGAAGCTCAATTACTGCTTGAATTTGATTAATAAAAATTTACATGGAAAGTGGCTGCGCATTTTCTAAACAACCAATCTCCGAAAGCTCTCGCACATAAGTGCTTGGGGCCAAATTTTGGAGCGCTCGTCATGTTTTTCCCGAAAGTGTCCACCAAAGTAAACGAAGCAAAATTCCAACAATCAACTCTAAACGTCAATTCACTCACGCGGGTTTATAAGCAGCGCGACAATAAGGCCAGGAGGATCAGAACTGACAATAGTTGCATATAATGTTGTTCAAGTATTGATTAATCTCGATCAATTGATTCGCGATACAATCGTCAATTGTATATCGCGTATATTCCGATAGGACAAAGCGCATTACTTGACATCTGGCACATGACAAATTCATGATCACTTTGCGGCAACGAAGCTGCTCGAGCGATCTAATAAAATCAGATCGTGAATCACGTTAGAACGGAAATGAAGGGAGGAGGAAAGAGGGGAAGGAAAAAAAAAAGAAATGAACGTTTCTCCGCGGATTCGCGTCGTGTTTGCCGTGATGTTTGCAAGAGCGAGGGAGAACGCGCCTCGTGCAAGGCGTGGCTCGCCCTACTTTCGCGAGAGATACGACAGACGAGTTGCAGATCGAGAGAGTCACTTCCCTGCAGCGTCTCGTCCCGAGCAGCAGCAGCAGTCGTCGCTTTTCGATTCCGTGTGCACGCACACCGAAAATGAGACTTTCTCTTACATTAGACGGTACGCGAACTCCATTCGCGCGTTTACAAACAACGGGAAAGCTCTCCAGCTCGATCGCCGGATGCTCTCTCTCTCTCTCTTTCTCTCTCTCTCTCTCTTTAGCTCTCCGTCTCTTTCTCGATGTGTGATGCAGAGAAAGATATCTAATTTTCCACATAGCACAGATGCACGATATGTAGCGGATATGTAGACACGGAATCCGCAAAGGAACTGCGCGATTACAACTCCAATTTCGGAACTCGAGATTGTTAGATCCATCGCGGAGTAAAATTGTTGATGTAAAAAATTATGTTTCTTTCTTTATTTCGGGAATAAACGATGTTTAATACTTGGCTGCTAATCTCTCAATATTGTATTCAATTATATCTTTATACATGTACTGCATATATTATACTTTAAATCTTTAGCTGAGAGCAAATAAATTATGCGAATAAAGCTCCTTTTAATGTATTCGGTTTTCATTCGTAAGAAAATTTTCAAATTGTTGATCTTTAACACGCACGCACAAAATTTGATATTTAATTACTTAGAATCCTAATATTTTACACCATAATATTTTAAATAAATTTATTATTATTTCTATTATTTTATAATAAATTTTAATAAATTTATTATAAATTTATTAATATATTTTATTGAAATTATATAGTATATATTATATATTTATGTATATAGGATACTAAATTTTGGAATATATTCGGTTATATTGCATAATTAATATGCTGCGCAATAAATATATATGTTATATATAATTAATTTAATTATTTCAAATATTATAATATCCAATAATATTTTATGTTACATGTATACATAAATATATATAATTTACTGTATATCATTAATGAAAAACAATGTTTAGACGAAATACAAAGAGATGTAGGTGTTACGCAAAAACTTCATTTTTATTGAATTTACCGTTATTCCATAATTGTTTATTTCCTGTCGCAATTAATTATTTTAATTTGTTTAATTGCTATCTTGACGTTATTTCGGATTACATTCTTGACGACAATATTATTTGTAAAACACTCATATATGTAGTAAATATGCCGAGCTTTAGCAGATAGGTTATTATTGTAAACATCGTAATTGATAAATATCAGAGTACATCCAAACTCTCTCTCTCTCTCTCTCTCTTTTACTCTCTCTTTCTCCCAGTCAAATAATTATTTACTAAATTATCTCGCAATACATTCCTATCCTGTTGCAATAATACATCAATTTGAGCGTTAATCTTCACATTCGGAGTGTGCACGCACGATATGATACAAATTCCACTTTTTCGCTAATTATCAGAAAAGACAATCAAAAAGAGCGAAAGCGGAATTATGGAGCTTTCAAAACTGTTGCAAACAAAATATAAAATTCGTGCCACGCATTTTAACGATGCACACCTTTTTTTAACTATGTACATGCATATGTAGGGTGTAACATCAACAAAGATTTACGATGCGCTCGAAAAAACGGGCGGAGAACATAAAGCGAGAGCAAGAGGTGCACGAAAGGGGGTGGAAGGGTGAAAAGGCAAGTCGCGAGAGACGCGAGGCGTAGCCTCTCGTGGGTAAAACTTTGACCAACAACCTACTGGAAATGGAGAACGCGAGTTGCTGCAGCCGAGGCCCCCTTTCCCCCTTCACCGGTTTAATTATCCATGCGCTTTGTGCGTGTATGGTTGCTCCAACAAGAGCAACGGCAATGGCACAAATGGCGGTATGAGAGCGTGATTGCTCGGACCGTAGATAGCGTAGCAGTGCGATTAATCTCTGTTCAACAAGCCGGCGATCAAAGTAAAAACAGCGTCGAGCGGCGAGCCGCTCTCTCCGTCTTACGTGTAATTTTCGACGAAAATTCTAACTGAAAATTCGAGCTGAAATCCTAAAGGATTTCTCGTCGACACGCTCACCAGTTTGTTTGTCCGCTTGTCTGTTTGTTGCAGCAACAAAGATAGACGCGTGCGCTCCTCGTCGTTTATTCCTTCCGGCAGAAACAAACGGCATCCGAGACTGCATGCGGCGACATTTTTCTCGTCGAGAACGTGTAACTCTCTTTTTCCCCTTTTTTCAATTTAAAAATAGCGTTTATTTATCATTAAACGACGTTAAATTGTAATAGAAAGGACTTTAATTAAAGGTTTTTGTGCTCTCTTACAACAGTTATTTCGGTTACACGTTTTTCGAAAATATATTTCATTATATGTATGAAACATTCGAAATTTTTAAATTGAGTTAAAGCAAAGTAATCGCACACAAAGAAACGTTGTTACGTGTGAAATTATTTTATTAAAATTGGAAAAAATATAGAAAGCAATAATAACAATTTTGTTGATATTTTTCTAATTTTTTGAAAAAAATACAAAATTTTATTAACAATATGCGACAAATTTCATTACATATTATCGTATTGAAAAAGCTTAAGAGGAAATTAAAATCATTGTTTTTATGTAATGAAATTTTTATAATAAATATAATAAAAATGAAACATATATAAAAATAAAATGCTAATTATTAATTTAACACGAAATAAATAATTAATGTTAAAAAATAAATATAAAAATTTTGATAAATTGCACTTTAAAAGTACAGACAACAAAATCGTATTTTTTAATTATTTGTTAAATAAGTTTATACTAAACTTATTGTAACATTTAAATAATATTTCCTATTGAGATTTTATCGAATTATATAGAAAGATATCATAGTCAAGTTTTGACAGAGAATAGATTATGTCAATGTTCGATGAGGGAGAAAAAGAGCCAGCCAAGAGAATTTTGTCCCATTTGCTAAAATAATTATTTACTCGGTAAATTTTCTCTTCTCTCTCTCATTTTGATGGCGTATCCCCCATCTTCTTATCTGTTTTCGTCTCATAACTTCGGTCAATTTCGTCGCCAAGTCTAGTTCTCTCGATTTTTCCGCTTCCGGCGAATTTTCACATTCGCAAAAATTGCTACTTCTGATTTCAACGAGTCGTTGGAAAAGTGGAAAAGTTTCTTTTCATTCTCGTGCACTACGCTAAAAGGGCGGAGAGACATTGAAGCTGCCAACGGAGGAAAATGGCACGATCGAACGTACGATCGTCCGATGTCGAATGCAGATAATAATCTACATAAAGTTAATTCTCGCGTGACCAGGATTTCAAGATGTAGTTAGATATAACTAAATTCATATCGGTATTTGATATTCCACCAAATTGCCGTTAAACCGGTAATTTCCAGATTCAAGAGAGTTTGATTTCCCGAAATATCTAACGGATAAATTTTTATATTTATACGTGCAAATATGTCTGTACTAAACAGTATTTATAGAACATTCCTACTATGAGAAACACGAACTTTTTGCAAAAGCTGTTCCAACGATTAATTCTACATTATCACGAATGATTATAATTGCATATATAACTTGTACTATCTACTGGATTTTCTAATTTCATTTCTATTTAAATATCTCATAAGATACAAAAACCGTTGCATTTAATTTATTATGGTAATATTCCGTTATGTGAATGAAGGAGAAGGGGGCAGAGGAAGGAATAGCTTAAGATTTATCGAAGAACATAATCTTTGTTTAATGAATAAAGCGTATTCTTGCGTTATTAATTAATTCTGATTAAAATTCCAAAGTTAAATTTTAATGAAGATAAAGCCGATTTAATTCCTCCAAAGTTAAATTTTAGCGAAAATAAAGCCGATTCAAAATTAATTAAAAGATCTTATTTTGTAATGTCTATTATGTATAATAAATAAAAATAACAAAGAAAGTAAAGAATGATAAAGAAACAACAAAAAATAAAAAATAATAAAAAAAAATAATTTAAAAAAATTATATTATATTTAATAATAGAAATATTTTCTTAAAATATACAGTTAGTATATTTTTCGTTAAAATATACATTACGCTGTAAATAATTAATTTTTTGACAAAATACATTGTTATTATTAATATCTACTTTTTCAAAAATCTATATCTATCTGACTTTTTATTTTATATTCCAATCTTTTTATTCTATATACACTACACTTTTGGTGCAGTCATCAAAATATTAACCGATATCATCAGCTATTGTGCATCTCGGATGTTGGAATCGACCCAGTCTATTATTTGTATCATATGTAATAAGAAAGGCACACGATTAACTTATCACATATACCGTTTCTAATCATATTCTCGTTCTAGTTTTCCGTTTCTATCATTCTATATAACATTCAAAGAGAAATCATAGAAAGCGCACTGTAGAATAAATGTTTTCATTTACATTTATTTAAAAAGAAGATTAAAAGATAACAGAGCTATACATTATTCGTGTTTCAAGTTCAAGTTAAGTTTTATTAATTTCTGCGAGTAAGAGAGAAATTGTGTAGACACAACGCAATGCGGTTATAATAAGGAATACAAATCTTTTATACTCCTTACAATTCCCTATAATTATCTTTTATAATTACATATGCTTTTTCATAATTATATACGTTTGTACAGTTATTTATATAAAAAACAGAATTATACCTGTCTTTACTCACTGTAAAATATTTGCTTTTACTTGTGAATCGAATACTTGTAATGACAAGTGCCTCATTCATAATTTTTCTCTTATAGCTCATTGTTATAACTCACGGTTATAACATTTATAACTTCATTTCTAACTTTATCTTAGATATCATTTCCGTTCCAAATCCCGCTCAAATGTGCACATTGTGAAGCGAAAAGTGGAAAAAAAGAAAGACGAAGAGAAAAAGAAGTGTAAGGCGAAGGAGAAGATAAGTCTGGTAGTTGAAAGACGGCCAAAGCGAGCAAAAGATATCCACGACAGAGCGGATGAATGAGACTATCAGTGGTCTTTCAGCCAGCAGGTAGGCAATGATTAATAAGTAACGTCGATTTCGTTCAAAGTGCGGCTATGCCGAAACTTCAAAGCATCCCCCATCACCCTGTCGCAGAAACAATCGCATATAAATAGAATTTATTTCGAGAAATGTGTGAAATGGTGATTATAACTCGAGAAAACTAAGCAAATCTAAAATGCACAATATTAGCGAATAATTCCCTTTTCGATTCCCATTTCTATTAAATCAATCTCTGATTAAAAAAAGTAAAAATAAAAAAAAGTTTAATGATAAATGATAAAATAAAAAGTAGATATAAAATAGTAAAAAAGAACATAATAAGTACGAAAATAAAAAGAAAAAAATTTTTTAAACAACAAATAAAAATCTAAAATAAAAAATAATTAAATAAAAAAAATAAAAAAACAAAAAGTAAATAAAATAAAACAAAAATATTAAGTAATAAAAAAATACGCTTACGTCAGTGAAACTAAATGCAAAGTATTAATTATAATTGCATATTTTCTATTTAAAAAAATCATATATATAATTTCGTGGATTCTAAATTTCATAAATTCAGATTCGCATGAATTGTCGAGTCTGTCACCGTGATATTGTTTACGCTCCAGAAACATTTGATTTCTCCGTTTCAAATAGTCCGAGGCTCAAATTCGTGGCAATCTTTTTTGACGTAAAATTTATCGTGTCATTAAATAAAAATATTCCTTAAAGATGACATCCGGGAAAAAATGTCGTGCATTTTCTTTTTGCCTCTCTCTAAGGAAGCCATAAAATAATTGTACCCAAGTTATTAACGTTCTTTCTATGTTACTATTTATAATAACGATGATAAATAAATTCACTACCTTTCCTTCATAGGTAAGTAATTATCAATTAATTTCAGCACAAAGGAGCTTTTCCCAGCGGAAGTTATGCTCAGAAGTGAAGTTAATAATATGTTAGCCGATACATCTGTGATATCTCACACTCCGGAACTGCATATTAATATTGCATTACTTCAATTACAGAAGCGCAAACTTTCAGAATTATATGTTACAGCTTTTTATCTTCTCTCTCTATTTTTCTCTCGTAACGGAGAAAAATAACAATAAGCAACAAAAATGAAATCGACGAATATAAAGTTGCGGAAAATGGCAAAAATTGGAACTGGTAAAAATCACATTATGCATTTATCAAAATAAATCATATTATGCGCATTTTGAATGTAATAATACAATACAGTTTTTCTGTTTTTCCTCCGATAATATGATAAAACTTTTGGAGCCGATTCTCTTTATTTCTCCGAATAGCCGTTTTAATTAAAGCATATAATCGAAAAATTAATAATCAAAATGCAAATGTGTGTCGATTTGATAAACTGTATATAAACTTCAAAAATAATCGAAGCATAATTAATTGCTTCGCAAATTGACAAACTCTTACGTTTAAAATCAAACTCAGCAGCAGAAATACATCCAATTTTCTGAATTTACTTCTTTTAGAAATAGATCACGAAACAAACATCTGGGGAATGATATTTACTAACTCGAGCAATTACGCATTCACAGAGGCAGAAAGTAAACTTATTACGAATTGAAAATTGTCGTAATCATAATATTTTACTTTCTACCGTGCATGTATCTGTTACAAAGTCAATCGAATATTCTATCTCGCATACAATTTAAGAAAAATTAAAAATATATTTTATCTGGTACACAACAGTATACATGGATGAAATTTTTCTTTATTTCAAAATTATATCAATCAATATGAGATTTAAACTTGATACAAAAAATGTATAGAAAATTGAAAATATAAACTTGTATTGTATGAAAATTATAATTTTGCTATTCTGAATTAAGATAATGTTTGACATTAATTATACAATTGCTTTCGCGCAAAACTGTATAACTTTTATAAACTATCTATTGATTGATAATCGCAAATATTAGAATTTTATTTTCAAAACAATCAACCTACTTTCTACTTTTTTTAATTACTTGAGGTAATTTAAGAAAATTAATTTAAGCGGATAAATGAACATATCGATTGGCACTCGCGCGAGTTTCTGAATATCCAAGTGTGTTTCGAAATCAGGGTACAAAGTTACCGGAGCATCGCGACAGCCGTATTAGCGGGAAGCAAGTGCAATGACAAAGTCGGGAATGCGAAGTAAGGAGGGAGGAGGCAGGTAGGTGAACACGGCAGGGCGATTTAAAGCGACCAACCAAGTCATGCTAGGGCCGACTCCCCGTGAATGAATATTCAGAGGCGACCGAGAACCGCGGAGAGAACGTGGTCTTGGTGCCCCGAGTGACCTCTCGTGGAAACGGCCGAGTGAAATGGTCCAAATCACGGAGAATATTCAGATTTTGCTCTGGGCGAATTACTTCTATTACATATAGCTCACGTGTGATCACGAGCGTTGCCACACGGGTACTTATGTCAGCGGGAAAATCCGAGTTTTCGCTATATAAGTCTCTGCAAGAATATCCGAGAGCCATCGCTTCTTATCTTTACATACGTGGTAAAAAGCTTACATACAGCATACGTCGATAATTTCACCTTTTACATACGTATCTCTCTCCTATTGCATAAATCATAAAGAGTAAATTTAATTGGAACAGCGACCCGATGCAAAATTGATGAATTTTATAAACTCTCAACTAGTTTTATAATAATATCAATGTATATGCATAGAAAGTAAGATGAAAATCATGTCTGGAATAAAATACCTTGTACGATCAAGATTTGTTTGAGAAGAATTTAACAAGGAATTTTGCGAACTGGAAAATTCTGATTTTGATGAAACTCATGTGAAGGAAGGTAAATAGATGAATTTAGAAATTTTCGATCCAAAATCGATTCGGAAGGGATGAAATACCTCAAATGTAGAACGACGTTTTGCGACCTTTCTCGATATACTTCCAAAATTATGCAAGATATAAAAAATATGATAAGAATATGTCCTTATTTAAGCACATTAATAAAATAATTTTTTGAAGATTTTAAGAGAATTTTTTTTAGAAATTATTTTTAAAAAATTTTATTAACGCGATTATTAGAGATGTTCTTATGATCAAATTGTTCATCCCCAGAATCATTTTTGACAACTGAAAATTTTTAAATTACTTTAAAAATTTCGTAAATTTATTTCATTTTTTTCCCTTACATGTGTGTAAAATTTCATCAAAATTAGAATTCTCTAGTTTGCGAGATTCCCTTGTAAGAGTCGAAATTAAATAGCATTGCTGTTCTCATTGCAAATGCTGCAGATGCTGCGAATAATATACATGCATACTTTACATGTCGCACAGATTTACGCTCCAACATTTGTTAATTTATACTGGCAAAAAGAGGAAATGATTAAAAAAACAATAAATTGCAATTAAAATTGGAAATAATTACAAGGTAATTTCCATAACAAAGTGATAATTACCATTTCTCAAAAATTGCATTATTTTGGGCAAAATTCTTTTCTCTTAAAATCAGTAATTTTCACTCCAAAAAAAAATTTCTTTTTTCCAATATTCTGAAAATATATTAAATTATTTAGTTGGTTTACGCATCATTTCATATACATGAGATACCCTTTAAAAGGATCGTGTTTTTATTTTCCAAATGGCTGTGTTTATTAAAAGTTTTGCTTTAATTTTAATGGTTTTGCTGTGAAAATTTCACATGGACATGACCGTTTCGTCGAAAACTACATCATTTTCATAAAACTAAGAGAGACAAATTTTAATAATTGCGCAACCCTAATGAATACCTTGATATTAAATTTAAAAAAAATTTGATACGTATATCTCTTGTACATAAATCATACACAAATAATTAACAATGGTATTTAAATATTCACAAAAAAAGATATTCTGTTTTCAATCACGCATACATAAATCTTACAATTAATCAAGGACCACAAGTACATTATTTCGTAGAATTGCAACAATGGCACCGATATACTTATCTCGGATGAAAGAGTAAACGGTATCGCTCCCAGATATCCTCCCCCTAATATCCTGCTGAGATACTTCGCGATAATTTCGTTCGACTTTGAAAATGTGTACGTATACACGTTAAATCAGCGGATATCCCCCTCGCTACTTTGCAAGCGACATTTTCGATAATCCCGGCGCTCGCACAATCTCCATGCGCGCCCGTGGGCGCTTTTACAGCCTGCGTCGATTGCGCTTGTTAGGGCTCGTGGAGGCTGCAGGTTACCGACTTGCAACTCGAGACTCTCGCAAGGGCTGCATCTCGGATTGCAAGGCTACGGTTGGTTAGAACGGGACACAATACCGCCTACGTGCAAAGTGGTTTCCTCTATCTTAGAACGCCCTAGCATCCCCCATATATGCGGGGGCCGTTTAAATTTACACGACGCGTAAACTTTGTGAAAATTTGCGTACGTAATAATACTCGCGGGGATTTCGGCTGGATAAACTGACACGACTTGAGATTTCGCGACTGACGATGAAAGGAGTGCGCTGTCACGCGTGTGCGTGCAAATTTTACTTCAAATACTCCGATAATTTTCTTCCTGTCAACGAGCGAGGGAGTAATATTCAAAATAAGATAGATGTACAAGAGAGAGCCGGCGTGGATGGTATTACATTCAAACAAAACAAACACTCGTATATGGTGACGCATCGTATCGCATGATTTCGTTAGCTTTCAAGTTTTTTTTTTTAACTTTTTTTTTGGAGATGCGCAAACGAAAATTCCAAAATTCGTGTACAAACAATGTGTAATCAAATGACGTAAAAAAATTGAATTTTTCCATACGCGGGGAATTAACTTCTCACATGGGTGCCATCTTGTCCTGTCAAAAAGAGAGAGAGAGAGAGAGAGAGAGAGACAGAAAATGAAAGAAATAGAAATTATGAGACGAGTCGGACGAGATATTAGGCATGCGATAAAAACGAGCGGACACGCCTGGAGCGCGGAAAAAAGCAGAGGTACCGAAATTTCGTGCAGGGCGTACTGCACACCAGGGAAATTGCCGAGTATAATGGACAAATGATAATTTAGAGTAGCGCGACGTACGATAAATGAGAACGGCGACGGACGGCATAAAAATTCTTCTCATTTCCAAAATTCGGGACGTGGAAAATTAATCGTCGCCATCCCAAGCGTCACCGAACACGTCCTACGAGCCCGTCTTCGAGATATAATAGGGTTACATCGAGAGCAAATAATATTATTGATTCAAATATAATATTGAGAATATCCTCAATGATATAAAAATTGTATGATTGATTTCGAAAATTTTCTCAAGCTTAAATCTTTTGTCTTTGAATGTGTCTTTGTAGCGAAAATTTCGTCTTGTATTGTCTTGTTTCGATTTTATACGAGTAATTTTTTTAAAAATATTTAAGATAATTTTTATACAATTTAAAATAATCATGGTATGTTATCAATCCTTTTCTGTTATTTTAATATAATTTACAATAATTATTATTATTTATGTAATTTCTTTACTTTCTAAAATACAATATATACATATTTATTTATTTATTTATTGTCTTTTCAAAAACACAGTTGCATAATGTGCTGTACAAAAAACTTTATATTACTTTAGTTAAAGAATTATATAAAATTTTATATTCTTTATTTTATTTACTGCATTAATTGCTTCTAAATTTATTCATAAAAGTATTTTTATTCCTCAAGTACGATATAAGCTTGTATAATGCAGTGATTTTTCTTATGTAATTTACATATTTTAGCTTTCTTTAAGAAATCAATAATATTATTCTTGATATTCCCGGCAACTAATTAAAAATTTCGTGTCGACGCCCTCTCGAGATTCAATTATAAAAGTGTCGATATCTCACGCGGCTCTAAATAAGCGAAACGCAAATGTTCCTTTCACACCGCGAATAATTCGCCAAAGTAAGCGCTTTGTAAAAGAGACGTTAACGCTCTTGATTTTTCGTCCTGCGGGATTAATTCGATTCACCGGCGCGGAAGCGCGTTATACGTTGATGCTGTACGAGCTGCTGCTGAGAGTCCGTATGGTGGAGGTCCATTTGCGGGCCGCTGGTAATTTCCTCGGGGAAGAATCCCGACTGTATAACGAACGCGAGAGAGAGAGAGAGAGCGTGCCGAACATTTGCTCGCGCGATTACACCGTATTTCGGAGAGCCAGCCATGCCGATTCACGCGTATAATCGGCGCGATTAATAAAGACCGCCCGGTCTTATAACTGTAAAGTAGCGCGAGTCGTCGGGCCAAGAGAGAACAGGTCGTCGTGAACCAGGACACGGCGAGAGAGCGAGAGAGAGATAGCGATACCGTTCATCGGATGTTCCCGTCCGATGACCGCGACGCGATCATGCATATCACATGGGCAAATTTCCTTCGGCTGTCAAACGAAACAACGTAAGCGCGTTTACGGATAAACACGTACGTGAATTCGGATCTGGGGGATCTCGAAAAAGCCCGCCGTATAAGGGATTTTTTTTCACAAATAATCCTGCGATCCGTTAATAAACGTAATATTCGCGGATATCAGATTCCATTTCGCCATTGTTATCGTTATTTCGCGTACGTGAGGTCCATACTTTTTCGCCCATTATACGCTCGCGATTATCATTAGCATAGATATTGGCACCGTGCACTGTCAGTAGAATGTGTACGTCGTAAAGTTTGCGAATCGTCGCCGACGATTTTCGAAATGTAAAACCGAAACTATTTTCTAAAGTATAGCGACGAATGTGAACGACGCGCTAAAGTCTGTGCTGCCAATCGACAAGTATTTTCCGGCTCGATAAATACATTCGTGTGATGACAGAAAATTTATATAATTTCATATTTGAATAAAAATTTCATCCCTGTTTCGTTAGAAAATTTACAAATTTTATTGCGTTGTTAATTTCTATGTCGAACGTTTGATGAATGATGCTTGCAATATTTCGAGAAGTATACATGTGCATTTTGAAGATAATTTGTTTTATTGTTTTTATTGTTTTATTGTCTTTATTAAAACGCACGTCAATATTTTACAAAATTAATCAAGTTTACCAACAATCTCGCAAACTCGAAATTCTGATTTTTATGAAACTTTAAAGTTTACATATAGGAAAAGGGGATAAATAGATGAATTTATAAATTTTTATAAATTTTTATTTGTCAAAAATGATTTTAAAGGATGAAATCATTGTTCATGTAGAACGTCTTTTTGCCTTTCTCGATATATTTCGAAAATCATTGGAGATATCAAAAAATGTTTTATACGAAAAACGTTTTATAAAAATGCTTTTTATTAATGTGATTAAATAGAAATATTTTCATGAAACTTTTATAAAATATTTTTTAATATTCTCCAATAATTTTGGAGATATCGAAAAAAAATAAAAACTCGTTCTACATGTGAGTTTGAATTGGTTTCACCTTTTAAAATCATTTTTGGGCCACAATGAAAATTTCTAAATTCATTTATTTACCCTCCCTCCTCCCATATGTCCGTAAAGTTTCATTAAAATTAAAATTTCCCACTTCGCGAGATTTCTTTTGTAAGAGGAAACATCTCATTATCTTTAATAATAATTTGTAAAATATTTCAAACCGTTTTTTTTTTCATCTCAAATACAAACAAGCAGATAGAAATGTAAAAGCTTCTTGTTAGTCAATTCGCAGACAAACTTTTGAGCGACATGACGATCGATCCAACTCTAATATGATTGAACTACTATAGAAGCACATCGGCAAAGCGATCGAATTTCTATGTCTCCTGCGAAAAGAGTAATGCGATTCTATCCTACGTTAGTATATTTTTTCAGTTAGTCATAAAAAAAAACTATCTTTCGAGATCTCGCATCTTTACTGTCATCGTCTTGTACTTTGTAACTTTGTCTCTCGTTTGCGTTTTCCTTCACAACTCATATTCCTGCACATATTGCACTCTAAAATTCATATTATTGCCATAAAATACAAATCGATATATCTCGTCTTCGGCAAAAGCTTGCATTCCGATAAACAAATAGCATCATGCAACACGTTTTGTAATTTTATATAACGTGCATTAAATATCTGTAATATTATTAATTTTCACACAATCGTCAATGAATCTAGAAATTACGAGCTTCAATTTAAAAAATTTTTAATTAAAAAATATATTAAATATTATGTATATAAAATTAATTTTCTTTGAAAATTGACAATTATATTTTGTATATCGATTTTTAGCTCGATTTATTAAATTACGGTTGCATCTTTTAATGTTCCTCATTTTTTATATATATTTATTATATAAAAACATGTGATCTCTTTCTAGAAAGAGTTATCTTAGAACTTGATTCTTGAAACGATAAAGATAAAAAAACATTGCAAATTTCTTCCACAGAAAAATAAAAATTATATAATTGCTCTATATTTTTTAGTTAATATTATTATTAAATTTTCTAAAAGTGCCATAAAACTAACTCTTTGGCCGAGCTTGACGAGTTCATTACATGTTTCCGTAAGTTGTAGGTACGTGTCGCGTAAAATACAGTCATTATTACAATGTACGACTACTTGCGGTGTAAATGTAAACACACGGTTACACGTGTAACTATAATATATTATACCACTACACGTGATATAAATTGCACAGCTAAATGATTACAATACAACTTCTTCGTAATATATTTCATTCGCATTTTATCGACAATTTGTCCCAAAAGATTCGTTCGGAGAAACATTTATTTTCTTTTCATTTTGCAAATCAAACGAGCGATTATTGCGAAGTAATGAAAAAAAAAAGTAGCTCGGTTTTCTTTTTCCCCTAATGACATGTATTATATGAAAAATGTACGACATGATTTATCACTTGGTCGTAAAACACGGAGAAAGTCCCGTTATCTACGCGTCGCATTAAACATATGTGACCGTGTTATCTAATATGCACATCAGAAAACACCGTCGTCCCATGGATGTCTGCGTGCGTCGAGGTATACGCGAACCCAGGCGTCCGATTCCTTATAATCGCGGGGGGATTATCGTCAACTTACCCGGCGATACGCGACATTTAGTGCGGCAGGAGAGCGGGAACGCGGCTGGAAACGATGTTGCGGAAAATGATGTACGCTCGTCTCGTCATCCCCGCGCGTTACACGCCAGGGGATCCCCATAGCTACGGGGCAATCGAATTTTCATCGCCGCGAAGGCGAGCTCTGAATATTCATACGGTCGGACGAAACCGTGTACCCGGTGTACCTTCGCACACGTTCTCTCCCCCTCTCCCACGCACCCCCCGAGAGCTCTGTGTGCGTCCCTGCATAGATCATAGACGGGACTCGGCTCGGGTTGCCCGCTCCTTCCCGCGCCAGCTGAATTTAAACCGAGGGTGCACGATCGCTCGAGGCTGCATCGGAGCAAATCGAATATTCCCCAAGGAGAAAAAAAGTTGCAGCGTATCGATGACATATTGTCTGTAGCCAAGTAACGGTTTCGTGCAGGAAAAATTATCGAATGAAATAAACCGAAGCAAATGGCAAATTAATTATTTTCCCTTCCTGCCTCCCTTTTATTATCGTATTGAATTATCTCGTTGTATTTGTTCTCAAGTAATTACAATTTTGTGAAATTTTTCTTCAAGTTTAATTACACTTGGCATCAATTTAATTACGTTTTATTAAATATATAAAATGAAAAAAGTAATACTCACAAAATTAATTGAAGACAACAAATCCCTGGATTCCTAAAAAAAATAAAAAAATTTATTTAAATACGATATTGTTGAAAATTGGCAATATTAAAAAAATAGAATTGAAAAAATAGAATTTTTCAAGAAATAGAAATTTACTAACTTGTAAAAGTATTTTTTTCATCGAATATTTGAAGAAGCGAGAGAAAAAGTTTATGTTATGGTTATAAATAAGTTTATTAAACACACGAAACAAACAAGTCTATCTTCGTCTCAGTCCATTCTACTATAACTAACGTGTCAAATATCGTATAATCAGTCGTTGAAGTCTGTTAAATGTGCGCGAATATACTCTTGAATATTCTCTGTAGCGATAATAATTCTCTGATAATTTTCTATTAAAGAATTTATTTATATAAACTTTTATATATATAATTTAATAATAAATAAAAAGAGAAAGAAATTTAATTATTATTAGAATTGTAATATTGTTTCAGATTTATCACGCATTAATATTAAAATGTCATAAATCTCAGTTGTTTGTAATATTATATGTATATAATACATTCCTAAATATTTATTTTTACATAAAAAAATCTGAAACAATTAATCAATATTTGATTCAAGGTATATCATTATTTATACGTCCGACTTAAATATAAGAGACCTCAACATCGTACGCCTGACCTCAGAGTTTCATCGAAGGTAAAAGTGAAGTGAGATAGGAAGATACGTATATGTGAATGTGTGTGTGAGAGAAAGAGGGAGGGGGATTACAAATATATGCGCATATTCACAAGTATTATGAGTGAATATACGCATGCAAACATGAGCCATTTTTCAATGCACATTTTACATATGCAATCGTACTTGCAGCAAGATACGCATGTAACTGTTAAAGCGAGAGGATGATAAAAAAGAATTAAGGCCAAAGCAGAGAGAGGAAGGAAAAGAATAGAGAAGAGAGAGAGAGAGAGAGAGAGAGAGAGAGAGAGAGAGAGAGAATAAACGCAAACAGAGGCCATCGCTATTCGACACGCTGGATAGAGGGCTCACTTTAGGGAGGGTCGAACGAGTGTGCACAAAATTGAGGGTAACATTGCCAGCTGGCATTCTGTGTACACAGTACATATAGACATATATATATACACATATACACACAGATGCTTCATAAAAAGGGGAACGTCGATAGTGGAACGAATGATTGCAACGAATTCGATGATTATTTTCGCTTAATAGTTCTTAGTAGTAAATTTCTCGGTGATGCATTCATTTAAATCTCGTTATTTATTTAAATTTCGTATAACTAAGTTTTAAATTAAATTAATTTGCTAAAATGTCCGTGTAAAATTAATTGAAAAAGAGAGATTTAGTTACTATTAAAAAAATTTAATCTAGAATCTTTTAATATTCAATATTATTCGTATTATTCACGATCGATTTAATATTCAATATTATTCATAATCGAAATTTTTGCCGCGAAATAATTTCGAGAATAATCGCGAGAAATTGTTCAAAAATATATTTCTCGATACTAATCCTCTTATTTCTCGCGAAAGAGTGCGGATAATCGTTACCCAAAATTTTCCCAATTCGAGATTACGGACTTCATTTTTGGCTTAAAATAAATTTTAACTTTATAAAAATTGCAATTTTTACCTTTATAAAAAATACTTATTTTACCGGTTTTCCCTGGAACGATAAATCTCCCATCCGGAAACTTGCATATCCGTAATCTACGCGTCATAAACTTTAATTTACGTCAAAAATGAAGTCCTCAAGATGAAAATTTTGGACAACAAACCTGTGCACATTCATCCATATTCTTTCTCATATATGACAGATTTCAAATTTTTATTCAAAACTCTCTTCTATGATTTTTTTATATTTATAATAAATTATTTCTCTTCTCTCTATTGAAAAAATACTTTTTCTATTGAAAAAAATACTTTCAAACAATATTCTATTCTCAATATTATATTCTCACTGTATTATTATGCTATTAATGACTCATTCATTATATTATTAATAGTGATTCATTCACTATGTATACGTTTAAAAATTAAAGAATAAACAGCAAGATCCTAAAACATTCTGCACGTGTTTTATTACATCACAAATAAAAATGAAAATATTAAAGGCTAGCTGAAAGAACACAAGGGCATGTATGAATAAATATAAGAAAAGAAAATACTACAGAAAAGTTTAAATTATTCTTCAAAAAACTGCATCCACTTTACATCCACATCTCCTGTTTCAATAAAAAAATTTTAAATATCTCTTCTTTAAAAAAAATCTATCGACGATTATGCAATTATGTCAGAATATTTGATTATCAAACTTGACTATAAACTTTAGTTAAATATACATCTTGAATTATACATATGCATATAAGAGAAGAATCGAAGAGAGAAAAACTGTACGGAACTTAAACGGGATGCATGGGAGATAAACAGTTAACGGCATCGTAATGTATGGTAGACTTTCATCATTTTGTTTGTAAATTTATGTATTCCACACCTGGTGGAGTTTATATCATACTGCAACTAATCGTAACGACTTATTCGTGATGCACTCTGCACAAGTTTAAGAGCTTACAATGTCGGAATTTATGCCGGCTAATATGAAAATTTAAAGTCATTTTAAAAGTCGGTCGTTCGAATCGATTTATCTGGCAATAATTCTGAATAAAGTGCACCAAAAGATGTGACACGTATGCATAGTAAATCAATTTCTATCAGCATAGGGATTTTAAAAGCGAAGCTTGTGCTACGCTATACATGCATAAGGTCGATTCTGATTAAACCGAAATATAACAAGTACATCTAGTGACAAGAATATTATATATTTTAATATTATATATTTATCGAATTTCTATCTCTAATTTTTTTTAAAAATTTTCAATTTACAAAACTGTTATTTTTGGAAAACAAAATCTTATAAAATTAAATCAAGTCTTCAAGCGAGATCGAATCATCACTTCATCCCGTTTTATCTCGCTCGAAATTTTGAGTGATACATTTATGTTATTTCCAATATCCTCGTATCATCGGATTTATTATTTATTAACAAAATATAACAAGTAAAAATCTATGACAAGAATATTATATCTTAACCTTTGCATTGTATTGTACATTTTTATCCGACACGTTTTTCAAGAGGGAATATGTTGAAAAAATCTGAAAAAAGTCATACGTCTTTTTGGATCCTTCTAAATAAAAGCTGGAAAAATAAATTTCCCAAATAATTCGCTTTAATATATTTTTATTATTTGCAAATATGTGAACTGAAATGCTTAAAGCATCTCTATGAAAACAATGGGATCAAAAATGACGCTCATATATACGGAGTATATTATTATTATTTACATTTATATACTTATACGTTATATACTTATACGTTATATTATATTTATATTCATATTTATATTATATTATATTTATATTATTTTATTATTATATTTATTTAATATTTTAATTTTATATGTTATTTTACTGTATTTATTATTATTCATATTATATTTATATTATTTATTGAATTTTCATCTCTAATTTTTCTTGTAATTTTTATTATTATTTATCGAATTTTCATCTCTATTTTATTTTTCAAACATGATTTTTCCAAAATTTCCAATTAACGCAATCTTTTCGGAAAATAAAGCCTCGCGTACAAAATCAGATCAAGCCTTCGAGCGAGATTGAATCGTCACCTTATCTCGTTTTATCTCACCTAGAATTTTAAGCGGTACATCTGCGTTATCTCCAATATCCCTCAATATCATCGGATTTATTATCAATAATCTAACTTAATCCGCAACCTGGCTTTTATCGGACGCGCAAGCACGTCGGATCGTTTACACGATCGCAGGTACACACTTATAGTCCCGTCAGAGCGCGAAGAGCATATCTCTCCAAGCAGCGACCCGCGGTTAAAAGACCGGAAACGACCGTATAGCGACCGCAAGTACGTCTAACGGTCCTCCCCCTCTTCGTTCTCATCTTCTTTTATCCACGAGTTCACGCTTGCAATTCTCCCTCTCTCTCTCCTCCTATCTCTCCATCTCTCTTTTGCTCTCTCCTGAACGCGCGAACAGTCGCTTAATCTCCACGCTTCGTCTAATCCGCCTGTCGTTCCGCGATATTTTTTGTCTCACAGCAATCATAGCCGCGGTGCAAAATCGTGGCAAAACTGCCTCGATATATATGTGTTGTGTGTCGCTCTATTAAAGTCGAATTTTTAACTGACTGTCAGCGTGAAGAAAACGATTGCGTCTAAAAATGATCTTTCACAATCAAAACCAGTGACGTGAAATGTATAGTATGATTTATAGAGGAGTTTAATCAAATGGAAAGGAAGAATGCATTTAAAAAAAAAGCAGACACTATAAAAATAGACATCTAATAATCTAATAATCAATAATATTTGTATAATAATAAAAGGAGCGAAAGAGACGCAAAATTTTCGAAATTAATTCTCTTTTTATCTGATATCGAATTAAAAAAAAATTAGAATAGGAAGCGCGTCCTTTTTCTCAGCAATAAGGTCGATTTAAAATTCAAATTTCTCGCGGAAATTTAATTTTAAATGTCACGTTCTATTAAAACATAAAAAATTTAATATTATATCTCAAAAGTGCTAATCTGTGATTATGTGATTTCACGTAATGTACGCATTCGTTATGATTTTCAGTGAAAATGCATCAAATGTCAGAAATCTTGAAAATATCGTTTATTGCATTTTATTATGCAAATTTAATTTTATGCAATCGATTCTTCAAATAGCGTCCACAGCAGCAAAAATTCGCACGTTTTGATCATGTAATGTGGAAATCAAATTCAATGGGTATATTGTAAAGTCAGGGAAGCCTTTCTCGTGTAAACACGTTAAAATAGGAGGTCGAAGTAATAATCGGTGTATATCTAACTTTATCACGGCGTTTGTGAGGAAACTTTCCCGAGATTGGTATAACTTACTCGTGTATATTGATATAGACAATCACGTTTAGATCAATAAACGCAAGCTATATTAGTTACACAGACTGTATCTCGATATAAGAATTTCAATCATTTACATATGTGTAAAAATAACAGCGCAAAAAGCAAATAAATAAATTTAAAGATCACAATTTTTCACGTATTAAAATATTAATACACTCCTATCTTGAAACAAGAATATATTAAAGTACACGAGTGACATTTCAATTTTTAATTTATATATGAAAAAAGACTCGTAAAAAGTTAGTATATTTAAAACTGGTGTCATGCATATGGACAGGATTCGATAAAATAAATAAACGCATAGTGGGGTGCAAGAGCATAGTGGCTGTCCATGTTACACAACGTGAATTCGATTGGACGAGAGACAGTGGAAAGCATCGAGCGGTCTTGAATGTAGTCGGCTTCAAGGCTAACCATTCGCTCACGTTACAGTCCGTAGCATAAGCATAGCGGGTTCTTACATCGATGGACCGTTCACCACGTTACATTCGACGAATTACTATTTTCATGTTCGAGCAAAGGATCCTACTCGTCAATGTACGGAATATTTGAAGGACACACGCAGGATAAATGTATCCCCTCGATTTAATTTTTACCCAATTGTAAGATAAATTCAACACATGTAGCAACATAAGACCAAATCGATCAATTCATTATATTAAACACAAGTTTTTAGAAATGAGATAATATCTCAAGTGCATGCAATATATTTCTATCTTTTAGTTCTATCTGAGATTTATAAGAATTCATATATTTGATGAGAGATGCAATAAACTTATTTTTAATACCTTTCTTTATATAATTGTCAGATATTTACATAGAATTATTTATACATTTATGCAGATGTGCATTATAATCTACATAAATATCTGGATAAATATTCAATTATAAGAAATATGTTAATTATGAAAGTTAAAAATACATTATAATTATTATAATTTACAATAAAAATATAGATCACAAAAGTATGTTTTACGATTCTTACAATGCTTATTTATATATTTATCAAAAAGGATATTGAAAATAAGTTTTCATATTTTTCTCAAATATAAATTCTTATGTCTCGTAAGATAATAAAAAGATAAGATAAATAGAAAAATACACATGTCTATGTAATGATACACTATCTTACTTCCTATATTTCATAGATAAATATAACCGAGATAAACAGAGTTGTACGTTAGGATTCAAGTTCAAGTAAATGATAAAAAATAATTTCTCTTATACAAACTCTACTTTTAAAAAGAATTTTAGATTTTTGGTGTATGTATATTTGTACGATTTAAAAGAAAAATATAAATGCATTCTTTCAAATATTTTATATAACATATAATTGAAAACAATAATTTATATGTACATATGTGCAACAGCTTTGCAAACTTTGAGAAAAAAATAGTATTTTTCTCTTTTATGTTCAACGAACGTTATAATTAATTTTATTTCAATAAACTGTTTTTGATAGTTATATAATGAAAGAACTAAATAATTAAATAACATAATTAATTGCATTTCTAAAGCAAGAAATTGAATTTTTGAAAATGTTTTATTTTTATCAAATGTGAAAATTGAATAAATAAAAGTTATGAGTAAAAGCAATATTTTTGAGAATTCGAATAAAAATTGCCATTTTCAAGCTTTTGTTTTTGTATTATAATTATAATACAACTGTTTATAAATCTCTAATTTACAAGTCTTGATATAGAACAGACTAAACAGAAATTTATTCGTTTTCCTATTTTGATTACAGAAGATGCATATCTCTTTCAAATTGCTACTTTTAGCTGCATATTTAAGTTATGCAGTTTAAGAGATACATGTTCTCAAACATTTTTAATACAAGCATGAAAATTACAACGATAATAATTATGCACATATGTTGCTTTCAAATGAAAATGAACACTTGCATACAACTAAATGTTTTAAATATGAATGTTTGCACGAAACCGACGTATAAATGATCTTTAAAACATCCAACATGTAGTAATTCTCATTAGCAATAAACTGAAAAATATTCTGCATGCATGACGTATATTTCTGAGAATAAAGCTAATGAAAGCTAATATTAATAAATTGAATATCAATGAATTCAAAATTTAATTATATGAATATTTCTGTTCCTTTATGCACGTGTGAAAGAGCAAATTTCATCAAATATATATGATGCATTTATATACATACACATACACACACACATATATGTAAATATATATAAACCTACATTGCATCAATTAATTTCGTTATATATAAAAAATATGCTCGTCAAAAGTTGTACGCATTCGAACAACGTAATTTTCCAAGTTATATGAACTGAAATGTGTATAACAAATCTAAATTCCTTGCAAATTTATATATATATATATATATATATATATATATATATATATATATAATCGTATGAAAATAATAGAAGTGCGTAAAAAATATTTTCAAATTTCAAGAATTCCTTAGAATTATATTCTATATTTATAGAATATAATTCTAAGGAATTCTTGAAATCTATTATATTCTGTCTATTATATTCTATACTTTTATTCTATACTTATAATTCTAAAATAAACTTATTGTTAAGGGAAAAAGAACGTGAGAAAATCTTTATGACTCTACCAAAGCAGAAAGGACCAGAAGATCAAACAATTCTACGAATTCAGGAAATTTTCTTTTCCTTTTGCCTTTGGTCCATTCAAATGTAAATAATCTCTAAGACACGTGAAAACTTCGTTAAAATAAATAAAAATTAAATTAAATAATTTAATTAATTAATAAAAATAAAAACACCGTAAAAAAGACAAGAGCGAAGTATAATAAAAATAAATGAATGAAAATATATGCGTGAATGCATAATTTCATGATAAAAAAAAAAGAAAAAAGAAAAAAAATAACAGACAATAATATTGTCTTATTAATGTCGCGTTTTTTTCTCGATTATAAATTTCTCTATAGATTTATTGTTAGATTCACGATGTTTTTATTTTTAAAACGAAATCGACTTTTCTTTAAACCATCCTCGCGTGGTAGATGCATACATAAGGTTCTGAAAAATGCACATCGCGGTTATTTCCTGTTCTTTCAGCACGCACAAGACGTTGAAACGAGTTCGTTTACGAGCAACGGCTTCAGGGATTAGCAGCACTCTCGGCCACGAATTTTCCGTGCTGGCGGATACAAAGGAAGGGATTTGCGGCGGCACCCTACGTTCGCCCCCGCAGATTTTATTTTCCTCGTCCTCGCAAAAACACACACACACGCCCACGCAAACACACACAAAAACGCACACGTTTGCGCATAAATGTTCTCATCCTACGTGCGTTCTATGCGCGCCTGCATTCGATGATAAAAGCGCTTCTTCCCTCTGCCAAAGTGCAGTGACGCGTTTCGCACCTGTTGGAATGCGAGAGAGTTGCCGGCTGCAAGGTGGTTGGAGGGAAAAGTTTCACGTTCGACGTAGCCTCGTGCATAGCTGGTTAGACCTAGTTTTGTGTTGTGTGTACTTAAGTAAGGGTATTCTATTCTCGCACTGATTCGCTATGGCTATAAGAACGCGCGCGGATTACGGTCGCTGAAATATCAAGCGCGGCGATAACAGTACTTGGACAGTATTTTCCGGATTATGGTTATGTCAATATCTCCCCGTTCGTTGCAAATTACAAGTTTCCCTCCCTCTTCTTTAGAATAATAACTCCTATCTAGTAACTTAACACAAGTCGATTTAATTTGACGTATACGTGTGCGTAATGATTTTTTTAATGAATTTTTCTCTATATGATGTTGATTGTTTTTATCGATCATCTAAGTTATCGAGAAATTCAGAGAAACTGTATATTGCATGCTTGAAATTAACAGATTCAATTATTTATTTTTCGTACCAAAATAAAAGGTAAGATTCGAGCTTTGAAATCTAAAAGATCTCGTATATACTTTGTTAAAAATGAAACACGAATCGTAAATTTTAAATTGGCAATCGTGTAGATTCTACTTGCTTTATGTCTTTTTTACACTCACATATAATTTACGAATCTCGTTTGCGTGTCCCGAAAAATATAATCTCGACACCGAGCGAAATAAAATTCAAGGGAGGATTCAAAGTTTGCGTAAGAGATTTACACAAGTTGCATTTGCGTGCACGATGTCGTGAAACTCCAATGAAACGAATGCAGTAGCCAATTACGCGTAATAAAGCAATGTGAAAGTCGACGATGATTTTTCTGCGCGCATTTAAAACCTTGGTGTCCATGGTAGCATTTATGCGGCATTAAACCGTAACAAGTTGTACGAAATTTCAATTTTTTCAGAGGATGATTATACGAATATTTTAATCTATTCTCTTTCATATGTACACATGTACGTCTACTTTTAATTACGTATTGAATAAATAAAACCGATATAATGTATGCCTCATATTTTTATTTAAAATTTATTTAATATTAAATATAATATATAAAAGAGATATTTTATATTATTTTTTAATAAAAATTTCTTTAGCAATTTGATTTTTTCGTAACACGATTTTTAATGAAAAAGAGATATTTACCGCGATTAATCTTTGTAATGAAGCCACAATAACGATTCCTGAGATTAAAGCTAATAAGCTTGAGAGTCCGCTCATGTGAAATTGATTGAAAAATGTAATTTCATCTACAATTTATTTGCCAAAAGCACTTTATTTTCAGCTATAGCTGGAGAATTATGTTCATCTCGACACTGTCATTGGATAAATTGAATCGATTCCGAAGACCCGAAAAAACCAATTATTAAAAAATAACGCTAAAACGATAAAAATAGTGCGATATATATACGGTCGATATTTCGCCAAACGCACTTCATTCCATAAATATCTGATCCGTGATTACTTACATAGGAATGTGTTTAAAACAATGCGGACAATTTCAGTAATTTATTTTAATAGATGACAATTAAAATTGATCACTGTTAATGTACTAATTTCGATCCTTTGGGAATATCCAACATAATATCCTATGGTTTATGCACATATTATACATATATTGCATACTTTGCATAATCATCAGAGAGAAAGAAAGAAAGAGAAAGAGAGAGAGAGAAGCATCACATGTCTTTTCGTATAGCTCAAAATATTCTTTTAATTTCAAAATATTAGATCATATGTACTCTTCGTCTCATTCTCTATTTTTTTCAGTAAATATTTACTGAACCAATTACTTCAAATTAATTCTTCTAATAATTACATGTAATCAATAATTACTTAAAATTCATATATTATTAATAAATAGAATGCCAAAAATGTATAAATTTTGATATAAAAAAATTATAAGAAAACATCTAATTATCTAAGACACATTTTTGGCACATTTTTTAAAATAATATCAACACATTTTTAGATATATTTTTCCAAATAATAACGTAAAAAAACATATACATATACATGCACACATATAATTCTATAATTTATATGTCAAATCGCACATTTGTCATCTATAGATTATTTGAGCAATTTCACGTTGACTTTTTCATAGTAATATGTCAGCGAAAATTATCATTTGTTGCAAGCTTTCAATAACTTGATAACAACAGACAACTTTGTAATAATTGTTTAAATTATAAATCTACTCAAGTAAAATACACACACTGTAAAAAATTTTTGTGTAAATTTACAACTATTATAGTGGGTAATATTGAGACCAACTATTAAAGGTGTATATTTACATACATTAGTAAATTTACATTTCATATATAAAATTATTCTATCTTAAATGGTAAGTAAGCATCTTGTATTAATAAATTTACATGTTAGAAGTAGATTTTTAGAAATGTTTACGTAATAATACATTTTATATATGTGTTTATACAATTTCACATATTAAATTTAATTTAAAATTATATACATAATTAGTGTAACAATTACGCTATTTATAATGAAAATATATAAATTCATGTACTTTTACAAAAATTAGTTATTTTACTCTTTATTGTGTAAATATTCGTTATTAAGTGTAATTTTTAAATTTTATATATATTTTAAATTTTATATAAATGTTACAAAAAATTGTACATTTACATAAAATCCAAAATTACACTTTTAACCTTGTAATTTCTCATCAAATATAAATGAATATTTACACAATAAAGAGTAAAAAAAAAACTAATTTTTGTAAAAGTACATGAATTTATATATTTCCGTTATAAATAGCGTAATATTTACACTGATTATATATGTAATTTTACATACTTTTTACAGTGCAGTTTAAAATTTATGCACCCGTTATTTATCTGCCTTATTTATCCATTTATACTTTTAAAATTTAGTAAAAAAATCTATTTGAATAAAATTCATTTGAAATTTATACATCATCAGTTTTACGTACACGTTTTTTTACTCGTTAAATTTTCGAAAAACTTGAATAAATTGTAATTGGATATTAGCGGAATTGCTCAAATACCTTTACTAAAGGACAGAAAGATCAATTTTACGTTTCGTCGCCGAAAAAATTCTGCAAATGAAAGATAAACTTCTCTACGACACATTGTATATTTAATATGTTTTTGTCATTAGAGGTGAATTGCATTCCTCGCGCGCATAAGTCGCAAAACGAGCGCCGGATGTCTATACCTGTGCGAATGTAAGCGCGCCACGTACCTCGTTATAGCTTTCATGCACGCGGTATGCGGTTCACCGCGTACGTCATAATTTCATATACTCGCCTATATACATCTATATATCACGCAATTACGTACGAGCAACCTGTACGTTGCTTATAATCGTTCAGTCACGGACGCCTAATAAATTCATGCTTAAATAATTATTTCGTATTTTCGTACGTGTTCGTAATCGTCTCTCCAAAGAAAGAAGAGACATTAACATAAAAAATACATCGGTGTCGCGAAATAGTATAAATAAACGTACAGCTATAAAAAATTAAAGTCTCTATAAACGGATAAAAGCAATAAAAGAAAAATGATAAATTGCTAAGCTAAATAATATACGATTTATACGTTTTATATGTCAATCTGGATTATAAATAAACTCCAATGTGCTTAATTTGTGCACAATGTTTTCAATCCACCTTCTAATTATCGATATATACAAATTATCAGAGCTTTATGAAGATGCAATAATTATTTCGGAATCCCTTGCACGAGTGTGTGTTTAATTTAATCTTTTTCAAATATAAACAGTAAATTTTCTCTCTCTTTCTCTCTCTCTTTAAACACTTAACATAGAAAATAATTATAAAATGGAAAAAAGCAATATATTAAATGCGATTATTTTACTAGTAAATATATAAAATTTTAAGAAAATATTCAATTAATTTATAAAGAAGATTTTAAAACATCATAGATGTAGTATTAACTTCTTTATTAATATAAAGCTTTTTCCTTAAATAAAAATATCGAGAAAAAGTTTAATGCATCCTTTTCTTCAATTTTTAATATCATATGCTTTTATAACTAATCTTCAAATAAAAATTTCCTCAAGTGTTGTTCAATTTATAATATGTAAGATTAATCTACAAAATATTATTTTGCACGCATCATCTATTTTTTCCCTTAACTATTTTAATTTATTATTAATATATTATATAATTATTTTTAAATTAATTATGATAAAAAGTAATTTTTATTTACTTTTCACTTATATAAGTTTGGTATAAATCTCTATTAAATTTTTTTTATATTAACATAATACCTATAAAATATTTTGCGCAGGCAATGTTACGCGTTAACTTTACAAATTATTCATTTAATAATTTGCATTCGACACAATACTACACACTGTGCATGCATACAAATACATTTATTGTAGATTATATATTCAGATTTTTTAATAAAAAAACCTGAGCTTTTTATAAAAAAGCCGATTTATAAGACTCAAAATTTATGAAAAAACTAATTTTATTAAAAACCTGCAACACAGACACACGCATTATATGTATAAATATACATGTGTATGTGTATGTGTAAAATGCATGAAAAGATTAAGGGAAAAAATATATATTTCAAAAATATATCTTGTTTTCTTAATTTTTGCATATTAATTATGTATTTTCGGACATTATTATTCGATAAATAATTAATTATAAATACCTAAACATTTTAAGAAACAAATCCGAAATAATCGAAGAAATAAGAACAAACAAAGAACTTATTTGAAACGTGCTTTATGTATTGTGTATACCGCGAAATTTCTTAACCGGAGTGTACCTGGTCCATGCCGGTTTCTTATTTCTTGAGAGAGAGAGAGAGGTAATAACCTCTCTTAGCTTCTCGTCCTCCCTTCATTCGTTCCAGCAACAGACTAGTAATAGTCGTAACCGTACTCGTTTCAAGATCGAAGATGAATCGTTAAAAAAGAAAATTGAAAATTACGCCATAATAGAAAAAATTCTAATCAAACACGAGATGGAATCGAACAATAACACTATCGTAAATGTATTGTCTTTCGTTCGATCGTTGCATTTTTTTGTTAACTTTAATTCCAAGGTATTGAGAATAATTTTTAAAATGCGTATTCTGCAACATCTATACGCAATATATTAAATTGTAAAATATTAAAAGTGCGTGTAAAATATATGTGTGTTTGTATGATATTTCTAAATTTTATAATTTCTTTTAAATATATTTGATAAATTTTATAATATTCTGAAATGTAAATGTATCTTTTATTTTTTGCTCTTTTATTTTTAACATGTAGAATTTTACAGATACTCTATTTATGTACATGGATATACACAAGAAACGTAAATAAGAAAAGAAACTCCAAAGAGAATAAAGGGTTCAAACTTATCAAACGCTGTAATGAGAATAAACGCAAAAGATGTATCTGTAAAAAAATTCTAGTATCCGCTTCTGAATATCCGATATGCAAAAGCAAATCTTAGAATAAATAATATGAATGAAATTTCCAAGAGAAATGATAAAACACGTGCAATCTATTAACGAGATGAAATGTATCTTGATGCAAGAAAGAAGAAGATAAAGCACTTGCAAAGATATCAATATCAAGTTTCCATTAGATTGATAAGCGCAGACAATTCGTCCTGATTAGCGTTTGTACTAATGATATCAAATTCAAAAGAAGCAAATGGAGAGATCGCGACGAAAATAGTCATCAGATATCTTATTGAAGATAGTGTCGCGCAAAATATCAAGTGAAAGAAAGAAATCGATGTCTTGCTCGGATGCTGACATTGGAATTTCAAGCATGTAAGATCCCAGATTTGAAAGTGGAAATATGACGCGAGCAATAACCTCGTCGAGAGCGAAATTGACGAAACGATAAAGCAAACGACTCCGTATCAAAAATGCAATAAGAGTAATAACGCTGATGAACTTAATTGATATCAGATACGTGCCGCATTAATTTTGCATGACACGCGATTGCTTCAAATCAAGTACTGTCCTTGATAAATATCTTTTCTTCTTCTTTCTTTTTTCCTTTTTTATTTTTTTTTTAAAAACGTTATTTATAAAAAGATTCAATTACATTCATATACACTTTTATGCGCAATTTATCAGATTAGTAAAATTATCTTTTTAGAAATATTCACATCTTTTCCCTTTTTTTAAGCTAGTGCAACACACAGCGTGCATATAAATTATAAATTATAATTTCATTAATTACATAAAAAAGTAGATTGTCAAACGAATGTTTTGCATATCATCATAAATAGGAAACTTTGTGAATCATAATAAACCGAGTACACTACATGTATAAATAAATAAATGAATAAATAAATATTATTTATTTAAAAATATAAATAGAAAATATAAATAAATATATTATTTATAAATAAACAAATAATTATTTATTTATACAATTTGAATTATTTGCGTATTCGTTCAAAATATAAATAAGTTTCGTTTTTACCACGTATTATTTACTTTATTTGTTAAACATTATTTATTTATTATATATTATGTTCTCACGCACGTATATTAATTTCATATTAATTAATAAATAAATTATTCTTGGCTTTTTTCTTTTGATAAAGTGAAGAATAAATATTCCATGTAAAACAATTCACGAATTTTTTTAAAACTTACACATTTCACATATATTTTAAATATAAAAATTACTCGAAAAAATTGTTACTGTCACCTCATGTTTTCTATAGTCTTCTATTTGAACATGGTAATTATATATGCGTATGAATACGTTTCTACGTATGAATTTTAAAGCAGAAAATAATTTGTAAATAGTAAAATAATGAATATTTTTATTTAAAAAGGAACTCCCGCAGCGAATATATTTACCAAATATTTTTTAAAAATTTTTAATTATGCTAGCAATATTTATTCTTGGTAACTTAATCGATAATTTTATGAATGTACTCACTTTAAGGACGATGCTTTGTAGTTGAAAGTGTCCGCAGAGTTTGCTCGGTTAACTTGTGACGAAACTATTTTCACTAGACACGATCGATGTGTGTACGTTACATCTACGTATTATGATCGCTCGATACTTGTCTCGGCACACATGCTTACAGTATTTATTTTCACTTTAAAGTCTGACGTAACTCTGATTTAATAAGACAAGCGGTTCTTAGAATCGTGTAACGTGATGACTGTAGCATTAATGAAAGCGCCGATTTCTTTTCACACTTGTTTCGATATCACGCACTCGAGTATACATCGCGGATCCTCTGATGTCACAAACGACCGCACCATTTATACAGCGATGAATCAAAACAAAATAAAAGTCCGGATTTCAACTTCTAATTTCGTTAAAATGACTCACGATAAATTATTCGAGCATTAATTATTTCTCATGAAAGAAGAGCGAGCGACATTATCATTACGTGTGTATCGAATATAAAAAAAAATATAAAAAAAAAGAATATTACATAATAATTTTTATTAATAATTGTTAAGAAATCTATCAATTGTTAAGAGATCTATTACAATAAATTAACCAGATAATGATTGAACTCTCGCTCTTGTTAATATTATAGTTCACGCGAGCAAGAATCGTAAAGTTTTCAAACTTTTTCTCTAACTAACCCTCGGCAGGTCGAGACGATACTAAACGACAAACGCGTGTCGAGAAATGCGCAAAGGTCGAGAAAGGGTAGAGGGGATGGAAAGATTCTCGGAAAAGCGAGTCGATCGCTTTCTTTATAATAGCGTGATTACTCTGTTGATCAACCTAGAGGTTCGCAATGACGTAAAATATCGATCGTAATATAATCATGTATAACCGCGATAATCGGAGAATTAATGACAGCGCAATCAGCTGATTTCTTACCGTTCCTTCCGTCCGAACAATCGCGATGTTCGATCGCGCCATTACATTCGCACCGCAAACGTCCCGACATCGTAAATAATCACTTAGATCCTCGTGTGATTTCCCGATTCCGACATTTTCAATTCACACTAGTCGGATCAGATATAATTGTCACGTCGCGAACGTTATATTCGAGCGTTAATTCTCCGAACGCGAAAATTATATATCGTATTTTATATCACTGACAGAGTCATTGACACAAGAGCGTTTATCGGATAATTTATTTATCACTCTGAATAATAATATTACACACGGATATATAATCTCGATGATAACTTGTCGAGTAACGCGACGGAGAAACTCCCGAGGAAATTTCGAGCTGACCTTCGCGACAGTCGTGACGACACTGAATGGAATGCGTTTAAAAAACGCGAAGACGCGAGGCGGCTGGGTGGAGTGGGAGTGGGGGGAGGAATTCTCGGAAAAGCGAGCCCGGCTGTTTTGTTTACATGACACGATACACCTGCTAATCCGTCTCGGAACGATATAAAATATTTCTTGGCAATTTTCGTGAATGAAAACTAGATAAGCGTGTTTCTCAGAAACCCATAAAATGAGAGCGAATCGATGCACGCATTTATTGCGTTTCTTAGGGAAATTTCTATCGATCAATTAGAAGAAAAAATTATTACTCTCCCCGATTATGATAAATACTCAAGTTTCACGTTCTGTCAGCAACAGTTTTTGTCCGAAAAGATTATTATCTTTTGCTAATTGATTGAGTAGCATTAATGTTTTACCGTTTATGGTATTTATAATTATTATAAATGATCAGAATTTATGAAATAAAAGACTATCTTCTTCGTGATAAACGTGAAAATTACCCTTACATCGTATTCACCTCTAAAATATACAAACAGATCATTTTTTTGCCTGACGTGTTTTTCAAAGGATAAAAATATTCTGAAAGAAATCTGAAAAAAATTCATATGCCTTCTTTGATTAAATAAAGGCTAGAATAATAAATTTGCAAAACAATTTGCTTTGATATATTTTTACTGCAAATATACGAAGCGAAATGCTTCAAACGTATCGCTATGAAAACATTGGCAGGGTCAAAAATGATCCTCGGAAAGAGTTGATATAATACATAAAGATATTCGATAGAAATTTTAAATCAGTTCAATTTTTCCAATACTGAAATTTTCCATTTTTCCAGAAAACATTCCGCACAGAATATATGCATGTTAATAATTAGCAATAAAAATTATTATAACATTTTTTGCTTCTTTTATATTCATTTATACATCTCATTCGTTGATAGGAAATCGATTAATGAATATCATGACACTCATACTTAGTTGATATAACTCGGAATCTCGAAATCGGACCACGATTTTTCCTAAAACTCTGCTAAAAACTGTCGCTCTCATTTGTTTTAATTTCTTTTTAATAAATTTCCGAAAAAGAAACAAAAGTGATAACTTTTCCGAGCGTATATTCATTTTCCTCGCTTCGAGAAATACCTAAAATTATAATATTAGTTTTTGAAAAATTTATACTGAACATTTGCCATCCTCCTTTCACAATCCCTTCAAAATGTATGAATAATTCAATTTTCCTCTACAACAAACGTAATGCACAGTGCTAAATAAAGATACATCTTCATCCAAGTCTCTCGTGGAATCATTCGCGAACTAAGAGAGCACGATGTTTGCTTCACATGTGTGATGTTCCTCTCTTTTATATATTTACCATTCTATAAATACCTTCAGCTTCCAAGCCGTCTGCTTTTTCTCTCGCTTTTCCGTTTGCAATGTGTTCATCCGCGAGAAAGAGAGAAAGAGAGAGAGAGAGAGAAAGAGAGAGAGAGAGAGGAGAAAAAGAAAAAAAAATGTCATTGTTTTGTCTACGTAACGTCGTGTAATTCAGAAAAGTTCCGACGATGCGAGGTTTATATTTTTCATTGGTGAACCGCGCTTTCTCTTTCACAAGCGCAATCCGCTGCAATTGCATGAATCGCACACGAGAACTAGAGGAATGTATCAATAGTTGCAATAGCACTATTATTGGCAAGGATGCGCTCTATTTGTGCGTAGAGAGACAAAACTAACAGGAATTTTGTTCAAAAGAATTTGACGTGTAGATTAATACTCTCGCTCTCTCGTTAAGAAAGAACCAATTCGGCATTGATAAAGAAATTGATCGTTAAAAAATAACGAATGAAGAGAAATAAAAAGCAATTTTTTTCTACGCATTTCCCTTTTACGTATATTGTATCTGTAAATACAGTATAATAATTTTAAAAGCATTTGAAAAAATCGTTGGAAAAATTGGAAAAATTGGAAAATTGAACTATTAATAAGTGATCGCTTTTTTCATGAAGCGAAGCAAACATCTAGTTGATTTAAATTTCGATGATATTGCGTAAGTAACATGATCGCAATCAAAAAGTTATAACGCAATTTGCTAAATCGGAAGCAAGTAACGTCGTTTGCGTTAATGAAGAATTAATGTGTCCGGCAAAGTGGCGACACCATGCTTTAAATAATATATCTAGTCTGAAATCGCTGCCGATGTATATAGGAAAGCATAGTAATTTGTAGACAATAATTGCCCGTGAATAGTAATATTGCGAGCTTGACACATGTTCAAAAAAAAAGAAAAAAGAGAGAAGAATTTAAGAAGAAATTTAATTTAATAAATTTAATTAAATTAAATTAATATAAATTTAATATAAATTATTATTTACACGTAATTAAATTATATTAAATTATATTAATATAAATTTAATATAAATTATTATTTACACGTATATCGTATATCGAAAAATTGTAAACCTAAATTTTCGATAACTAATTTAGTTTAGAAAGAATTCCGAATACGAGAATAGAACTTCGATAACTACTTTAGTTTAGAAAGAATTAAATTTAATAAATTTAATTAAATTATATTAATATAAATTATTTACATGTATATCGTATATCGAAAAATCGTAAACCTAAATTTTCGATAACTACTTTAGTAAGTATTTTGAATGCTTTCCCTTTTCTGATAATGAATTTTATCATCACGAGTATTTTATCATAGAATACGATATTGTCATGAAGGATTCAAATTTGTAATTTATCTCTATCATTTTTTTTCCCCTAAAAATAAATCAAAAATTATTAATAGTCTTAATTTACTAATCAAAAATTTATTAATAGTCTTAATTTCTTAATCAATATCTTGAATGAAAAATTTGGATATTATTAGGCAATATTAATTTTTATACCATGATTAATTTTTACAAATTTCCAAAACAGATACCGCCTAATTAGTTAAAGTTAATTATCGCCTAATTAGTTAAAGTTGCAGCTGGCATTATACATTAATAGGATTTCGTAATTTACACACGTAATGGAGACTCTAAACCAGGGGTTTCAAACTCGATACGTTAGAGGGGCCGCATGGTGGAAGTAAAGGAGGAAGGAGAAGGTGATCCCCTCCATCCATCCTTCCCGTAAGATCACGTTATGGCAAACGGGCCACAGAAAATTGACCTGCCAGACCGCTATTGGAGAGGTTCCTGTTCTAAACTCCTATCTTGAAATCTTCATTTTGGTAACTTTATCTTCTCCACGAAATCGCGAAAATATTTCGGTTCTTTACGACAAGTGTTGTAAAAAACAACACAATATACATCAAAATTTGCTCTTTCCATATCCGTTTTCAGATTGCAAACATAATAAATAAATGTGCACGCAGAGTAAATATTACTGTGTGTGTGTGTGTGTGTTTGCGAAAATATCAAATAAAAATATGAAATTTCAATTTTCCCCGAGATATTTAGCTTCTATCGTTTGTTCTATGTAATTACTTTAACAAATATTTTTGCAACTTGCTTTGCACACCTATTTTTGTTTTACAATATAACAACTAAAGATCGCATAGATATCTAAATATCATCTACAGACAAGAAACAAAAAAATATGTTTTATCTTGAAATTGTAATCGATCGTATCATATATAAACAAAATAATTTAAAACTTATTTGAGAAAAGGCAAGAGTCTAAAACTTTCTGGGCAAACACGAACTAAAATTATGAATTATTAAAAATTAGAATTATTAATTATTCTTTTATTCTCTCTCTTTCTCTCTTCTCTCTCCCTCTATTATTATTCTATTATTAATTATTATTATTCTATTATTAATTATTATTAATCTATTATTAATCTATTATTATTAATCTATTATTATCTATTTATTCTACTATTAATTATTATTATTCTATTATTATTCTATTATTAATCTATTATTATCCACTTATTCTATTAATTATTCTTTTCCAGAAAATGTCAAACTTGCACAATATCATCCCGACTTTTATCTTTTTCGTAATAATTCTTATCGAATACAAATTCGCGCACACGATTAATAAATTATCTTTACTTCTCCGAAAAGTCGCTTTCTCTTTTATGACGCGCGCTTTCTCGAAATGACGAATTTTAATTCGGACTTGATCAAACTTACTCCCGGCAAAGTATCACGTAATCGAGAGATCGAAACGAGCGATAAGAATGCAGCGGTTAATCGGGCCTGCGCGGACGACGGAAATGTAGAAAGTCGTACGGCCGATCGGCTACTCAATACGATCCTGGCTACGGTGCCGTGTGTGTACGTTCGAAACCGGTTCCGAGCTTTTCGCCGGAGGGGCCCCATGACTCGAACGTAACGACGCGTGTTCGAGAACGATAAGCTGGTGGTTGGCCGCGACGGCTGGCCGGCTGCGCGAGCAAGTTTTGCGAACGGATTGCAGCAACACGCGAGTGTTCGCCCCCATCGAGCGATAATATTCTGTTTTCATTCATTTTCACGTCTCCGCCAATTTATCGTCGTCTAAGAAGCCCCAATTGTCACGGCAATCTTGGAATTGATAAAGATATTTTTATATTTTTGCAACATTTTTTGCGGATCGTTACCTGAGAAGCCCCAATTGTCACGTTTCTGACAATCTTGGTGAATGATTCTTTTATTTTTCAATACGTATACAAGATATCGTAAAGGAATGTGGGGCTGCTTCGTAAACTTGAAATCGATATATTTCTTTTTCACGAAAATGTCAAAGTCAGATGATTGTTTATATACAATCTTGATATCGAATTTGTTTCAAGATAAAAGAAATATTATATTCGAGCGTGAAAAGCGAAAAGCAAACTGTTCTTTGATTTAATTTTAATTTTAAATTTTTATTTATCTTTATTTATCTTTATTTAAATCGTTTTTAATATGATGTATTTTTTGCTAAAAAAATCCAGGTTAAAAGTTTATTGGAAGAACCGAAAATATCCATTTGTACGAATGTGACAGTTATAAAGATATCTTTATCCATTAGAGATACGTACAGAAATGGTGCTATATTTTGCTTTTTCCTTCGAGAATAATTAAAACCTATTTTTATATTTATTTATAAAATTATCACACGTAAACTATTGCTTTTGTTATTCATAATAATACTCGAAAATGTAGATTCTTTGATAATAGTTGCAGATTCTATAAAGAAATTCCCCAAGAAATGTGTAATCTTTTATTTCAGGATCAAGTAAAGATAAATTAAAAATAAAGTAATAACAAAGAAGAAGGAAAGCAAAATATTGACACTGTACTTTGTAATGTTGTAACATATGTAAGGAAAGATTATTCTCGTAAAAGAAAAATGATGTTTATTCGCGAATGTGACTCTTATAAAATCTATTAAATAAAGTACTACACGTTTTAATATAATTATATTAATTTGAGATATTTCATATTATAATATTAAGTGACATGACACATAGCATCGTTTGATTTTCATGTCATGGACTTTATTATTTATTATATTTCTATCACATAATGAGTAATATTTAAAATATTGAGGCATTTTCATTTTCAATATTTAACATAATGGATGATTGTTTCGCTTCTCTCTCTTTCTCTTATTATTTTTTAAAACATTGTACTGTTATTGTTTCATTTTTTCCAATTAATTCCTTAAAATAAAATATAACCTTTACGCTATTTTAACGATAAAATAGTTTGAAGATCGTGCGATATTTTTGTCCTTCTGTGTTTTCCAAATTAAAAAAAAAAATGCATCGAAATTACCATCACTCCGAGTTGACGCAGAAACTCTACTAAACGTCAGGCTTCTTTTGACGCGACTCTCACGGTATAAATTCGCAAAAGCTTACAACGTCACCCGGATTGAACTTTTGTTTGACAAAATTGCTCTTGTCGGCACAACGATTACAATCGACGGACGCGTTGACAAAAACAAAGAAGGGAAAAAGGAGAGGGGGAGAGAGGAGAAAAAAAAAGAAAAACGCGAAAAATGCGAAAAAACGCCACTCGAAATACCGGGATGTGTCGAGGCATCGTTGTTGCACGCGCGTGTATTTATTTATGACAAAAGGTACGTACAAGGGTACAACGCGACTACGAGAATAAACGAGACTGTCCGTTGGCGTGCGCGTTGTTTCGTGCCAGGCGGAGCAGCATTTCTTTCAATGCTCTCAACATGCCAAATTGCAGGAGACAAAATAGTCCCAGCGGCTACGCCTGTCCCCTGCTTGGGACTTTAACGATAAGCCATTGGTTCTACTTCTTTCAGTTACAATTATACCTTTCACATTTAAAAAAATATATATATTTTGGAATTTTTATAAGAGAAAAAAACAGGAAGAAATATGATAGGATGGCAAAAACAACGCAATTAAAAAGGATAAATTTATTATATCCAAACTCGAAGTCGTAAGAAGTTATGAAGCAAATAAATTTAAATATTTAATTAAGCATGACGTATCTCTCGAATTTTTAAATGTGAATGTCAAATAATTTGTCATAAATAAAATTAAGATTGTGTCATTTTTTTTTTCTATATACATCATCTGCGATATAATGATCCCCAGTTAATATAAAAATAATTAGATAACGTCAGCTAAGAGATGCAAATTCAACGATGCCCAAACTGACCAATCGCGTTACGTAAAAAGATCACAATACGATACTAACTCGCTTTACATATGCATAAACAAACTTTGCGTAACTTGATACGTGTCCAGATGCATGATTCAAAAGCGCGATGTAAGATCAAAGTTCAATTTAAAAATTAAAACAAAAGAGAAAGAGAGAGAGAGAGAGACAGTGTGCGTTTGCCTTGTTAAAAAACAATAAATTTGCTCGCAATACTTATTTTAATTAATATTCTTCCATTGATGCAAATTTAAAAAAATTGAATTAAGAAAAACACGTGCCACGCGCGCGCATTATTTTAAACAGTCAGCACAAAAAACATAACCTCGATTCTTGTATTCAACTAGAAATATTCTTAAAGTTTTCAAATTTATAATATACGACAAGAGAGTCAAACTTGAAACGAAGAAACTGCCAACGCAACATCGCAAAAAGAATTAAATATGCATCGAATGCAAGAGGAATAGATAATCATCGTTCATCTTCCCAGGTACAATATCCTGTCCTAGTCAAACAGAGTCCGAGGCGACTCTCGCAACATCATGGGAAGATCAACGATGTATCCCATCGAACAATGGAGAATAGACTTACCAGGAAGAAGACAGAGCCGATCGGTCGCAAGCGTGCGCACAGAATTTTACACTGTGTATATATCCTCGCTATCGGAGTAATCGTCCGTCGAAGAGACGCTCTTTCCGAGCAAACGTCTCCGACAACGGGGCCAGTCTCGTAATCAAGTCGAGTAACAGCCAACAAGATGCCCGCCGGAAGAAAAAAGAAAGAGAGAGAAGTGAAGTGAGGCGAGAAGACCGACGGTTGGCACAATAAAGTGTAACACTGGAAAAGAACACCACTCCGCCTTTTGCGAAACGCGTCATTCGATAATGTCACTCGATCGTTTCACAATCCCCGGGCGACGATGAAATTCGCGAGCGCGAAATAAAACGATGAAAAGAAAAGAGAAATCGAGCCACGCGCGCGTCACACGCCGAGAGAGAGAAAGACAGAGAGTGAAAGAGTCTCTCCGAACGCGCCACGAAAAACACGTACAGGACGGAACGAAATGACGCACACCACTCGCCGCTCGAATCGCAACTGCCGCCAACTGCCGCGACTCTCCGCTGCGCCCGCTGTTTCCCCCACTACGCCGGCAACTTCACTTGATACGCTCGCGCCATCGCGCGAGTGGAAGGGGAACTTGCTCCTCCTCCCTCCCTCGCCACGCCGCGAGTAACTCGTCGCGCGCTTCTACCCTCTTGTTCGCGTCCGCCGATTATTCTTCGCCCCATCTTCTTCTTCCTTCGACGGTTATTCTTCGGTTACTCGCGCACGCACACGGAGATCACGTTCGTTTTCGATCAGAGACCTTACGAGGGGGATCTCGGGAATTAGTTCTGCGGGGTGGAAAATGCGGAGCAAAGAGCAAGAGAAGGCGATTTTGAAATGAAATCGATATTGGATCGAATTCCCCAATGCCAATCGATGTCAGAAAAAATATATATTGACGCTTCGATTATCCGATCCGTGTTAATTTAGTATGGCCACGTGGCAATATTGTATATTTGAAAGCGCAACAAGTGTTTACGGAAAAATGTTACATTTTAATATATCTCTACCTTGATAAAGATCTATTCTTTACTCGCATCATATTTATATATGTACATTATTCCATAGATTAAATGTAGAAAGAAGTTTTTCATTATGACTATAGGAATTAATATATTAAAATATATTAAATTGTAATTAATATATTAAATGTATATATATCTTATTTATAATATATTAAAATATATTAAAATACATTAAATATATTAAAAATTTAATGTATTAAAATATTTAATAATTATATAATATTATATATTTAATTATCTAATTGTTAATATTGTATATAAATTTATTAATATATTAAAAATTTAATTTTAATATATTAATATATTACAATATATTATAAAATACTCCTTTCTTCCATATTGTTCATCAAGCTAATTGATCCACCTTAATATATATTTCACCTCTGCTGTAATAGTCATAACATTATATGATTAAAAAGAATTCAGATTATTAAAGAGTGAATATTAAGAGAGAACAGTACTTTTGCAATAAACCTATGAATCAGAAGTAGACTTTTACCAATAATCGATTACAGACGAATCTGAACAGGCAAATATAAAAAGCTAATTGCTAATTGTTAATTAAAAATTTCCTTTTAATCTCATATATTAAATGTATATATTTTAATAACTTTACTGCATTGATTTTTGAAAAATTATCACTGTCCTCTAATAACATGTATGTATTAGTAATGTAAATATGCAATAATGTCGTATAATATAAAGTAATAAAATAACATAAGAAAGAGAGAGAAAAAAGAAACAATACCAGTCAGTACAATATCAGAACAATATCAATAATATAAATCAATAATATGAATAATATAAATAATATATGTGCGTAATATGCGTATAATGTGTGTGCATGTATGAACGATACAATTAGATTTTGTAAACAGAACATACAGAAATATAAAATCTGTACAAAATGCAACAAATTGTAAAAATTATAAAATACAAAGATTAAGAAAGCTGTATATAAATATTATGTAGTATCTAAAAAATAAAAGTATACATATATATATTTATTATTCATACCTGCAAATACTCCAAATCATTAATCGACAATAATGTACTATTTAGCATATGAGTGAAATTTTCTCTTGAAATTTTCGATATCGATATTATTGGATATTAAAGAATGATGCAACAGATATTAATTGAAGAATGGAACAATAATGTAATCAATTAAAATTGACCAATCATTTATAACGCTGAAGAATAATTGGCCATATGTTATGCAATTCAAACCATTAGGTTTAATAAATCAAGCATTTAATATCGCTGTAATCCTTGATATCATCGCATTAAAAAAAATTTTAACCACAGCTATTTTATGCGACATGTGTACCAAAGTATTTGGACATGCATTATTACGTAGAATTGAGTTTCTTGTTAATTAATAATTGGAGATGAACGCGACATATCGATTAAATGAGATGAAAACACATCACGACTACTTTAAATCGCATATTTCGCATTTTTTAATGATAATGTAAAAAAAATCCTTTCCCGTACAAACAGCCACGTCAATTGCATCGTTCGTTTCTACCAATGTCGATGAACACTCATCTCGAATTGTTTATCTCTGTGTATTTATACATATAATCGATATTACTGTTTATTTAATATCGATATTGAAGAAATTTGATGCGATAAGGATCTATAATTTTTAGAAATTTCTTTTTAAGTATACTGGAAATTGATCTCTTAACGTTTTATATGCTTTTTGTCGATGCTTAAACAATACGTTAATAATTTTAAATCTTTTTAAATCTATTTTTAATCTATTTTTAATCTTGGATTTATCTATTTTTTTTTGTTCAGTAAGAGCTCTGCGCGTTACGTTTAAAAATGCATGGGAATGGACAGTGTGACATGTCGCTTCTCTTGTAATTGTCTAAACCAAAAACTTCGGTCGAGTTTTATTTCATAGAATATTTTTGAGGCATTGATTTTTTAATTTTCTCAATTTCAATAGAAACAAATTAAAAAATGACAAAACGTCACGTTAAAATTAGGTATTTAAATTACGTGGAAATTTTTTGTATTCCTAAAAATCAACAAGAAAAATATTAGATACTAATTTTTTAAAATTCTAATTACAAGTTCGATATTCCCAATATATTCTAAAAATATAAAACTGAAATATAGACCGAATTTCTTTCATTTCAGACAATTACATACACGAGGAGCAGTATATCACACTGTTATTTTTAAACGCACCCACAAAGGTTCGCAGATCCAAAATTTAAAAATATTGACGTGCTATTGAAACGTCAATAGGAACACGTGTGAAACGTCAAAGAAATCAATGCCTCGTGTTCTTTGAAAAAAGATTCTCAAAAATCGTCAATATTTTTCATATTGCTAAAACAGACTGGCTCTTTAAGTTACGTTTATAGTCGATGAAATCGACTGTAACGAGAAACATACAGAACAACAGGCTTGTGCGTTGATTTCGCTTCCGCGGTAAACGTTCATCGAGCGAATCGGTCGCACGTGTAACGCGTGCAACGTACACACATGCAACGTGAACGACATAACGTAGTTATGCGCGTACGCTCTCTTTCGCTGCACGAGTTATTTCAGTCTATAATAGATGCCTCTTATATGCACGCGCGCACATATGTGTGTGTGTGTGTGTTTATGCGTACATGCGTGCATGTGTGTGTGTGTGTGCGTGAGCTGTTACAACTAGAAGTACATGCGAGGGATTGAGACTGAACAATGAGCGGCAATGTGTGGTAAAGAGCAAGGGAGAGCAACGCAATGTGTGTATTTGTGTGTATGTATGTGTATATGTGTGTATCTTTGCAGACTGCTCGACGCTGTATTATGTGGTTACGGGCGTGGCAAAAGATATAGGATGAGAAACTCCGAATTCTGAATAAAATACATACGTATTCGGAGGATCTATGACACTATGACATTTGACTAGCAACAAGATTTCAGCTCACCCTCTTTCCACCCTCTGCATCTGTTTGCTCATCGTGCCACGATAAATCACAATTTTCCGCGATCATCGCGCTATTATTACGCGCATTGATTGCAGGTAGCTTAACGATATCAAGGAACTCACGTATGCATAATCAAATTCCCAGTTACCGGTGGTAAGTTTTGATTTATTGCAACGGGGGAAAGTGAGGGACTGAAGGATTGTTGTAGCGTACAGTTAATGTACAACAGAATCTTACATTAATAATTTCGGATTTTTTAATGAATTTTGAGTCAATATTTTCTCTTGAAAATTTCGCAATAAAAGTCATTATTTCATAATCTTTTAATCGATAAATTTCGATCTTTTCTTCCCACTTTCAATCACTTGTAATGATGTAGAGACCATTGATAAGTAGATAGAGAAAGAAAGAGAGACATTTTCGGCTGCAATCTTGAAAATCCAATTTTGAAAATTCATGCTTTTGCAAAATTGAAAGTATAGTTGATTTAGGGGATACCTCGTTTGTGCGATGGCGAAAAGACCGGCCCCTTCTTCCAAGCAACTTGATCTATCCCTTCAAGGTACGTGGCTGTTCGTGCGCGCCAGAAAGCTGCCGCGTAACCTGTTTTCATTTTTATCATAGGTATCAGGTTTCAGCGCAGGTGAGCTACGAAGGTGCTGGCCAGAGTATGGCCAAAGCAACCTATATTCATGGAACAACATTTCCCTCTTCTTCTTCGTCGCGTCTACAAAATACACTGGCTTTCGAGGCCAAGTATTGGCACTGGCAACAATCAGCGCGCAAACATACGCTAAATGTCTATCGGAATGATATGCATGCGATAAAGGAAACGTATAAAGTATAATTGAATGATTCAAATCCGCAACGAAGCCAACAATCTAATATAATATTTGTTTATTGAGATACAAAACGCTCCGAACCTGTGGTAAATCAGGTCTTCAGAAATTTTCTTAAGCAATTAAAGACTTTTATTTATTTTTATGTGATTTTAAAAATATATATTTTCCAAAATATCTCTTTGTTGTTATATTTGGAAGCTTCGTAATAAATCTTAATTTTTAGAAACATGGTACAAGATGGTTCGAAAATAAATTTTTCAATTTAAAATTGAACGACGTTTTCTCAAGAATCATCCTGGAAGACAATCAACCGAGCAAGTTTTCAATTTTTAACATTAAACATTCTTACATAAATTCTTATATAAATTCTCTCTCTCTTTCTCTCTTTCTCTATCTCACATTACAAATCTGCTCGAGTTTATTTGAAAATTAATCGTGTAGGAATCTTTTATTTTTTTTTTCTCATTTTTTGTAACTCTAAAACTCTGTTAGAGTTGTTTGGCTAATCTCATTTTAAAAAGAAACCAACGTTGCGTAAAATTAAAGAACGTACATACATATATAAAATATGTTGTGTATAACAGAGTACGTTCTCATTTACAATTCTAAAAAATACGTAGAAATTAACATTATAGAAAAAAAACACAAACGTTAAAAAATATTACTGTTATATTTACATAAAATATAAAAAAACATATAATATAGAATTTTATTGCTTTTTTTGTTTATTTTGATTGTGAGCACGAGATACAATTAAATTTCGAAAAATTTATTAAATGGAAACTGTGAAAACGTACGTATATGTCTATGTGTGTATGTGTTGATTATGTGTGATTATGTGTGATAAGTAATAACAGTAAATGAAAAAGCTAGTACGCCAACGCTAATAAAAGTTATCTATACAGTAAATTTTTCTATTATATTCTTTACTTTGAAATTAAAATCTGAGATATCTAATTTATATCACAATGTTTAAAATCATCAATACCTTTAATTAGTGATATTTTTATTGAAGCCACGTTTATGCAGAATGAAACGTAAAAATAATATTTCTTGTTCATGAAATAATATTTCTTGTTCGTGAAATAATATTTGAACATTATCTTACGTAAGAAAAATTTATAATTTGAAAGAACTAAAACTCTTATGTAGAGTAACGAGTCGAAAAGAAAAGAATTAAACTTCTACCCTTCCATCTACCGTTTCTCTCAATGGTTAAGTAAAACACGCTGTATTGATAATATGTGCTTAAACATGTAATTTACATCATAATTATACATTGTGTTAACGTTTTTCACAGAATTAGTAAAGTATTGCGCGATAATAATACGCTCAAGTTAAGAGTGCGATGGAAGTATAAAACTCTAAAATGACCCTTTTTTTATTTCAGGGTATATATCTAGCAGTGTTTCTACGCTTCTCTACGCGCCCTTATAAAGAAACGAACGTCATTATTTCTCTAATTATGTAATTATTTCTTACACGCTAGATAAGATGGTTTCGATATTTGTTCGAAAGGACAAATTTCTCTCTTCTCTCTTATTTCCATTTCTTCTATACGTTTACACTAAAACTTGTCGCGTTCATATATATATATATTTTATATATATAGCTTCAGCTTTTCTTCTTTCCATACCTTTGACAATTAAATCACAGCTATAATCTTCATTATCAATGCGTTTTCCTGTCCCCAATAACACACAGATCCTCTCTGTAAGTACATTAGACACGACCGAAGAGAACATCGAGTACGTATGTTGCTTTTTTTTCCTTTTTTTTTTCTTATTTTACGTCACTTATATTATTATGTACAGTTACAAATACAAACGCATCGTGAGTTTCACTCGGAGCATCGAGAGCACCAGTTTTTGCTTTCCGCACGAATGCGATTACGAAAGACAAAAGTGCTGTTCAAAACCGGTCGATCACTTGCGAGAACCTGAAAGAAGGGGATAGTAAAAAAAAATTAGAGAAAAAGAAAGGGAGACAAAAGAGGAGAGAGAAATAGAATGAAAGAGAAAGTAGGGGAGAAGATTTTGCGATGAAAAAATTAAGAGACTCGCATATATCACATCAAAATTGATTGATACGTGCTGGACAAAAACTCTCTGATAAATGGCAACAGTTATGCTCCCAGTTTCATTGCAAGTTTTTCATCTCAAATATATATAATCATTAAAATCAAGATATCATATAATCGGAAATAGATCGAAATTAATAAGGACAATTAAACCGAATAAATTTGAATAATAAATTTTGACGCACACAACTGTATCGTGAGATATAGAGTACGATAATTGGAATAAACAACAATGATAGCGGGAATTAGTACACAAGACTCTAAGTTTCCTGCCGCTTCGAACAACTTTTTTGTCTCTTTTCTTAATAACTTTTACCCCCTTTTCTTCCATTCCTATTCATACAATATTTTTGTTGGTTTTTATCGATATCTGTACATTGCACTAACGTTTGCGTATTTTGGTAAAGGCTTATCAGAACACATGATCGAAATGCTGCATTGGAAGTTGGCCAATTGTTGAATGTATAATCGAAGGAGAAAGGTAGATATCATTCCTCATAAAATCTGACGTAAATTTTTCCTTAACGAAAATGTCGAGGAAAATATATTTCACATTTTTTTATACAGCGTTTCTAATTTAAACATTCAATATCTTAGAGTGAGCAAATCTCAAATTAAGATTCTGTTAAAGATTTTAAATTAAATAAATGACAAAGTTCTTTTAATTACATTTTACATTTAGCCTCTTTGATATTTTCATTAACAGGAATCGAGAGACACCAAATTTTACAAGAAATTTCATATCTGTTTTCCGAGATCGAATCCAGAATACCCTGTAAATACTTGCTTTATTTGATTTCTACAGCCGAGGTAAATGATTTTACAGATAAATTTATCGGGATATGTACGCATTTTCCCCCAAATATGTATGTTATTATAGACTTGTACAATATATATTGAATATTCTTATCCAACATCTGATTACATCTGAAATTGCAGAAATATGCAAAGATGTTTTCTTCGTCATACAATGCTCACAATAGAAAGAGACGATGCAGAAATAGAAAAATGAGAATGCGAGACGATCGATTCTCGTCTTGCCTTATCACGTCATCAATTGCATAATCAGACAAGAAAAACATCTTACTTTTTTTTGTTCTCTCTTACTAACATTATGTCTTTAAATTTTCAACGGGAGCATTCAGTCTATATTACACAAGTCTGCATCATTAATAACTCCGTATGTGTGTATTCCGTGCAAAAGGAAAGACTCGAATAACAAAAGCATCGATTTTTAAAAATAAACATTAACACATTGGTATATTATTTTATATCAATTGTGATAATATAGTATGTCAATCTGTCGTAATATGTGATTTTTATAGCAGATAAGTCGAATTTACATACGCCAAACACGGATACATTTAAGATATACAATGTAAATACAGGGTATTGTTGTTTACGAAATTTGGAGACACTCAAGTAAGAATTTCTAATAAATGCAACTGCAATAAACGCACATAAAGTGCAACCGATAATTTTTCTTAATGTATTAATTTCAGAATTATAATATAATGTAATTTAATTTTAATTTATAATTATAAAAAAATATTTCAAGTGAGTAACTAAAGGATTTTATGTATATAATTTTCTGTATAAAGAAAATATATTCGACAGAGTGATAGTGGTTCTACAATGTATAAAGTCATATTTTTCCCAAGAAAAAGAGAGATAAATATTCTCAAATGAAATAAATATTACATGTTCTATGTTAGAGCCTTTTTATATATATAAACATTTCAACAAAAATTATCATAATTGCTGAAAATTAATAAAGATTTTAATCCCTTAAGCTCACACAATTAATTCTCTAGGGACTTGAGACTATTTCAATGTAGAACGTAGAGTTAATATTAAATATTGAGAAAATATATTAATATCGCTAACATTATTTTTGCCAAAAAAATCAATTCCACATTCACAGAAACTATTTAAAATAACAACATTCATTAACGACTCAATTCAGAGATGCTCTGAAATAATTTTTAATAGATTTATATTGCGTTTAGTATTTATCTTGTATTCAATATTTGGTAGTGTATAAAGTTGGTTACCAAATATTTAAAAAAATTAAATCTACTCTTGCTTGAATGTCCCCATCATTAAATCTACTATGGATACTTGAATCGTCATGTACAGTGAGCGAAAATTTATCGCAAAAGTATCATCAAAATGCAAAGCATAGCTTGTTTTAATCTTGCATTACTAATTTGCGTTATTTTCTTTTCTCCTTTATATGTTTGTCGCATTTTGTTATTTCCTCCGCTTGCAACATTCCCAACAAGTTGCGAGGGCATTGTGACATAAATAGTCTAAACGGTAAAAACCGATTCACCGCGTTATCGGTGTATCACTCTTCTCTTATCTTGGTAGATAAAATCGATATTTTAACTTGTCTTAAAATTTCTACTTCGCAAACACTGACGTCGCGATATCCGATAAACAATTTTGACCCCGGTAAAAAGTATCAACAATCCATAGAATGCCGTAGAGAAGTAGGAAAAAAGTACAAGTTTCGCGGTATGTTATCCCCATTGGCATTCCACGTAACTGTCTCGTATCGTACTGTCGCATACGTGATGATAAAGAAAGTTGTTTAACTATATTGTATTTACACATTATTATATCGCGAGATATAAAAATACTAACGAGAAACGTATCTATAGAGACGAGGTTCCCAGTAAGCAAACTATCAGCAGTCTGTCGACAGATTGGCAGCAGATTCGAGTAGAAACTGCAGCGGATTGGCATCAATTGCGTTTGCGTTAAACTTGTGTTCTGCTGGTGGAACTCGCAAGCGTAACACGATGGCATGATAACTGACGGTAGAAACCTGAATAGAATTCGTGAAGGCAGATTTTGAATTACTGTCAATCTACGTGAAATAGCGGTGTTTCAATTCTGCTCGATTTTTACCGTCAATTCGCCGTTAATATTTTATCGACAAGCTTTGCTATATTTCTGCCAGCATTCCTGCCGACAGTATTGCGTACGACAAATTCTATATTTGCTGTCTTCCTGCTGGCAAAATTTATAGCAAACACTTTGCGAAACCTGTCTTTGACAAACTTGGCTGTTCTGGGCTTTTTCATATTCATCGCTTTCTTAGACATTAATTAATTCATAGTCAAGTTTGGCAGTAATATTGTCTCTAGCTATTTGCATTCTTATTGTTGCTTACTAGATTTATCCTGTTCAGCTCCCGACATTCAATGTTCTTGCGGGACACACTGCATACGATCTCCGTTTGCTAATTCCAGCCGTATCACTGCATGCTAAAATCCTTACTAACTCAGAAAATTTCCAATTCTCCTCACGGATCTTCAACACGTGGATATAAAAAAATGCCCTCATTACTGTTATAACTCTTATTACACTGGATTTCATAATAACAATCACTTTCAAAGACATCCAACTTGAAAAAGATCCGTATGAAGATCCTCGCTGAACCAGATTTTATCGAATTAATCATATTTTTATGCATTATGCTCGCTATACAAAATAAAGATTCTATTGCCTCAACTAAACCTAAAGAAAAAAAAAGTAAAAAAAAGATATAAAAAATGCAGTTAACGACTATGCTGATCGATAAATACTACAGTCTTTAAAAAAGAAAGGGAAAAAAGAGAAAAAGAGAGATAGAAAGAAGGGAAAGAAAAGACATTAACTAAATAAAAAAGATGTAATAACATCAACTTTCGAATAAATTAAGAAAATGTGGATGTTCAGCGAGATATCTCTTCTGTGTATGCTATCAATACTTGTCGCAGTTCTTAAAGCAAAGAAATATTTCGACACACACGCGGACCGCCAGATGATTCTATTCTTAAGGAGAATAATAATAAAAAATAATAGTAATACTCGACATATTTTGCGTGTCGTAACAACATAGTTAGCCTATTCTGCAAAAACAGCTCATAATATTCACGCGCGTTCGTAACACACGTGCATTCGAGTGTATATATATAGATAAGAATATGCACAAGTATGTATATATTCTTGCATTTCTAGAAATATAGTAAATCTTATAAATATATGTCTGTTGTGTATGTATGTGTGTGTTCGCTCTTGTGTATACAGTTTCTCACTAACACGATTACAGCCCAAAGCGGGTTAATGCGCGCATACGGAACTGTGATCCCTTTCCGTAAAATATGTATATACATATACATGTGGAAGAAGAGAGAGAGAATAGCGAAACGTGCGTGGTACACGTTTCATTAACACTTGGTTTCCAAAGTCGCTCTCCTAACTTTATCGGGATATTCAGCGTCCAGTTTGTCCTTGACTTCCGAATAGCTACTACCCGAACCTTCGGCCGATGATGTATGCGGTCCGACTTCTTCCAGAGATAATATCTCCGTATTGGTAGGTGAATAGCTGACAGTAGTCGCTTCACTTGTCGGCGATGTTACGCAACTGTCACCCACACTTCTACTACGCGGCGTATAACGGGTTTTCTGAAGTTGTTGTATGTTGAGAGATAAACTGGCTTGGATAGACGTTCTTTCCAAAGGCTTCGAAGAGTTGTCTTCGGCTTGTACATCGATATGAGATGGACTTCTCGAGCGTGGAACATGAAGCGGACTATCTGGATCTGCTGTTAGATCGGATGACAAAATTTTTGAGCTTGCGGCTAATCTGCTCGCGCAAGGGGAATATTTTGGCAAATTTATCGTAATTTTGTCCGAGCCCACGGTCAACGACGATCGGCCGAGTTTTTTCAGCGGGCTGCAAATAAGTTTCTTCTTTTTCAATTGCTTGGCATCGTTATAGCAATCAAAACTCTCGGTAGAATCGCTCTTCTCCTGTTCCTTGCATTTCTCAAGACCCTTTCTCCTGATCTTGGTACACGTACAACCCCAGGGAAATTTCTTTGTGAGTTCTGTAGGCTTGGTATGTGCTGCGTCGGGCCTTTTAAATTTCGTAATGTTGTCCACGATTGAAATTTTATTGTAATAACGTTGCCCGCTATCTTTATTATTAGTGCTATTCGAGTCCAACGCGGACTCTATGCAATTGTACTTGAATCGAGATCCAGGAGACTTTTTCTCCGCTATGGGCTGAGTAAGAGTACTTCCTCTACAATCAGTAATGTCTTTTTTAACATCACTAGAAGCACTGGAAAACGATGCGACCGACTTTTCTCCGATCGCGCATTGTCGGCAGTCTTCCACTAGTATATCGATCAAAGTTGTATGAGTTCTTTGGTTGTCTGATTTTTTATGATTTTCGCCGAACGAATTCTTGAAGCTTCTGACAATGTTTTTCTGACTTTGAGCAAATGGATTTTTCAAATTTTTCGGTAAATAAGTATGTTTCTTGATAACCTTTCCTGTATTATTGTAATATTGATAATCCTGATAATCGGTCATTTTCTCGGCAGCGGCAATTTTGCTCTGCCCTTTATCCTTTATTGAAGAATCATTTCGTTTAGAGTTCTTACTCTCCGTTTTCACACTGGATTTTTTCGAATAACTTTCGGCATTTGGATTTTCATCTTTGGAACGCGTTTTCTTGAAGGACTCTGGGCAACTCTTAGTTTCCTGATTTACAGTCTGCTGTTGCTCGCAAAAGAAGAATACATCATCTACAGAAGCGAAGGATGATTCTTCGTCACAGGGAAGGACAGGTGTCTTCTCCCCTGTGTGAGGCGACTGCTAGACAAGTTTCTCCGTTGGAGAACTCGTCGAAATGGAACTGATGGTATTGGAGTTGTTGGAAACGGTATGTCCATGGCTGCTCGCATGCATATGGCCTCCACCCTGCCCCCCCTGATTCTGGGAGAGGCTGAGTCGCCGTCAGTTTACCAATTCCACGCTTACAAACTGCTTCAGTCGTTCGAGATATTGATTGTACAATTCTACATCATTATGGCCAGCACCCTGAAAAGTTATATATTTATATAGTTTGATATCTTTATGCTACAAAAATACTCCAAATTTAAACTACTAACTAAATAAATTTATTGCTACACCCAAATAAAATTTCTAAATAAAATATTTTCTGTATGATTGTATATTTATTTTTTCATACAGGGGCTTAACATTAAATCAGCCTTTGCTCATTATAAATTCAATTTTCTGCTCAAATACAATTTCGAATTTTAGTATTTAGTTAACGTAATTAATATTGGATTTTACAATAAATTAATATTTTATTTAGTGATGATAAAGAACCAAGATTATGGGGAGTAGAAGCTTATTCTTTTGTAAGGATTGTGAAAATTAGTAAACAAAGTATACAATCAGCGCAAATGAAAATTAATATAACATGAACAAAAAAATTGAAGAAAATAATATATAATCTTTAATAAAAATGCATTATATGATACCTCAACCCATAGTGGTTCTACTGCTCGTGGACATCTCTCATAAATCGCCAGACCATGACTAAAATTTATGACTTCATCTTCGGTACCATGAATGACCAGAACAGGAGATGTTACCTTCGGCACTTTATCTATGCTGCAAAAAAAATAATAATATAATAACAAATATTGCTTCTCCATTGGGTGATGATATACAGTTTGATTCTCATTTTTATTTTTTCCAAGTTCCATTTCTAATTCAAATAAATTGCTTTTATTTTTAATTCAAATTTGTATTATTTACTTTTATATTTCCAAATAATTTGCCACTTCTCTTTTTGTTATATTGATTACATGATTGGTGACAAAAAGTTACAAAAAGAAAAAAGAATAACATTAAAAAAAAGAAGTATAAACTATAGAAATGTGTAGTAAACAATGCACAGCAGTTATATTTGTATTAAATTTCACATACTTCTCGACTACACTTTTAAAAATTTAAAAAAGTTCTAATCTCTTATAGTTATTGTTTCATTTCATATGTATTTTTAAATTAGTCATAAATTTAATTCATTATTTTCCTCAGTCTAACATAGAACAATACTTTTCAATATGGAACAGTATACAAAAGTATAAATCTTAACTTTGCAAATTGTGATTACAAATAGCAAATTTTAATATCATTGACAATATGTGTGTGAAAGTGTAGTAACTATATTTTTGTTTCGCATAACAATAATGTTAATTATTTGATAACAAAGAAATCGAACAAGGCCAATTAGAAAAATATAAGATTATTAAGATAAATGTGCGATATATCAGTCCCACAAATATACATCCTCATAGTATTAGTAAACATTTAGACGCAAACTTATATAACTTTTTGCTACAAAATAGCAATTTTACTTTGTCAGATAACAATAGCATATGAGTGGAAAATGCCATTAAGTCTAGAGTTATTCGAGGAGCATCATAAAGCAAAATCTGTCAATAATTTCAGTAATATTCATAAATGGACAACTCGCCACATGCTTCTTTCCTTTATACATATAAATAGACACACCCACACATACCATGTCACGATTTTAACTGCAATCTGCACAAAAAAACAAAGTAAGTATATTTTCTAAAAGTAAGAAATGTGGTAAATAAAAGATGTTGGAAAATAGAAAAGAGGACAGAAGAATCTTCCTTCTAGCTAGTTATATAAAAAGTTTAAAAAAAGGATCTTTTCATGCTAGAACAGGTGGGTTGCTCGACACATTTTCAATATTGAAAACCCGAGCTTGTCGATAAATTAATAATCGTTTTATCAATCACCCGCAATCGTTACGTATGAATTAGATCCAGACGTCAGAAATTCGTCAAATGAAAAAACTAAAAACGAAATTATGTACAGCGTCGAGACAACCTCTGATTATTCAAAAAATCGTCTTTAATCATCTCGTTTCCCCGCATCTCCCTTTCAATACTCGTCAACCATTATAACCTTCAAGCTACAATATGGAAACCGATTTCCGGCTCCTCGCGCCTCTAAGAGGACGAGTTTGCACCCGTTCCCTTGCGACACATCGAACATTCTTCAAAGCGCCAAAAAAACAAAGACTAATTAATCAAGGCGATAAAGCGTCCGTGTCACGTGTCCACGAGAGAAAGAGAGAGACGGAGATCGAGGTCGATGACAGGCTCGTCTAAAAACAACGCAACGGACATAAACAGGCCTCGAGTCCTACCTCGTGAAAGCGTCGAAGAACCAGGTCCTCTTGGTCTTGGGGAAGGCCACCCTCATCCCGGACATGAGCGGCGAGTGCAGGACGACCGCACCGACCTCGTATCTCGCCGCGAGGTCGACCGTGGGCACGGTGCCGATGCTCTGCCCGTAGAGTATAATGTTCTCCGGACTGATGCCGTATCGGGTGCGCAGCGCGTGCCACGCGGCGTCGATGTCCGCGTAGAGGTTCTTCTCGGACGGCTTCCCGCCCGAGACCCCGTAGCCCGAGTAATCGTAGCTGAATATGTTACAGTTGATCCGCGAGCCGAGCCCGAGGTAGAAGCTCGACATCTGGCCGAGATCGACGGCGTTGCCGTGGGAGAAGAGGATCGTGAAGCGCGCGGTCGCCGAGCAACGGACGAACAGGCATGCTATGCGATTCCCCCGCGACGTCCTCGCGTAGAAGCCCTCGACCGACTCCTTCTCGCGCTCCGTGTACTGCCACTCGGCGCGCTCCGACAGGGATATGGTGAACTTGGCGCCCTCGTCCTCGACGAACGTGTACGTCGGCTCGGGCGGCAGGAACGCCAGCTTGTCAGCGATTCTGGACGGGCAGGGCGGGCAGCAGAACAGGCAGCACAGTTCACTGAGACTTAACCCGTTCATCGTGCAGGGCTCACCTGGATATCACCTGGCGCGCACCACCGAGAGAGAGAGAGAGACCACCGTGTATCACGTCTCCACCTGGCAGAGCCGCGGCATCGAGCGATCGGGGATCGACGCGCACCGCACACGCTCGGATTCTCGGATTGTCGTTCGTGGGAGCGGGCGGGGAGGGTGGGGGTTAGGCGAGGGGGATGTCACTGTTTTTCCCCGCGCGGCGCGATTCTCCCTTTTCCTTCCTTCCTCCTGTTCGTCTTCCTTCGAGCTGTCACTCTTGGTGAGTCACGCGCGCGGTGTCATTCGCGCGTTATCGGTTTCCTTCCACCGGGAGTCGCTCACGATGATTCAGCCATGACTGCTCGCCGAAGACGGACGATTTTTCTCTCTCTCTCCCTTTCTCGCTCTATCTCTCTGTCCCCCTCTCCCGCCTTCTCTTGTTTTCTCCTTTCTTTCTCCTTGCCTTTTTCGCGGACCATAATTCCCCCTCTCCCTCCGCTCACTCTACGACACCGCGTACTTTCATCGTGTCAGGTGAGGCGATGGAGATGGGGATCATGGTACCGTCCTCGCCCTGGCGTTGTATTCGCGTAACCGGAACCTCGCCGACGATCCTCGGGTAACCGATGGAGACCGATCGACTCCGATCAGCTCCGATCTTCAACGCGAGCTCGTTTAGCCGCGTTCGCATTGGATGGAATAGGCTTCGAGCACGTGCTTGTCGTACGGATGGATTTCTACGCCATGGTTTCGAGAGTTATGTAAATTCGTGCTCGTGACGTTTCGGCGATGAATTAAAACGAGAGGGAAATTAAAAACGGAATTTCTCTCATTCGTCTTTTATTTTTGAAAAATTAATATTCCTTTCCCCTCTCTCTTTTTCCTTATGCGTTCTTCAAATCTTGAGCTTCTCGGTTTTATTATTATTATTTTATTTGACGACGCCCATAACGTAGGAAATGATAGAAAGAATTGAGATTTGCGCAAAACTGTCAGTGCGCATGCGCTTAAAAACTGTCAAGTCCATATCAGAGTACGCATAAAGACACTTTTCATGCTGATATAATTATATATGCATAGCAGACCGTCTGAACCAATGAACATTGAGCATTTTTTAACGCTCGATGCTCATTGGCTCAGACTTTAAGCTATGCACATACAGCTGTGTCAATTTGGAGATAGGCTAGTCCTTAGGACTATGATAAGAGAATGAAATTTTGTGTCTCTTTGTCAAGATACATTGTTTTATTCGTGAAGGCAAAAAACCCTTCAGATATTTTCTTTATTTGTATATTATTGCACTAAATGTTATCACTATCAAAAATGCATTTATAGCTAATGCTTCAATATCCTTGCGAGTTATTTTTAATACATGAGTATCAAGATTTGTATATACCTAATAACACACCGTTTGTTACAACATCTGGAAGACTGCTGGTCGAATCAGCTTGGACATATGGATCGCAGTGAAAAGTTAACACTGGATGATGTCCCAGAGTATTTGGATTATGTATCGAACAATTTGTAGTTTTGTATATTCTTGAAAAATCAGAAATACAAGGATTAATTACCACTGAATAAATATTAAAAATTAGCACCGAATAAATATTAAACTTTACAGTATTCAAATATTTATGATAAATTCAATAAAATATTTTTAAATTCAAATATCATATTTTAACTCAAGTTTAACGTGTGTAAATAATCTACATTTGTTCAGACAAGTCTTTTATATTATAAGACTGCTTTGAATCATTAAACTTATCATTTAAGTAGAATTGTATTTTAGAATTAATATTTTTTCATACTTGTTCAATTTACATTTACTACTACAATATTTATGTTTTTCTTGTATTTATAAACTTGTTTAAATGGATACCTTTTGTGAGATGTAAATCCCTGATCTTCTATGCCTAGAAAATTGAGAACTTGCTGCTTCGTTGCTAATAAATGTAGCATCTTTTGTATATATAATTCCAATGCAGCCCGTCGTTGTTCTAATACTTTTGGTTGCGAGTTTCTTACTCTTTTTGGTGGAAAAGGCGCGATATCCGAATTGTCCTTCTTCAACTGGAAATCAAAATTCTCTTGGATAATAACGTAACACTATTCAACAAGCATCTCTCAAAAACCATATCTTGTAGTAAAAAATATATCAACGAAAAAAAAAGCAAAAGGAAAAATATAGCTTATCAATGTTAATTAGTATAACACGCAGACATATGTTTATCTTTAACACAATATATTATAATATTATAAATTTTTCTTTCAATATATTATAAATTTTTCTAATAATTAAAAAAAATTGTTCACGTTTATCTTAATTGGAGTATGCAAGTGCTTTTATTAAGGCTCTTATCAACACTTTGATAACCTACCGTACGATGTAACGCACTAAATTCGCTGTATCTCCTCTCGATGGAGTATCGAGTGCCGGTCTGCGACTCCAAAATCTCGATACAGTAAACATAATAGGGCTTGCCATGTGACACATCGGCCAAACGGTAACCGTTAATAAAGGCTTCGTACATCGCATTGCATAAATTGAATAATCCTTAGGATGCCCTTATAATAAATTGATATTATTAAACCTATTGTTATATATGATAACACAAGCATAAGCAATAACAAGTGCAACAATATCAACAATATAATAAGCAAAATGCATCTGAAAAATATTTACAACCGCCATGGAATTTTATATTTACTAGAATGTGCTTTTTATAGAAAATACAGTACTTGACATTACATATGTTTGATTAACAGATATATTTGCCCTCTTGAATTGGTCAGACGTTTCAAAATATTTGTATCATTAACCAAAGTATATTTGGAGTGATATTTGTGGTCCAATTGATGTTTACAAATATCGGAGCAGATTCTTCGCTCTGATTGGTCGCTATCAGAGATTCGCTGATTGGTTGATATCATTATAGCATTATTTTCAAGTTTCATATATATTTTATGAATTGAAAGAAAACTAAATAATTAATATAAATAATGTAATTAATTTTTTAATATAATTGAAATAAATAATTTATAATCTTCAATCTTCATCGCTAAAAATCCAACGAAAAATGTTATTGTGTTTCAATATTTAATCAATTAAAATAATCAATTTATTAACATTTTTATTTAATAATATTTTAATATTTCTTTTATAACAGTAACAATTGACATTATAGAATAGATACTTTAACCGGTTAATTTCTTTACATATATGCATTAATATGCAAATATCTATGCAAATTTTTCTGGATGTAAATCAGTTGATAAAAAAACTTTTGGCAAAAATTATTTTCTCAAAATTTTATCAATGTAATTAAATAGAAGTATTTTTGTGATAAAAGTTTCGTATAGAACATTTTTCGATATTTCAAATGATTTTTAAAACAAAAAGCAAAAAGTCGGCCTAATATAGATGAGCGACGGTTTCATCCGTTAGTATTATTTTTAGACCACAACTGAAAATGTCTAAATTCATTTATTTATCCCCTTTTCTTGCATATATGTAAAGTTTTATCAAAATCAGAATTTTCCAGTCCGCGAAATTCCCCTGCGAGAGAGAAATCATCCGTCGTCTCTCCTCTCCGTTTCTACGAGACGTCGAGGCTCGATTTGTCCCATCCTATAGATACCTATGCCAGTTATCGACTGCGTTATCCGCACGAGTTGCCACGACTGCCCAACGGAGCGCGAGCGACGCGCTTGATTATACGGGCTCGTGGTGTGTGTGGTATCGATGAATGAATCCTGTTGCGCAGACCGGCGACTTCATCGTAAGGTAGTCGATAAGCGTTCCGTGGACGCGCGGCTCGTACGTACGTTCTCTCGTGGCAGGACGAGCGAGATCGCGGAGCACTCGTAGTCGATCGAGCGCTCGTAGCCGACCCTCGATTCACCCTCGAGTCGCCTCGTCGTTGCGCGTCACGATGAACGATCGCGAGCGGGGCTACAAATTTGGGCGTGAGCCTTCTTCTGTCAACCGTACATTGTGAAAGCACGTTGCACGGGAGCGACATTTCTCGGTCTTTTTTTTTCTCTCTCTCTCTCTCCCCCCCTCTCTCCCTCTCTCTCGAGCGATCGAATCCCGTGGGGCCAGGCGTGGTGAATTGAGCGCGATCCTCTCGGACACTTGGCGTGGCATCGAAGACGGTGGGCGTGTGTGTATGTGCGCGTATGTGTGTGGGGATGAACTGCACGGGAAGTGTAAAGTGAAATAAAGGAGGAGGAAGAGGTGGAGGAGTTGGAGGAAGGAGTGGAGGGGGAGGAGGAGGGGGAGGAGGAGGAGGATTGGGACGCTTCCTGTGTCTCGGTGATCCGATCTAAAAAAGTTCCGCAGGTAGAACCGCGCGATCGAATGTCTTTTCGATGTGACGAAAATGATGAAGTGTGGGAGAGAGCGGGCATTGAGTGAAGGCTTCGATACCTCGAATCATGACAGAGGCGTCGGACGAGTAAGTATGTCCATACATGCAGAGAAAGAGAGAGAGAGAGGGAGAGAGAGAGAGAGAGAGCCCGCGGTTTTTATCCCCCGTGCTCCGATATCCCTCGTCGAGACCGTTCCATTTATCGAGATACGACAATCGTCGTCCTCCTGTCACCTGTCACCTGTCCTCGTGTCACTTGACGTCAGATGTGCACGATTATTCGGGCGTGCTTTTTACGGGCCTCCCCGTTTCCCCTGTCGCCTTCCCCCCCTCCCCCGAATCCGTCCTCCTCGATCGCTCTTTCCTTCCCCCCTTCGTTCGACGTATTTCGTTTGTCGATTAAAGTGACTCGAGCGAATAAACGAGCCTCCCTTCGAAACGTCTCATATACATATATACAATGACATATTTACTCCTTCCGTTTCTCGCTCCTATTTGTCTCCTTTTGTTTCCTTTTGTTCGCTTCTCCCTTTCTCTCTCTCTCTCTCTCTCTCTCTCTCTCTCTCTCTCTCTTTTTGCGTCTCCTCTATTTGTACGCCTCCCATTCCTCTCCTTTCATCCCTCTAATAGTGTGTTATCCACTGTTCCTCTGTATGGGACGGCCGTTCATTCATTGAATCGATCTCGGCGTGTGTAACATCTGGCTAAATGTCGTCCGCGCGATACATTCTTAACATTCGGATTCTGAGATCTCGTATCAGTTTTCGAGCCCCAAACTCGTTCACGCATCGCTTGATATTTTTTAACATCGAGTAGAAAAAAATGGAATAATCTCTGTTAAATATAATACATATATTAAATACATATTAAATCTTATATAACGTATAAAGAATTGTTTAAAAGCATTCTCACGTTTAATGACGCCACAAGACGCTACATGACGCTACAATGCATCCTTTGTATGTTGAAAATTAATGAGTACAAGTAATTTAACATCATGTAGTACTGTAGTAATTAGCTGTATATTGTTAATAAGTTATGCAGAATATCTCATAGAATCAAATATCCTTTCGAATTTTTTAACTAATGTGAAAATAATTTTACCTTAGCGAAAGATTCAAGGATATCATTATATTTTATCGCATCTCTTTTAGTACATTTAACATTGCATATCTTTCCAACTAAATTTCACATTAAAAGTTTATAATGATTTGTAATACGTATAGAAATATAAAATAAATGTATTTTTTGTATTAGGCTTTGTTTCCAAAAAAGACTTGATTTTGGCAGCTGTCAAAGTAATGATATCTTTTCTCGACATTCTTGAGGCATGCCATTTTTAATTTCATGCATAATTACTGCCCTATTTCATTTAAATTACAGAAAAAATGATATATATGTCTATTATTAATGATGATGCGTAATATAATAATTATAAGTATATTATTAATAATGATTGTCATATTGTAGTGGTAACTATCTGGTGAGGGTCCGCGCCCAGGTAATGACGAGAGATGATAGCTCGGGTGGTTGGGTTCCTTTGAGTGGTGGTGGATTGGCAAATGTCTCGGTTAGACGTAGGATTACTTCATCAGGAATACATCAAACAAACAATACCAATGGAAACAATATTTCTACTACAACCAACTCCGCACATCCTATCTCGAATGCAACTGTTGGCCTTCAAAGTCATGGATCTTCTAATATCTCTCCGCCTGGTGCAAATAAAAGAAAGCACGAGTATCTTATTTATGGCAAACGCATTACTGATCAATCGGTAAATTTCAAAGTTTTTTCTTTTTTATGATACTTTAAATTAAAAATTATGTTTTGCAGAAAGATATTTTTAAATATTGCAATTACACTTAATGTTTCAATCATAGTGTGACACAATTACATATGACACAAATGTATCGATAATGTATTCTATATGTAATCTGCAAAATATTAATCTTTTTCTTTCCTTGCAGGTTGTTCTTAGTTGTATAATTAAAAAAGATTTTGAATATAATAAAGTGATGCCAACTTTTCATCATTGGCGAACAGGGGAAAAAAAGTTTGGATTAACATTTCAAACAGCTGCCGATGCAAGAGCATTTGACAAAGGAGTTCGAACAGCAGTTGAAGAATTGTTGGAAGGTATAGCATTTTCCTTGTTCAAAATAAACTTTGAGAAATTAATAACTATTCAAAAGCCAAAAATTGCCTAGAGTACATTAAAAAGTTTTAAATTTTCAACTTATTATATAATCAATTGATAATTTAACTTATATATTTTTTTTATCTTTCTATTTTAATATACACTTGTTATGTTTCAAATGTGGACAGTTTAAAATAGTATTGTCAAAATAAATAAATCAATTGTCATATATTTAGATATTTTTATATAAATCAAGATTATTTTATTGACATATAAAATGGAAATTATTTTCAATGCAGTTCTTATATCTTTCCAACTTTTTGTATTTTATTTATTTTACTCTACTTTTGCTCATACATTGTTTCTAATAAAATGTTAATTTATTGCATTATAATGCGCTATATAATAATTAAAAAAGAAAGTACTATGTCAAAAAGTCGTCCATATTGTTATAAAATAATTCCGTGTATGATAAACATCTTGTAAAACTTTTTAATGACATTTTATTAATTCATTTGCACTCAATATTTTGCTGCAATTTATTATATGGATTGTGCAAATGGTAAGCTAATATATAGTTTTAAATTTATATTTTAATTCATTCTTCTTTTTATTTGACCTCATTATCAAATATTATATCTCGTAATATGATTTAGGTCTGTCTGATTTAACATTAACCACTAATGCTCCAGATGCTGGGGACGAAGATGTTTTTATGGTAAGAAAATTTATATTTTACTATCAGCTTTTTTCTTTAATCAAAGCAATTAAGATATGAAAAGTTGTATTAATAAGCTACATAGAGGAATAAAATAAAGTTTTTTAAAATTGTAAAATTTTACAGACTTTGAATTTGCCAGTGGAACCACCTGAGCCACGTTCCTCTTCAGACACACCTCATGGAATAGTTCGAGTACCAAATTATTCTCAATATTCAGAGCCTCCTGATTCACATCGATCTATTCATCACATTGGTGGTTCGTCCGTTAAGGGCCCTCCGTCGCAACATCCTTTAGCATCCGCTGCAGATATTGGATCGGATAACTATCCTTATGTGCAACTCACGACGCTTAATCATGAATATTTATATCCTATCATCGACGATCACAAAAGTGAGAGATTAGACGGACATAATACTCCCAATAGTGGAAGTTCTCTAAAGAAGCCAGATATTATAATATCCCAACCTTCGAAAAATACTATGAAACGTAATGTACGTTTACGTTGCAAGCATTGTCAAGAGCTGTACTCAGAACAGCATAATCCGAAAGGTTCCTGCGAATACGCTCCTGATCCAATTAGACGTGGAATCGCGAAAGTTTCTTGTTTATCGTGTGCCCAATGTATGTTATATCATTGTATGAGTGACGCTGAAGGTGACTTTGCACAAAATCCTTGTAGGTAAGTTTATAATATTTCAAGTGTCATCAAAGGCGATCATTCTTATTTTCTTAAATTTATATATATAAAACAAACACATACTATCATATTTAAATATTTCAATCATTTTTTTGCTTTATGTTGTTACAAAAGTTTCTATTTTTTAGGAATCTGTTGCAAATTAAATTTTTCGCTTGGAGATTGTATAAAAAATATTAAATCAGTTTTTTTAGAAAATAACTTTGGACACAATGCTACTTTTGAGACTATACGTTAGTATGTTTATATTGTTACTATAGATATTTGCTTTTTTTTTTCCTTTTCTTTTATTCTCTCTATACAATCTCCTTCTAAAAGTATAATCGATTTAATCATAATAAAAATGAATAAATTATAAAATATTAAATTATATAGTTGTAGTACAGAAGAGGGATGCGGACGCAGATGGTTTGGTTTGGCCTTGTTGTCACTGATCGTTCCTTGCTTGTGGATATATCCTCCACTTAGAGCTATACATTGGTGCGGGATGTCCTGTGGAATGTGCGGCGGTCGTCATCACCCTATGGAATAACTGGAGGAACCCTTTGATATCTCTGCTCCGTACTCAATTGGATCAAACAACTTTCCTGCATCGTGTAATGCAGTCGCCAATGTGTATGAATGTCATGATCTAAGTATGGGTCGTTGTCAGAGATATCAAAGGGGTAGACAACTTCCAGTACATGCACTTATTCATCAGCGTCATCTTTAAAATAAAATACAGTCAAAGTGGAAATACCCAATTTAGCACAAGATGTCGCATATAGCCAACATAATGTATATTCCGTACATTTTGTATATTTTATTAGAGCAAGATACGTTACTTAGTCTCACCTGTACATTAAACAATTTGAGGTAAATTAGTATTTACAGTTTGAATGATTAATCTATGGAAAGCACATCAAATGGACTCAGACCAACTATTTGTGATACATGGTGCACATTGTGAGAGTGTAACTTCTGTGAGTCGAATAAAAATTAATTTTGTTCTTAGTTTCACTAATTTTCACACACACACACACACACACAATATACTCACAATATTTAATGGAGAAATAGATAAGATAACTAAATTAATTTTGCTGGAGTTCTTAGATTGTAGAATGTAATGTATCCTGTGATTGTTAAATCTGATACCCAATAACTTGAATTGCCAAGCTAATCTTTGTTGACTTCATTCTTTATAACATATCGTAGGATTAAAAAATAAAAATCTTTTGCTTACAAGTTTTCTTTAATAGTGTAAACAATAATTGACAAATCTATATATGTATATATATGTTTGAAAATAAGTATATACAATTTATATCTTTTACATACACACACACACATACAAAATTTTTTGATTTTATAAAAAAATGTTTAAAATACATTATTTTAGATTTACAATGTATCCATTTTCGCTTATTAGATTATAAAATAAAACTGTGTATTTTATCATAGAAAAGAACACATATGTAATATCTTCACATATGTAAATATGTTAAAATGAGATATTATTGACATGATATTCTTTTTTAAAGCTATTTTTTATAAATACAATTTTTTGCTACAATATTTAATAATATTGAAATCCATGTAAATATCAATATTATTTGTGATTTTATAAAATATCGTCACATAGAAGTGCATTCTCATAATATTTGCCTTTACTTTTTACTAATTCATGTTTAGTACGCGCGCTGGCACGTGTGTTGTGTGATATTGTGTGTATATGCGTGTATGTATGCGCGTGAGAAAGAGAGAAAGAGAAAGTGATTTATTTATATAATAAATTAACATATTTGTACTATACTTTATATTGTAGATATATACAGAGTGTTACTAAAATTGATAGAAAAAAAGATTATATCAAGCTCAAAAAAAGAACATGTACACAAAATTTGCTTAAAAATTTTAGTAACATTCAGTATATATGTATATTGAATTTATACATAAAATGTACAAATTGTTTTCTCGGAAATTACAGTAAAATATTTTTTAATATATTTCAAGGTTTATATATTAGATGCTTTTTATAAGATGAAGGGTTTTCAAAGAAGTAAAAAGACAATTTCTTTTATCTTATATATAAATTTACAATTTATATATAAATTTTCATATTATTTTAGAGTCATGTTTAAATTATAAGTAGCATTTAAAATATTTTTATACTTTGCTTAATTTAAAAAATTTGATTTTTTTTTCACTGAGAATATTTTAAACGAGAATGAAACAAATCAAGTCAACATATCATTTTCATGTCAAGAATTATTTTATTAAATATTTAAATATGTAATGTTTTTATATACTAATAATTTATCAATTTTTATTAACAATATTATTTATATTATTTATATTATTTATATTATTTATATTTGATAACCTTGCTACAATTTGTGATTCAAGTAATAAAAATTATTGTGTTTATACTTAATTTTTTGTATAAGAAAAACAATCATCAACTTGATACATTATATAACTTTACAAACAACAAATTTGTTGACATTTAATTTGGTAACTGTAGAAACATATAGTAATCAGAAAACTATTTTTCTCTTCATTTCTACATCCTGTTTGTAAATTTTATATCTTATAATTTGCATAATATAATGCAATAATAATTACTCTATTAAAAAAGGTTTAAAAAATTTGTACTTTTTACATATTAATAAAATTTATTTTTTATTCTATATATACATGTCATATTATTTAAAAATATGAAATAAAATAAAAATATATGTCTCTGCTTAAAATAGGAAAAAGATATATTGTTAATTTTAGTAACTACCGAGAAAACTTGTAACATTTTATGTGGTCTGTATATATATATAGAAATGTATAAAATGTTTCAAATCACATGTCCTTTTAATCACAGCTTTTTTGACCAATTTAGAGATGATGTTTTGCAATGGATTTTATTTAAACGCATTTTTAAAATTTTTAACATTACATGTCTTTGCGATGTTATAAGTATATTGTAAATTAAAATTCATCATAAGTGTAGCATAAATTAAGATTTCTGCAACCATATCGGATTATGCAATGAAAAGCAAAATATATGACGCTTTTATTGTATTCTATAAGTAATTTTTTTATATATTATTTATATTTAATAAGTCTAGAAATATTGAAATGAAAACTATTTTTTTTGTCTGTGTATATTAATTAGTAGCTATATTTTATTATTTTTAATCAAAGTTACGCTTGTTGGAATATAAGACACATGTTATAAATTATATATACTCGCTTAAATTATAAAGGAATTGAAAAAGACTTTTATTCGACTTAATTTTACCAATTTATATTATCGAATAAGAATGCATGAAAAACTTATTTATTTTGACATATAATGAAAAAAATAAATGTGACTTTTTGCTTTTTAAATAATCCAATATGGCTGCAGTAAAAATTCACAGAAACTTGAAGAATATAATTATCTATTTTCTCCTCAATACAAAGCTTACATTGGTATAATAATAAGTAAATGGATTTTTCATTTGTTCAAGTATATATTCTTTAAATATATACTTAGAGAGAAGCGCAATAAAAATGTAAAATATTAATATTTGATAGATAGCTTCTTTCTGACTATTTAAAATAGAAATTTATTTTGCCATATTTAATTTGATTCAATTTAAATAATGAGGTATTTGTTCATTTATGTTACCCTAATATAGTTGCATATATAAGCCAGAAGTACCTTATTTTTGATAGGTAATTACATAGATATTTGGAAATTTTAATTAAAAAATCAGTTCCAAAAAAACCAAAAGTATTTGTAATAAAAAGGATATTTTATAATTTTTGATGTGTGTAACTAATGACACAATCAAAAAGAATAACAAATCTAGATGAAAAAATAAATATATAGAACAAATTTTGTACGAGACATTGTTTTTGAGAGAATCGATTCCAAAAATTAAAAAATTTAATAATTTTTTCATTTTTAACTCTTAAATTGGCGCATCAAATTTTAATACATATTTCATTTATAAAGTATCATTCTCATTCCAAATGAAAAAAATTATGTAGCATTTAAACAAATAAATAAGAACAAATGCTACTTAATATTATTTAAGTATTAGTTTAAAAGATTCATTTACATTTTAACATTAAATTTTTATTTTAAACTAATGAAAAATGGTGAAGAATATATAGAAAGAGATAGAATTCTCACAAAATTTCGCTATGTTTGATCAAAAAGTTTATTGATTATATATTTTATTGAATTATTTTAGTTTGAAAAATTAATTATCTTTTTTATATCACTATTTATTTTTCTCTTTTATTCCACTTAAATATATTTAGTTACTGTATATTTCTCTGAAATAAAACGGCACTTCATGGAATTCTAATCAACTATTATAGAGAATCCTATAGAGAATGAAGGAAAAGTACTACAAATTTAATTTGATCAGTAGATTTTTGGAAGGGAGATGATTCATAAAATTTAATTTGATCAGTAAATTTTTGGAAGGGAGATGATTCATAAAATTTTTTTACATTATTCAAAATGTAGTTAAAAAATATTCTTTTAAGAAGCTCTCCACGCGCTAATCTAAGGGTTAAGCTCAATAGATTTTCAATGACATTGTATAACATGGTATAGTACATGTGTTAGCAGCAATATTTAAGTATAACTGAAACCAGATAAAATTATCCTTTAAAAAAAAGTATAAGAAAAAATAAGGAATAAACAGAAAAAATTAAGTTAATTCTATGTGAGATGACAAAATTATATATAAAATATAATTAAAAGCATATCTTTTTTTCTCAGAACATTATTAATTATTTAATTTTCGAAAATTTTTCTTTTTAAGGGAAATTCTCGTGTGAAATACGTATATGTAATGAATTTTAATGTAGATATTTATTCTACAACTTATATTTAATCAGAAATTTTTAAAGCTGTCTTACATAGGTAGTTTTATATTACAAGTGTGCTTGTATCTTCTTCAAATATTATAATAGAAACTTTGTTGATACTGTAGATATCAGATTGTTTAATGCTATAAAAATTAATAAATTTTATGTAAATTTCGCATATTATTGTTAATTTTAAGTATTGGCTGGTATATATTTGTAATATAATAATTACTTGTATATAATATTTTATTAATGGTGAAAAATATTTTTTTAATACACAAACACACATACACACACCATACATACATACATACATACACACATACATACATATATACAGAATATTTCCATTTTATATTGTACAATTGAATATATTTCTGAAACCACATATTTTTTTTAACAATAATTTGGGATAAAAAATATAAGTGATTAATATAGTTTTTGTAAGATAATTTTAAGATTTTACTTCTATCTTTTTTCTTTTTTTAAAAGAAGCAAATGAGTGTTTTATGATATTTATGTATAATTACCATAATATTTTTACATATGTATATCAATTTGCTAATCATTCTTCACATACAAAAATATTACAACAGAAACATTTACAAAAACTCTTAAAAAAATCTATATAATCGTCGATATAATATTGTTGATTATTTTGTGAAAAATATGAATATTTTAATGAAAAAGTATATATAAATATTTTATAAAATATTTTAAATCTTACATCATAATATGTCAAAATAATTTATGATGCATTTTGTAAATAGTTTATTTTTTGTGATTTTCTATCTTATTGTTAGTATTTTGATATGCAAAATGGAAATGTATAAAGAGTTAAAAGTTTAAATTTAGAAAATCTCTTAAAATCATACTGACTGTACAGGAGAAATGTTTCTATAATTTTTATTAAAATTTTTTTAAGTGAGTAATTTTAGATATATTTAATTGAACAATTTAAAACTGGATATCATACACACACAATTACGAAATAATTTTATCGACAAGAATGTTGTGACGAAATATACCAAATGAAAAAATGTATGTGTGATAATTCCTACAGGTATAAATGTAGATGAGCGTATGGATTTTTATTTAAATTGCTTTAATAACGAAATATAATAAATGTGATCAAACTGAAAGATTGCAACATGTCTGTAAAAATTAAAGTAATGTATAAGATAGAAAATATAAATTATATACACACACATATAATATAATAAAATCTGTATGATATTGGTCAATGGTGATAATAAAATAGCTAAAAGATGAGCCAGAATATATGAATACAAAAAAGAGGATATCTAAAATAGAGAGTAAAAATAAAAAAGAGGAAGAAAAGAACAGAGAAGAGAAAAGAACAAAAGAGAGGAAAAAGAATACAGCACAAAATAAAAAAGGAAATAAAGCGAAAAATAAAGATAATAATGGAGAAGGAAACAAACAATATCTTGTGTGTATGTTGCATGTGTGCGTGAGGAAATAAATAGAAAGGAACCTAATTAGGGAATGCAAATCTATACAAATGCAGGATATTCCCCATTATTTGTATTAATTTATATACTTTCCTAGATGTTATTCCCATAATCAAGAACGTGGCATAAACAATATTTATTAATGACGGAAAACAAAGAATTAAAGTACCTTAATTTCATAAATTTCAAAAATTAATAAGTATATATTAATATATTTATTAATTAATAAATTGAAATCAATAAATTTAAATTTTTTATATGATATTTAATATCACATAAAGATATCTATTTTAAAAAACCTTTATTATAAATAACTTTATTATATAATTAATTTTTTAATATTATAATTGCGCGATAGATATTGAATTTTTATTACATTTATTTTCTTGTTAAAGAAAATATCTATTCTTTTACCTCTATTTTAGACATCTCTGAAATTTTCCAAAGAAACTGTAAAATTATTTTTAGTAAAAAATCATTTCTGGAATATCCTGCGTGTATATTAATCATGTCTGCGTTCGTGAATAAACAAAAACAATAAGTTTAAAAGTTCTCAAATTGAGAAAATGTTTATGGGAGGTGCCTGTTTGAAGGAAAATATCTTTAATATTTATGGCAGCATATAAGTTTGAAAATTAATTGGATATTTTCCATTAATCACATGTAAATGCTGCAAGGGAAAAGAAAAATTAGATTTTTAATTCGCGGATACATTATATCATAAATGTGTTAATATCTTGTAGAAAAAAAAGATGTATCCCATATAAAATTTAGATATATAAGAAATAAATATGTTGTATTATAAAAAAACGTTTTTTATACACACATACACATACAGAAATATTTAAATGGGGCTTGTTATTTTTAGGATTTCTGTATATTTATTTAACCTATTATATATATATATATATATATATATATATATATATATATATATATATACGCGCACACACACACACGCACACGCACGCACATACATATAAAATAGATATATGTATACAAACACAAAAACGAGAAACGGATCACATATTAATTTCCAGGATATTATGATATTTATTATGAAATACACATACACATGTACAAATATGATATTTACATATTTGACTTGACCAAAGGAAAAAAGAAATCAACAGATAAGTTTTTAATGCGGAGCTGGGGTATGACCGTCCACATAGAAATTTCTAGTTGCTTTAGGTAATTCTAACTCTATACCATCCAATTCTTTTGTCAAAATTATTTGGCAACCTAAAAAAAAAGTATAAAATAGATTTATACTAAATTCTAAAAAATAATTCTACCTTTTTCATATAAAAAATAATTTCTTTTTGCACTTAAATTATTTTTTTGGTACTCGTATACATTCTTGATCAATAAAATAAATTTATTAAATATCAAAGATTCTTTTTATACGTAGAGAGATAACAATAAATAATACCAGTAAATAAATTTTAATAAATTATCAGAAAGTCTGTATAGTTTAAAAAAGAAATTTTTCAAATACAAATAATCTAAATGTATTATTTTAGGATAACATGTCAGATGGACATTAAAATTACAGAGATTAATAAATGTTACTATACCTAGCCTAGAATTTTCTTTTAGAAAAGGTGCTAAATCTAAGAGATCTTCTTCTTGCTCCTCAGGAATTGGAAGTTTATCCACATAATCATTGTGCACATACACATGACAAGTTGTACATGCTAAAGAAGCCTCGCATGCCCCTTCCATTTCAATTCCATATCTATGAGCCAAATATAATACATTGTCTCCTACTTTCCCTTTTATTATAAACTTTTTGCCTCTTTTGTCAATAAAAGTGACATTAACTCTGAAAAGATAATTAATAAAACACTTTCCTTATTTATTTACATTAGAAAATTATCAATTTAATCTATACCGCAATAAATGTTGATAAAAATAGCAATACTAGAATTAAATTATTTCTAAATTTTTCTAAATATGTTAACTCTGGTCATGCAAGACAATATTTATGTATACATGCATATATAATTGTTTATACGCATATATTAATAGTATACTATAAAATTAATCAATTTATAAACATTAATAAAGATCTTTTATATAAAGTACAAAAAATCTTTCTTAGATTCAAAATTTATATTAACAAAAGTTTATTGTCTTTTAATATCAACATATAGAAATATAAATTTTATTAATTTTAATTCACATGTAGCATACAAACATGAACAATTTAATACTTTTATTTCTCTAGTTATAAAGTAAGAAAATGTATTTTATATAAATTGCCAACTTTTTTGTTATATAAAAAATCATTTTGTAGTTCATTCTATTTCTTAAATGAACTCTAGTGTAAAAATATATTTATTTTACCTACATATCAGCTTCCGTTTTAGGATCTTGCATTTCATATTCACCATGAAACATGCCTAAAAGAAAATTTGTTCCTTATACAAAATCTATTTTTACCTTGCATGATGAAAATATTATATTAGTTTGATATTTGTTATATAAAGAAGTATATGAAAAATTAAAATTGTCAGTTAACATATACTATTAGAAGTATAATTAATCATTAAAAATAATGTGCTTTAAGAACTGAAAAAAATCTCATATTAATGAAATACAATGATACATTAGAATATATAATTGTTGATACTATACAATTTCTATTTTAAGTACATGTGTAAACAAATAATTTTTTAAAACAACTGACTAAGAAGCAATCTGTTTTATTATTTTCTCTTCTTAGAACACAGTAAAACGACAGTTTTAACTTCTTAAATCTAGTTTTTCATATAAAAGGAATCGAATAATCATATTTTTTGTCAAAATTTAAAGCAATTTTATATACAAATAATATATACATATATAATACATATAGATTATTTATATATTATATTATATATACATATGTTTTTTATATACATATATATATATTATTAAATATTATTTTAAATACATTTATATGTATATATTAAGTATTTATCAGAATTTTTGCTTATTTACTTACATTTTGACATGTGAATTTTGTGGTTAGGTACCTTAACCAAATAACTTATAGATACATGATGTCTTTGTTTCAGGTAGGATGACAATGGTCGTAATATAAAAGTCATTTTTGATATAATTCAATATTCCAAAATATTAAGACATTCGTATCTGTATTAATGATCTTTATCTTAATGATCTTTTATCAGTTATACGTTCATATATGACATCCACTTTGTATGCATCTATGTACACTTATATTTGACACGTGCAACAGTTATAATACCGACAAGTAACAAAATTATCTAGCTAAATTATCGACCGTTGAAAAATAATAGGAGAATATATATAGGAAAGAGGTGTTACAAATTATTTACCTTTAGCAGTAGTTTGTTGCATTGATGACCGTCGGTAATTTTATGTTAGTGTCACCTCCTATCTGATCATATTCTTCTATTACTTTCCTAATATTTCAGGATATATTTGCAGCTCGAAAATTATCGTCGAATGAGCGGTAACCCGCAAACATAATTAGATAAGAAGTGGCATATCAAGAAATTGCCAGTATTCTTAAACTTTTAAACGATTAATATACTATGAAAGTCGCGCGATCATCCTTGAACACTCTCGACGCTCGTTCACTCGCGATATTCGTTTAAAAACGGTTAAAAGATGCGAAAAATGCGGACGTACGACGATCCGTGTAACTGCGTATGACTCCGATTCGCGCGCCAACATGGCGGCCGTCTGACGCGTTTGACGTAGCAGTGACGTAGCAGTGACGTTGCAGTGACGTCGCAGTGACGACGCAGTCACGCGCCAACATGGCGGCCGATCTAATTAATAACACATAATGATAAATATATAAAGATGGAATCAATTAATCATATTGGTCATATATGTAGACTTGCCCGAAGAAACAGAAATAAAATTAAGAGATATTTCTAATTTCTTTTTTTTTAGTAAAGGATGGAAATGTTTATTCATAGGCTTGTACTTTTTTTCCTCTTTCGCGCAATTTCGATTCAATATATAACGTAGAAAATTCATAGTATATTATGCTAATGATATGAATTACGAACGATTCGATTGTTTTACTGCTGCCGCTCGCCGCCCGCTGCCCGCTGCCCGCTGTCCGCTGCTGCTGCTGGTTCCCGCTGCTGCTGCTGCTGCTGCTGCTGCTGCAGCTGCCCGCTGCCCGTTGCTGCTGATGTCGGTTAAGAGACCCACATTCTGAAAAAGAAAAAAAAAATAAGAAAAAGAAGGGAACAAATTAGAATAAAAAGAGAAACAAATTAAAATAAAGAATATAGTTTAAATAAAAGGCTCCTTAAACATAAAAGTAGGGAAATAGAAAAATTAGAGACAAAAGACAGAGATGAGCGAAAGCTCGAAACTGTAAGAGGAAAGAGAATTAAATAAAAAAAAAAAAAAAAAAAATGACCGCTGCTGCTGCTGCTGTCCGCTGTCCGCTTCCCGCTGTCCGCAGTCCGCTTCCCGCTGTCAGCTTCTCGCTGTCCGCTGTCCGCTGTCCGCTTCCCGCTGTCCGCTGTCCGCTTCCCGCTGTCCGCTGTCCTCTTCTCGCTTCCGCTGTCCGCTGTCCGCTTCCCGCTGCCGCTGTCCGCTGTCCGCTTCCCGCTGCCGCTGTCCGCAGTCCTCTTCTCGCTTCCGCTGTCCGCTGTCCGCTTCCCGCTGCCGCTGTCCTCTTCTCGCTTCCGCTGTGCGCTGTCCGCTTCCCGCTGCCGCTGTCCGCTTCCCGCTGCCGCTGCCCGCTTCCCGCTGTAGCTGTCCGCTGTCCGCTGCTACTGATGTCGGCTGAGAGACCCACATTCTGAAAAAGAAAAAAAAATAAGAAAAAGAAGGGAACAAATTAGAATAAAAAGAGAAACAAATTAAAATAAAAAACAAAGTTTAAATAAAAGGCTCCTTAAACATAAAAGTAGGGAAATAGAAAAATTAGAGACAAAAGACAAAGATGACCGAAAGCTCGAAACTGTAAAAGGAAAGAGAATTAAATATAAAAAAAAAAAAAAAAAAATGCCCGCTGCTGCTGCTGCTGTCCGCTGTACGCTGTCCGCTTCTCGCTGCCGCTGTCCGCTGTCCTCTTCTCGCTTCCGCTGTCCGCTGTCCGCTTCCCGCTGCCGATGTCCTCTTCTCGCTTCCGCTGTCCGATGTCCGGTTCCCGCTGCAACTGTCCGCTGTCCGCTTCCCGCTGCTGCTGTCCGCTTCCCGCTGCCGCTGTCCTCTTCTCGCTTCCGCTGTCCGCTGTCCGCTTCCCGCTGCCGCTGTCCGCAGTCCTCTTCTCGCTTCCGCTGTCCGCTTCCCGCTGCTGCTGTCCTCTTCTCGCTTCCGCTGTCCGCTGTCCGCTTCCCGCTGCCGCTGTCCGCAGTCCTCTTCCCGCTGCCGCTGTCCGCTGTCCGCTTCCCGCTGCCGCTGTCCGCTGTCCGCTTCCCGCTGCCGCTGTGCGCTGTGCGCTGTCCGCTTCCCGCTGTCGCTGTCCGCTGTCCGCTGCTACTGATGTCGGCTGAGAGACCCACATTCTGAAAAAGAAAAAAAAATAAGAAAAAGAAGAGAACAAATTAGAATAAAAAGAGAAACAAATTAAAATAAAAAACAAAGTTTAAATAAAAGGCTCCTTAAACATAAAAGTAGGGAAATAGAAAAATTTGAGTCAAAAGACAAAGACGACCGAAAGCTCGAAACTGTAAACGGAAAGAGAATTAAATATAAAAAAAAAAAAAAAATGCCCGCTGCTGCTGCTGCTGTCCGCCGTACGCTGTCCGCTTCTCGCTGCCGCTGTCCGCTGTCCTCTTCTCGCTTCCGCTGTCCTCTGTCCGCTTCCCGCTGTCCGCTGTCCTCTTCTCGCTTCCGCTGTCCGCTGTCCTCTTCTCTCTTCCGCTGTCCGCTGTCCTCTTCTCGCTTCCGCTGTCCGCTGTCCGCTTCCCGCTGTACGCTGTCCTCTTCTCTCTTCCGCTGTCCTCTTCTCGCTTCCGCTGTCCGCTGTCCGCTTCCCACTGTCCGATGTCCTCTTCTCGCTTCCGCTGTCCGCTGTCCTCTTGTCGCTTCCGCTGTCCGCTGTCCGCTTCCCGCTGTCCTCTTCTCTCTTCCGCTGTCCTCTTCTCGTTTCCGCTGTCCGCTGTCCTCTTCTCGCTTCCGCTGTCCTCTGTCCGCTTCCCGCTGTCCGCTGTCCTCTTCTCGCTTCCGCTGTCCGCTGTCCACTGTCCTCTTCTCTCTTCCGCTGTCCTCTTCTCGCTTCCGCTGTCCGCTGTCCGCTTCCCGCTGCCGCTGTCCTCTTCTCTCTTCCGCTGTCCTCTTCTCTCTTCCGCTGTCCTCTTCTCGCTTCCGCTGTCCGATGTCCTCTTCTCGCTTCCGCTGTCCGCTGTCCGCTGTCCTCTTCTCTCTTCCGCTGTCCGCTTCTCGCTTCCGCTGTCCTCTTCTCGCTTCCGCTGTCCGATGTCCGCTTCCCGCTGTCCGTTGTCCTCTTCTCGCTTCCGCTGTCCGCTGTCCTCTGTCCGCTGTCCACTGTCCTCTTCTCTCTTCCGCTGTCCTCTTCTCGCTTCCGCTGTCCGATGTCCGCTTCCCGCTGTCCGCTGTCCTCTTCTCTCTTCCGCTGTCCTCTTCTCGCTTCCGCTGTCCGCTGTCCACTGTCCTCTTCTCTCTTCCGCTGTCCTCTTCTCGCTTCCGCTGTCCGATGTCCGCTGTCCGCTGTCCTCTTCTCTCTTCCGCTGTCCGCTGTCCTCTTCTCGCTTCCGCTGTCCTCTGTCCGCTGTCCACTGTCCTCTTCTCTCTTCCGCTGTCCTCTTCTCGCTTCCGCTGTCCGATGTCCGCTTCCCGCTGTCCGCTGTCCTCTTCTCTCTTCCGCTGTCCTCTTCTCGCTTCCGCTGTCCGCTCTCCACTGTCCTCTTCTCGCTTCCGCTGTCCGATGTCCGCTGTCCGCTGTCCTCTTCTCTCTTCCGCTGTCCTCTTCTCGCTTCCGCTGTCCGCTGTCCTCTTCTCGCTTCCGCTGTCCGCTGTCCTCTTCTCGCTTCCGCTGTCCTCTGTCCGCTGTCCACTGTCCTCTTCTCTCTTCCGCTGTCCTCTTCTCGCTTCCGCTGTCCGATGTCCGCTTCCCGCTGTCCGCTGTCCTCTTCTCTCTTCCGCTGTCCTCTTCTCGCTTCCGCTGTCCGCTGTCCTCTTCTCGCTTCCGCTGTCCTCTTCTCTCTTCCGCTGTCCTCTTCTCGCTTCCGCTGTCCGATGTCCGCTTCCCGCTGTCCGCTGTCCTCTTCTCTCTTCCGCTGTCCTCTTCTCGCTTCCGCTGTCCGCTGTCCTCTTCTCGCTTCCTCTGTCCGCTGTCCTCTTCTCGCTTCCGCTGTCCGCTGTCCTCTTCTCGCTTCCTCTGTCCGCTGTCCTCTTCTCGCTTCCGCTGTCCGCTGTCCGCTTCCCGCTGTCCGCTGTCCTCTTCTCGCTTCCGCTGTCCTCTTCTCGCTTCCGCTGTCCGCTGTCGGCTTCCCGCTGCCGCTGTCCGCTGTCCGCTGTCCGCTGCCCGCTGCTGCTACTGCTGCAGCTCGAAACTGTGAAAGAAAAGAGAATCAAAGAAAAAAAAGAAAAAAAAAGAAGTGCCCGCTGCCGCTGCTGCTGTCCGCTGTCCTCTTCTCGCTTCCGCTATCCACTGTTCGCTTCCCGCTGCCGCTGTCCTCTTCACGCTTCCGCTGTCCGCTGTCCGCTTCCCGCTGACGCTGTCCGCTGTCCTCTTCTCGCTTCCGCTGTCCGCTGTCCGCTTCCCGCTGTCCGCTGTCCTCTTCTCGCTTCCGCTGTCCGCTGTCCGCTTCCCGCTGACGCTGTCCGCTGTCCTCTTCTCGCTTCCGCTGTCCGCTGTCCGCTTCCCGCTGACGCTGTCCGCTGTCCTCTTCACGCTTCCGCTGTCCGCTGTCCGCTTCCCGCTGACGCTGTCCGCTGTCCTCTTCTCGCTTCCGCTGTCCGCTGTCCGCTTCCCGCTGTCCGCTGTCCTCTTCTCGCTTCCGCTGTCCGCTGTCCGCTGACGCTGTCCGCTGTCCGCTGCCTGCTGCTGCTGTCCGCTGTCCGCTGCTACTGATGTCGGCTGAGAGACACACATTCTGAAAAAGAAAAAAAAATAAGAAAAAGAAGGGAACAAATTAGAATAAAAAGAGAAACAAATTAAAATAAAAAACAAAGTTTAAATAAAAGGCTCCTTAAACATAAAAGTAGGGAAATAGAAAAATTAGAGACAAAAGACAAAGATGACCGAAAGCTCGAAACTGTAAAAGGAAAGAGAATTAAATATAAAAAAAAAAAAAAAATGTCCGCTGCTGCTGCTGTCCGCTGTACGCTGTCCGCTTCTCGCTGCCGCTGTCCGCTGTCCGCTTCCCGCTGCCGCTGTCCGCTGTCAGCTTCCCGCTGCCGCTGTCCGCTGTCAGTTTCCCGCTGTCCGCTGTCCGCTGTCCGCTACTCGCTGCCGCTGTCCGCTGTCCGCTTCCCACTGCCGCTGTCCGCTGTCCGCTGCTACTGATGTCGGCTGAGAGACTCACTTTCTGAAAAAGAAAAAAAAATAAGAAAAAGAAGGGAACAAATTAGAATAAAAAGAGAAACAAATTAAAATAAAAAACAAAGTTTAAATAAAAGGCTCCTTAAACATAAAAGTAGGGAAATAGAAAAATTTGAGTCAAAAGACAAAGATGACCGAAAGCTCGAAACTGTAAAAGGAAAGAGAATTAAATATAAAAAAAAAAAAAAAAATGCCCGCTGCTGCAGCTGCTGCTGCTGTCCGCTGTCCGCTTCCCGCTGTCCGCTGTCCTCTTCTCGCTTCCGCTGTCCGCTGACCGCTTCCCGCTGCCGCTGTCCGCTGTCCGCTTCCCGCTGCCGCTGTCCGCTTCCCGCTGCCGCTGTCCGCTTCCCGCTGCCGCTGCCCGCTTCCCGCTGTCGCTGTCCGCTGTCCGCTGCTACTGATGTCGGCTGAGAGACCCACATTCTGAAAAAGAAAAAAAATAAGAAAAAGAAGGGAACAAATTAGAATAAAAAAAGAAACAAATTAAAATAAAAAACAAAGTTTAAATAAAAGGCTCCTTAAACATAAAAGTAGGGAAATAGAAAAATTTGAGTCAAAAGACAAAGATGACCGAAAGCTCGAAACTGTAAACGGAAAGAGAATTAAATAAAAAAAAAAAAAGAAAAAATGCCCGCTGCTGCTGCTGCTGTCCGCCGTACGCTGTCCGCTGTCCGCTTCCCGCTGTCCGCTGTCCTCTTCTCGCTTCCGCTGTCCGCTGACCGCTTCCCGCTGTCCGCTGTCCGCTGTCCGCTTCTCGCTGCCGCTGTCCGCTGTCCGCTTCCCACTGCCGCTGTCCGCTGTCCGCTGCTACTGATGTCGGCTGAGAGACCCACATTCTGAAAAAGAAAAAAAATAAGAAAAAGAAGGGAAAAAATTAGAATAAAAAAAGAAACAAATTAAAATAAAAAACAAAGTTTAAATAAAAGGCTCCTTAAACATAAAAGTAGGGAAAATAGAAAA